>NC_057804.1:382604033-382975468 GCF_018294505.1 Triticum aestivum | reverse complement strand
TCAGTAACGCGTAGCCTGCAGTGCAATCGCTCGGGTTCAGTTAGAGCCCAACACCTTGCTCGGGTTAAGTTAGAGCCAACGCCTCGCACACGCGCGCCTACGTACGAGAGAAATGCGCATCGCTCAGCCCCCCGACCTCCCACCGTAACCGGCAACTCCCCGAAATTTTCCTCCCCCTCGCTTCTACCACGGTTTTTTCCGTCATGGACGGCCCAAAGAATGTCATGCAGCTGCGTCTCCGGCCCGCCCAGGACGAAAAGCCCATTTTCTGTCATGATTTTTTGTCATAGAAGTAAGAGCCCACCACATCTATGATGATACCGGGTTTTGTCACAATTATCGTCATAGAAGTGTCATATGTATGACAGAAAAAAATTTCGTTCGGCCCAAAATGTCACGGATGTGTCTTTTTTTGTAGTGCTAGGGCGCGCCTGAAGGCTTGTGGATTCCTGGTGAGTCTTCTGACCCCCTCCCCAAGTCTTCTAGGTGTCTTCTGGTGAAAGAAAATTCATCGCTAAATTTTTATTCCATTTGGACTCCGTTCGATATTCCTTATCTGTGAACTCAAAAATAAGGAAAAAACAAAAACTGGCACTAGGCTCTAGGTTAATAGGTTAGTCCCAAAAATAATATAAAAAGCATATTAATGCATATAAAACATCCAAAACAGATAATATAATAGCATGGAACAATAGAAAATTATAGATACATTAGAGAGGTATCAAGCATCCCCAAGCTTAATTCTTGCTCGTCCTCGAGTAGGTAAATGATAAAAACAGAATTTTTGATGTGCAATGCTACCTAACATATTTATCCATGTAATCTTCCTTATTGTGGCATGAATATTCAGATCTATAAGATTCAAAACGAAAGATTAATATTGACATAAAAAAATACTTCAAGTAAACTAATAAAGTAATCATGTCTTCTCAAAATAACATGGCAAAAGAAAGTTATCCCTACAAGAACATATAGTGTGGCTAAGCTCCATCTTCATCACACAAAGTATTTTATCATGCACAACCCTGATGAAAAGCCAAGCAATTGTTTCCTACTTTTGGTGTTCTCAAATTTTTTCAATTTTCACGCAATACATGAGCCTGAGCCATGGATATAACACTATAGGTGGAATAGAATATGGTGGTTGTGGAGAAGACAAAAAGAAGGAGAAAGTCTCACATCAACTAGGCAAATTAATGGGTTATGGAGATGCCCATCAATTGATATCGATGCGAGTGGTAGGGATTTCCATGCAATGGACGCACTAGAGCTATAAGTGTATGAAAGCTCAAAAAGAAACTAAGTGGGTGTGCATCCAACTAGCTTGCTCATGAATACCTAGGGCAGTTTGAGGAAGCCCATCATTAGAATATACAAGCCAAGTTCTATAATGAAAAATTCCCACTAGTATATGAAAGTGACAAAATAGGAGACTCTCTATCATGAAGAACATGGTGCTACTTTGAAGCACAAGCGTGGAAAAGGACAGTAACATTGTCCCTTCTCTGGTTTCTCTCATTTTTCCCTTTTTTGTTTGGGATTCTTTGGCCTCTTTTATTTTTTATTTGGGATTCTTTGGCCTCTTTTATTTTTAGTAAAGTCGGGAGACTCATCCCAACTTGTGAGGGGATCATAGCTTTCATCATCCTTTCCTCACATGGGACAATGCTCTAATAATGATGATCATCACACTTTTATTTACTTGCAACTCAAGAATTACAATTCGATACTAGAACAAAATATGACTCTATATGAATGCCTCATGCATCTGAGAACAATATGACAATGACGGTATGTGTCATAATAAAATGGAACGGTGGAAGTTGCATGGCAATATATTTTGGAATGGCTATGGAAATGCCATAATAGGTAGGTATGGTGGCTATTTTGAGGAAAGTATATGCTGGGTTTAATGCACCGTTGAAAGTTGTGTCATACTAGTGAGGCTAGCAATGGTGGAAGGGTGAGAATGCGTATAATCAATGGACTCAACATTAGTCATAAAGAACTCACATACTTACTGCAAAAATTTATTAGCCATTGAAACAAAGTACTACACGCATGCTCCTAGGGGGATAGATTGGTAGGAAAAGACCATCGCTCGTCTCCGACCGCCACTTATAAGGAAGACAATCAAAGAATAAATCATGCTCCGACTTCATCATGTAATTGTTCACCATATGTGCATGGTACGGGAATCACAAACTTTAACACAAGTATTTCTACCAATCCACAATTACCCACAAGCATGACTCTAGTATCACCATCTTTATATCTCAAAACAATATGCAAGGAATCAAACTTCTCATAGTATCCAATGATCTTTATATGAAATTTTTATTATATCTCTCTTGGATGCCCATCATATTAGGACTAAATTCGTAACCTAAGCAAATTACCATGTTGTTTAAGACTCTCAAAATAAATATAGGTGAAGCATGAGAGTTCAACAATTTCTATAAAATAAAACCATCACCGTGCTCTAAAAAGATATAAGTGAAGTACTAGAGCAAACTGCCTAGCTCAAAAGATATAACTGAATCACATAGAGTATTCTAATAAATTCACGATTAAAGTGTGTCCCTCTCAAAAGGTGTGTACTGCAAGGATGATTTTTGCAAACTAAAAAGCAAAGACTCGTATCATACAAGATGCTCCAAGTACAAGGGCTTGTGGACTCCTCATGAGTCTTCTGACCCCCTCCCCAAGTCTTCTGGGTGTCTTCTGGTCCAAGAAAATTCATCGCAAAAGTTGTATTCCGCTTGATATTCCTTTTCTGTAGAAATCAAAAACAAGGAAAAAATAGAAACTGGCACTGGGCTCTAGGTTAATAGGATAGTCCCAAAAATAATATAAAATAGCATATTAATGCATATGAAACATCCAAAACAGATAATATAATAGCATGGAACAATCAAAAATTATATATACGTTGGAGACGTATTATGCATCCACTTCCTTAAACCCAAAGTTATTCCATATGAGTCCACCATACCTACCTACATGTGGTATTTACCTGCCGTTCCAAGTAAATTTGCATGTGACAAACTCTAAATCAATAATAATCTGTTTTGTATTCCTGAATCGCTCATATAGCGATAGGGGGTTGTCAGTATCTTCCATGCTAGGTGGGTTATTCTCATGATGAGTGTTTATTCGCTTGTCATTCGCGAGAAAGCGACTTTTATTCAGGATGACCAGTCCTATGACCAAAATCAAAATCAAAGTATAATAATGAAACAAAACTCCCCCAGAATGTTGTTGGTATGGTGGGTACCCGAGGATTCGGCTAGCCATGGCTTGATTTTGTTGGTAGAGGGGGAGTAAAACTTTACCGTTTTGTTTGGGAACCACCTATAATGTGTCTAGCATGGAAGATAGTGAGATCTCTCGGTTGTTATGTTGACAATGAAAGCATACCTCTCAAAATTATATTCATCTCTGTTTAAAAGCTTCGAGCTCTGACACCTCTGCAAATCCCTACTTCCCTCTATGAAGGGCCTATCCATTTACTTTTATTGTCGAGTCATCACTTTCTTATTAAAGCACCAGCTGGAGAGCACTATTTTCATTTATATGCTTTGTTTTTAGTTGATGTTGAGTATGAGTGTGACTGAATCTCTTTTGCCATGAATTATAGTGTCTAGTCAGTGCTTGATCTTCAGGGGTGCTCTGGATTTACGTTTGGCGTTCTCAGAAAGGGCTAGCTAGATACCATTTTCTCATTATATCATGATTGTTTTGAAAAGGTGTTGTCATCTGAGATATCTTATTATTGCTTGCTAGTTTGTTATGTTGTTCATACGAGTAAATGTGAGACCTAAGTGTTATTGTGAATATGGCTAGTTCATAATCTTTGCTGAAAACCTGAACATTGGTTAGACATATTTGCAACAACAAGATCAAACAGAGTTTGTAAAAGTTTTTCTTTGTCACTTTCAGTTTTTCAACTGAATTGCTTGAGAACAAGCAATGGGTTAATCTTGGGGGAGTTGATACGTCTCTATCGTATCTACTTTTCCAAACTCTTTTACCCTTGTTTTGGAATCTAATTTGCATGATTTGAATGAAACTAACCCAGACTGACGCTGTTTTTAGCAGAATTGTCATGGTGTTATTTTTGTGAGAAATCGAAGTTCTTGGATTAACCTGAAAATTTAGGGAGAATTTTTGTGTAAAATATAAAAAATACTGGCGAAAAAATATACCAAAAGGGGGACACCCAGGAACCACAAGCTCTGGGGCGCGCCTACCCCCCAGGGCATGCCTCCCAGGCTTGTGGGCCCCCTGGACCTCCGGTAACCCAAACACTAACTCCATATATACCTATTCCTAGAGAAAAAAATTAGAGAGAAGGATTCATCATGTTTTACGATACAGAGCCGCCGCCACCTCCTGTTCTTCATCGGGAGGGCTGATCTGGAGTCTGTTCGGGGCTCTGGAGGGTGGAATCCGTCGCCATCATCATCATCAAACTTCCTTCACCACCAACCTCATGATGCTCACCACCGAGAGTGATTAATTCCTTCGTTGGCTTGCTTGACGGTGATGGGATGGATGATATTTATCATGTAATCGAGTTAGTTTTGTTAGGGCTTGATCCCTAGTATCCACTATGTTCTGAGAATGATGTTGCTATGACTTTGCTATGCTTAATGCTTGTCATTAGGGCCCGAGTGCCATGATTTCAGATCTGAACCTGCTATGTTTTCATGAATATATTTGATTTCTTGATCCTGTCTTGCAAGTTATACGCACTGATACGTCTCCAACGTATCTATAATTTTTGATTGTTCCATGCTATTATATTGGATGTTTATGGGCTTTATTTTACACATTTGTATCATTTTTGGGACTAACCTACTAACCGGAGGCCCAGCCCATATTGCTGTTTTTTTGCCTATTTTAGTATTTCGAAGAAAAGGAATATCAAACGGAGTCCAAATGGAACCTTCGGGAGCGTGATTTTTGGAACGAATGTAATCCAGAGGACTAGGAGTGCAAGTCAAGAAGCAGCCAAGGCTCCCACGAGATAGGAGGGTGCCCCCCTGTAGGGCGCGCCCCCCTGTCTCGTGGGCCCCTCGGGCGGCCACCGGCGTACTTCTTCCTCCTATATATACCTATGTACCCCGAAAACATCCAAGGGGCAGGCGAAACACAATTTCCACCACCATAACCTTCTCTATCCGTGAGATCTCATCTTGGAGCCTTCGCCGGCACTCTGCCGGAGGGGGAATCAACCACGGAGGGCTTCTACATCAACATCCTTGCCCCTCCGATGAGTTTTGAGTAGTTTACCACAGACCTACGGGTCCATAGTTATTAGCTAGATGGCTTCTTCTCTCTTTTTGGATCTCAATACAATGTTCTCCCCCTCTCCTGTGTAGATCTATTCGATGTAAACTCTTTTTGCGGTGTGTTTGTCGAGATCCGATGAATTGTGGGTTTATGATCAAGTTTATCTATGAATAATATTTGAATCTTCTCTGAATTCTTTTATGCATGATTGAGTTATCTTTGCAAATCTCTTCGAATTGTCAGTTTGGTTTGGCCTACTAGATTGATCTTTCTTGCCATAGGAGAAGTGCTTAGCTTTGGGTTCAATCTTGCGGTGTCCTTACCCAGTGACAGAAAGGGTTGCAAGGCACGTATTGTATTGTTGCCATCGAGGATAACAAGATGGGGTTTATATCATATTGCTTGAGTTTATCCCTCTACGTCATGTCATCTTGCTTAATGCGTTACTCTGTTCTTTATGAACTTAATACTCTAGATGCAGGCAGGAGTCGGTCGATGTGTGGAGTAATACTAGTAGATGCAGGCAGGAGTCAGTCTACTTGTTATGTATGTGATGCCTATATACATGATCATGCCTAGATAATCTCATAATTATTCGCTTTTCTATCAATTGCTCGAAAGTAATTTGTTCACCCACCGTAATACTTATGCTATCTTGAGAGAAGCCACTAGTGAAACCTATGGCCCCCGGGTCTATCTCTTATCATATTTGCTTCCTATCTACTTTTATTTTCATCTTTACTTTTTGCATCTATATTATAAAATACCAAAAATATATTTATCTTATCATACTATCTTTATTAGATCTCACTTTCGCAAGTGGCCGTGAAGGGATTAACAACCCCTTTATTGCGTTCGTTGCGAGTTCTTTGTTTGTTTGTGTAGGTGCGTGGGACTTTTGAGTAGCCTCCTACTGGATTGATACCTTGGTACTCAAAAACTGAGGGAAATACTTACGCTACTATTGCTGCATCACCCTCTCCTCTTCGAGGAAAACCAACGCAAGCTCAAGATGTAGCAAGAAGGATTTCTGGCACCGTTGCCGGGGAGGTCTTCGCTCAAGTCAAGATATACCAACTACCCATCACAAACCCATCTCCCTTGCATTTACATTATTTGCCATTTGCCTCTCGTTTTCCTCTCCCCCACTTCACCCTTGCCATTTTATTCGCCCTCTCTTTCCCAATCTCTCTCTCTTTTTCGCTTGCCGTTTTTCTGTTTGCTTGTGTGTTGGATTACTTGTTGCCATGGCGCAAGATAATATCAAATTGTGTGATTTCTCGAATACCACACTCTGATTGCTCCTCTTAATGATGTTGAGTCTTGTGAAATCAATATTGCTTTGCTGAATCTTGTTATGAAAGATCAATTTGCCGGCCTTCCTAGTGAAGATGCCGCTACTCATCTAAACAACTTTGTTGATTTGTGTGATATGCAAAAGAAGAAAGATACGGATAACAATATTGTCAAATTGAAGTTATTTCCGTTTTCTCTTAGAGATCGTGCTAAAGTTTGGTTTTCATCTTTGCCTAAAAATAGTATTGATTCTTGGAACAAGTACAAAGATGCTTTTATCTCTAAGTATTTTCCTCCCGCTAAGATTATCGCTCTCAGGAACGATATTATGAATTTTAAACAACTTGATCATGAGCATGTTGCCCAATCTTGGGAAAGAAAGAAATTGATGCTTCACAATTGCCCTACTCATGGTTTGAATTTATGGATGATCATACAAAAAATTTATGCCGGTTTGAACTTTGCTTCTATAAATCTCTTAGATTCGGCCGCGGGAGGCACGTTTATGAAAATCACGTTAGGAGATGCTACAAAACTTCTTGATAATATTATGGCTAATTATTCTCAATGGCACACCGAAAGATCTTCTAGTAAAAAAGTGCATGTTATAGAAGAAATCAATGTTTTGAGTGGAAAGATGGATGAACTTATGAAATTGTTTGCTACTAAAAATACTCCTCTTGATCCCTATGATATGCCTTTGTCTTCTTTGATTGAGAATAATAATGAATCTATGGATGTGAATTTTGTTGGTAGGAATAGTTTTGGAAACAATGCTTATAGAGGAAACTTTAATGCTAGACCGTTCCCTAGTAATCCCTCTAATAATTATGGAAATTCCTACAATAATTCTTATGGTAATTTTAATAATATGCCCTCTGATTTTGAGAATAGTGTGAAAGAATTTATGATTTCTCAAAATAATTTTAATGCTTTGCTTGAAGAAAAATTGCTCAAAGTTGATGATTTGGCTAGGAACGTTGATAGACTTTTGCTTGATGTTGACTCTCTTAAACTTAGATCTTCTCCTCCTAAGCATGATAACAATGAGTCTCTCAAAGTAATGAGAATTTCCATTGATGAGTGTAAGGAAAGAACCGCTAGATTGCGTGCTAAAAAAGATAGCTTTATAAAAGCGTGTTCTTCTAGTTTCCATGAAAATAATAATGAGGATCTTAAAGTTATTGATGTGTCTCCTATTAGATCTATGTTTTGCAATATGAATTTTGATGATTATGGGATTGATGATGAATCAACTTTGCCTCGAAGGCGTCCCAAGAATTCGGAGTTTTTAGATCTTGATGCTAAATTTGGTAAATGTGGGATTGGAGAAGCCACAACTTCAAATAATATTGAACCTACTATCTCGGATTTCAAGGAATTTGATTATGATAATTGTTCTTTAAAAGGTTGTATTTCCTTGTTGCAATCCGTTGTTAATTCTCCTCATGCTTATAGTCAAAATAAAGCTTTTACCAAACATATTGTTGATGCCTTGATGCAATCTTATGATGAAAAACTTAATTTGGAAGTTTCTATACCTAGAAAACTTAATGATGAGTGGGAACCTACTATAAAGATTAGAATTAAAGATCATGAGTGTTTTGCTTTGTGTGATTTGGGTGCTAGTGTTTCCACGACTTCGAAAACTTTATGTGATATTCTAGGTTTCCATGATCTTGATGATTGCTCCTTAAATTTGCACCTTGTGGATTCCACCATTAAAAAGCCTATGGGAAGGATCAACGATGTTCTCAGTGTTGCAAATATAAATTTGGTGCCCGTGGATTTTATCGTTCTTGATATAGATTGCAATCTTTCTTGCCCTATTATTCTTGGTAGACCTTTCCTTAGAACGATTGGTGCGATTATTGATATGAAGGAAGAGAATATTAGATTCCAATTTCCATTAAAGAAAGGCATGGAGCACTTTCCAATAAAGAAAGTCAAATTGCCTTATGAATCTATCATGCGAGCGACTTATGAATTTAGTGCCAAAGATGGCACCCGTTAGATCTATCTTTGCTTTTATGCCTAGCTAGGGGTGTTAAACAATAGCGCTGGTTGGGAGGCAACCCAATTTTCCTTGTGTTTTTTGTTTTTGCTCCTGTTTAGTAATAAATCTTGCATCTACCTTCTGTTTAGATGTGTTTTTATCTTTTAATTATTGTTTGTGCCAAGTAGAACCTATAGGATAACCTATGATGATAGTTGATTTGATTCTGCTGAAAAACAGAAACTTTGCGTGCATGAATATAATTTTTTTAAATCACATAAACGTGCTTTTGCATTGATTCTTTTTGCTGCTGTTCAATAAACAAATTGTCCAGGACTTCCTATTTTGGTAGAATTTTTATAGTTCCAGAAGTTTGCGTTAGTTACAGATTGCTACAGACTATTCTGTTTTTGACAGATTCTGGTTTTCGTGTGTTGTTTGCTTATCTTGATGCATCTATGGCTAATAAATTAGTTTATAAACCATAGAGAAGTTGGAATACAGTAGGTTTAACACCAAAATAAATAAATAATGAGTTCATTACAGTACCTTATGTGGTGGTTTTGTTTTCTTTCACTAATGGAGCTTGTAAGATTTCTTGTTGAGTTTTGTGTTGTGAAGTTTTCAAGTTTTGGGTAAAGCCTTTATGGACTATGGAATAAAGGGTGGCAAGAGCCTAAGCTTGGGGATTCCCAAGGCAACCCAAGATATTCAAGTATAGCCAAAATCCTAAGCTTGGGGATGCCCCGGGAAGGCATCCCCTCTTTCGTCTTCGTTCATTGGTAACTTTACTTGGAGCTATATTTTTATTCGCCACATGATATGTGTTTTTCTTGGAGCGTCATGTATTATATTAGTATTTGCTTTTTAGTTTACCACAATCATACTTGTTGTACACACCTTTTGGGAGAAACCTACTTGATAGAATTTGCTAGAATACTCTATGTGCTTCACTTATATCTTTTGAGCTTGATAGTTTTTGCTCTAGTACTTCACTTATATCTTTTAGAGCACGGTGGTGACTTAATTTTGTAGAAATTGCTAGTCTCTCATGCTTCACTTATATCTTTTTGAGAGCCTTTTAGAACAGCATGGTATCTGCTATGGTTATAAAATTGGTCCTAGAATGGTAGGCATCCAAGTTGGGTATAATAAAAACTATCATAGGAAGTGAATTGGATGCTGAGGGAGTCCTGGATTAGGGGGTGTCCGGATAGCCGAACTATCACCTTTGTCCGGACTCCTAGACTATGAAGATACAAGATTGAAGACTGTGTCCCGTGTCCGGATGGGACTTTCCTTGGCGTGGAAGGCAAGCTTGGCGATACGGATATGTAGATCTCCTACCATTGTAACCGACTCTGTGTAACCCTAACCCTCTTCGGTGCCTATATAAACCAAAGGGTTTTAGTCCTTAGGACGAACAACAATCATACCATAGGCTAGCTTCTAGGGTTTAGCCTCTCTGATCTCGTGGTAGATCTACTCTTGTACTACCCATATCATCAATATTAATCAAGCAGGAGTAGGGCTTTACCTCCATCGAGAGGGCTCGAACCTGGGTAAAAACATCATGTCCCTTGTATCCTGTTACCATCCGCCTAGACGCACAGTTCGGGACCCCCTACCCAAGATCCGCCGGTTTTGACACCGACATTGGTGCTTTCACTGAGAGTTCCTCTGCGTCGTCATCTTTAGTCCCGATGGCTCCTCCGATCATCAACAATGATGTGGTCTAGGGAGAGACCTTCCTACCCGGACAGATCTTCGTATTCGGCGGCTTTGCAATGTGGGCCAATTCGCATAGCCATCTGGAGCAGATTGAAAGCTATGCCCCTGGCCGTCAGGTCAGATTTGGAAGTTTGAACTACACGGCTGACATCCGCGGAGACTTGATCTTCGACGGGTTCGAGCCACAGCCACGCGCGCCGCACTGTCACGATGGGCATGATCTAGCTCTGCCGCCAGACAGTGCCCTGGAGGCCGCACCAGTGTCCGCTTCGACCCTTAGCTCGGAGCCGACTGCACCGATCAAGGACGGGTGGCTGGACACCGCCTCGGGGGCAGCTATCTCTACGGTGATGGAGCCGAATACTATCCCTGTCCTTTGCAAGGCTCGTAACTCCAAGGTACCGGACTCCTCTCCGGACTCCGGACCTTCTACGCCCCGGCCAATCGAATCCGATTGGTCGCCGGTCATGGAGTTCACCGCCGCGGACATCTTTCAGCACTCGCCTTTTGGCGACATCCTGAATTCACTAAAGTCTCTCTGTTTTTCAGGAGAGCCCTGGTCGGACTATGGTCAGGAAGGTTGGGATGTGAACGACGAAGAAATTCAAAGCCCACCCACCACCCACTTCGTAGCCACTGTCGATGATTTAACCGACATGCTTGACTTCGACTCCGAAGACATCGACGGTATGGACGACGATGCAGGAGATGACCAAGAACCAGCGCCTACAGGGCACTGGAAGGCCACCTCGTCCCATGACATTTACATGGTGGACATCCCAAAAGATGGGAACGGCGATGGAACAACGGAGGATGACCCCTCCAAGAAACAGCCTAAGCGCTGGCGTCAGCGGTGCCGCTCTAAATCCCGCCACAACAAAAATGGTGATTCCGGCACGGGAGACAATAACACCCCGGAAAGTGCCGAAGACAACCCCCTCCAGCAGGATTCAGCACAGGAGGATGGAGAAGCCAGCCCTCGTGAGAGAGCAGCAGACAGAGAGGTAGAGGACGATAATTACATGCCTCCCTTCGAAGACGAGGCAAGCCTCGACGACGACGAATTTGTCGTGCCTGAGGACCCCGTCGAACAGGAGCGTTTCAAATGCAGGCTTATGGCCATGGCAAGCAGCCTCAAGAAAAAGCAGCAACAACTTAGAGCTGATCAAGATTTGCTAGCTGATAGATGGACTGAAGTCCTTGCGGCCGAAGAGTACGAACTTGAACGCCCCTCCAAGAGCTACCCAAAATGCAGGCTGCTACCCCGATTAGAGGAGGAAGCACTCAAACCTACATCACCAGCGCAGGATGCGGCCGACCGTCCACCTCGTGGCCGCGACAGAGAGGCCTCCCGGCCCTCCACTCAAGCCGCACCCCGGCGCCGCTCAAAAAATAGCAAGGACGGGGAAGTGCGCCAGACCTGCGAGATATATTGGAGGACAAGGCAAGGCAGACAAGATCGATCTATGGATCGCGTGGGCACCTCACTACACGTGACGACAACCGTCACGCTGGATACAGCAAATCCGGCCGGGCCGAACACAGCAGACAAAACCCATTTGAGCTACGTCGTGATATAGCCCAATACATAGGTGTCGCACACCCACTATGCTTCACAGACGAAGTGATGGATCATCAGATCCCTGAGGGTTTCAAACCCGTAAACATTGAATCATACGATGGCACAACAGATCATGTAGTCTGGATCGAGGACTATCTCCTTCATATCCACATGGCCCGTGGTGATGATCTACACGCCATCAAATACCTCCCACTCAAGCTTAAAGGACCAGCTTGGCATTGGCTTAACAGCTTGCCAGTGGAGTCAATTGGTTGTTGGGGAGACCTGGAAGCCGCATTCCTCGACAATTTCCAGGGCACCTATGTGCGACCACCAGACGCCGATGACCTAAGCCACATAATTCAGCAGCCAGAGGAATCGGCCAGACAATTCTGGACACGGTTCCTAACCAAGAAAAATCAAATCATCGACCGTCAAGATGCAGAGGCCCTTGCAGCCTTCAAACATAACATCCGCGACGAGTGGCTCGCCCGGCACCTAGGACAGGAAAAGCCAAAATCCATGGCAGCCCTCACAACACTCATGACCCGCTTTTGCGCGGGAGAAGACAGCTTGCAAGCTCGTAGTAACAACATGACCAAGAGCCCTAGTAATTCGGATACCAAGGACAGCAATGGCAGGTCGCGTCGCAACAAGCACAAGCGCCGCATTAATGGCGATAATGCTGAGGATATGGCAGTCAATGCTGGATTCAAAGGCTCTAAACCTGGTCAGCAGAAAAAGCCATTCAAAAGAAATACTCCGGGCCCGTCCAATTTGGACCGAATACTCGATCGCTCGTGCCAGATACACGGCACCGCCAAAAAACCAGCCAACCACACCAACAGGGATTGTTGGGTGTTCAAGCAGGCAGGCAAGTTACATGCTGAAAACAATGACAAGGGGATACATAGCGACGACGAGGAGGAGCCCCGTCCACCGAACAATAGAGGACATAAGGGCTTCCCCCTACAAGTGCGGACGGTGAACATGATATACGCAACCCACATACCCAAAAGGGAGCCGAAGCATGCACTAAGGGACGTATATGCGATGGAGCCAGTCACCCCAAAGTTCAACCCGTGGTCCTCTTGCCCGATCACTTTTGATCGAAGGGACCACCCCACTAGCATCCGTCATGGAGGATTCGCTGCATTGGTTCTAGACCCAATCGTTGACGGATTTCACCTCACTAGAGTCCTGATGGACGGCGGCAGCAGCCTGAACCTGCTTTATCAGGATACAGTGCGCAAAATGGGCATAGACCCCTCAAGGATTAAACCCACAAAGACGACCTTTAAAGGCGTCATACCAAGTGTAGAGGCCAACTGTACAGGCTCAGTTACACTTGAAGTGGTCTTCGGATCTCCGGATAACTTCCGAAGCGAGGAGTTAATCTTCGACATAGTCCCGTTCCGCAGCGGCTATCACACACTGCTCGGACGAACCGCATTTGCAAAGTTCAATGTCGTGCCACACTACGCATATCTCAAACTCAAGATGCCAGGCCCTCGAGGAGTCATTACGGTCAACGGAAACACCGAACGCTCTCTCCAAACGGAGGAGCATATGGCGGCTCTCGCGGCGGAAATAAAAAGCAGCCTCTCAAGAAAATTCTCGAGTCCGGCTATTAAACGTCCGGACACCGTCAAGCGTGCCCGGAGTAACCTACAACAAGACCGCTCGGCACGTCCCGAGCACGCGTAGCAATGCGGCCCCAACCCCAGCCCTCGCGAAATTGCGAAACCAGTACTACGCGTACATAATTACGCTCTGGAAATACCATGGGCATAGGGGGAGGGGCACGACCACGGCAGGCCCAGAATGCGGCTCAACCGCACCAGGGGCTCCTGATTGTGTAATTCTTTTTTCTTACTTTCAGGACTCCTTTATCAAGAAGCCCTGTCCGGCAGTAGAATCGCTAAACACACGATGCAACAGCCAGGGAAGCAGAAAGCTACATCGAGTGTCCAGGTGGTCTCTATAACGAGCAGTATACCTGTTTTACATATCATCCCGCAGTTTGCTTCTGGAGGGGGACATGTCAAATAGTCCCGTCCCTTGCTTATCGCACTATTTGTATCGTTCTACTTTTACCGCATCTTTTTTGAATAAACAATGCATAGCTTTTGTCTATTATTGCATTCCTTTTTTTACCTATATATGTTCACTTATGACATGTTGCGTCCGTACACTTTGGTACGGCCAAATACACCAGGAGCTTAAGTACCCCAAAATATGGTGTGATAAGTCCGAACACTTTCACAAGTGCGGCACCCCGAACTTATAGCATCATATGCATCGGCTTCGAATCATGTCTTGGGTCAATAGTTGGGTTTGCCCAGCTCCCATGTTTTGGTACCTTATGTTCCGTTATATCGGCTAAGGTAGCGCTGGGAGAACCACTGCGATTGTGCCCCGGTTGAGCTGGGTTGAGCACCTCAGTGGAGAAAGCTAAAACTGACCGTCATGATAGGGCGAGAGTCGGTCGCTGTTCGAGAGGTTTTCGAGTCCCTAAAGACTTATGTCGCTTAGAGCGAGGAACCGGCTTTGTCCGGCCTAGGCGTGGATAGCACCCCGAATTCGGTCTTCCGAATACTAGGGGCTTCGCCAAAATTTAAATTGTAGAATTCTATGGCTAAGTGAGAGTGTTCAAGCATTATAGTCCGGTTGCCCTTTTCGTTGCGTTGAGCGCCTCCCTCGAAGGACCCGAGAATGGGAAAAAGAGCGCTCAAGTTTATCCCAAACACCCCAGCACTCGCGGCACGGGGGCAGAAGCCGACGACTCGCCATCTCTCAAATTTAATAAATGACCACACAGAAGGTAATATTTTAAATTCACAAGCGTTGCTTAGCGCATATGAACAAGTTTTCAAGCGTACAGGATAACAAATGCGAGTTTACTCAAAAATTACATCTTTGGAGCATTCACCCGCTATAAGGCGGGCGCCCTTCAGGAAGCCCGCATAATACATCTCGGGCGTGGGATACTCCCTGCCCGGCGGTGGAGCGTCCGTCACAAGCTTCTCGGCGTCCATCTTGCCCCAGTGCACTTTAGCACGGGCAAGGGCCCTACGGGCACCTTCGATACAGACGGAGGGCTTGATGACTTCAATCCATGGACAGGCATCCACCAGCCGCCTCACTAACCCGATGTAGCTCCCAGGCATGGCGTCCTTAGGCCACAGCCAAACTATGAGGCCCTTCATGGCCTGTTCGGCCACCTTATGGAGCTCGACCAGCTACTTCAGCTGGTCGCTCAAGGGCACCGGGTGTCCGGCCTCAGCATACTGAGACCAGAACACCTTCTCCGTCGAGCTCCCCTCCTCGGCCCGGGGCCTGACTTAGAGCCCTTTGGGGTTTGATCCCCCTTATGCCAGGAGTCCGGGAGGTTGCCTTGCGGCGCCTCCGGGACCCCCTCCTCCTGGCTGGGCCCCTTTTGGGACCCCACCCCGGCGTCGTCCGCAACGCGAGGAGAGGAGGCAGCCGGAAGTGAAGTGCTATTCACGTCCGACGGAGCCAGGGAGCCGCTCGTTGAAGTGTCGAGCCCGTCCTTGGGCGGGCTGCAGGGTTGTATTCGGCGTTAGGAGATTCTATATGACAAACGAAACGCCATGAGTTATTCTGGTATCCGGATACTTACGATGTCGTCAGGGTCTTAGCCCTCGGTGGCCACTCCTCTTCGCCGTCGTCGGTGTTGGTGGAGTAGTCCGGAGGAAGGGTCCTTCCCTTCTTGGACCCTCCGGCCTCCCCAGTTGGGGCGGCCTTCCTTTTCTTCTCTCCCCCGCTGGGGGAGAGGCCTTTTTTTCCTCCTCCTCGTCTTCACGGGAGGAGTCCGCCTCAGAGTCATCGGATGATGACTTCGATAACACCTGGCGCCGGGAACTCTTTTGAGCTCTCGTGGCCTTCTTTTTGGCCTTCTTCTCCGGCACCACGTGAGGTGCCGGAACCAGCAGCCCCGTCAATCGGGCGTCCGCTGGGTCTTCTGGCAAGGGAGCCGGACAGTCAACCTGCCTGGACGTCTTCTGCCAGGCCTGTCAAAGGTAAGGGAGTTTAGATCCCGCATGGAGTCAAACTATGAAAAACAAGTGTCCTGTAAAGGGTAAAATAGCTTACCTCGCTGGCTTGACGCTGCGAGCTGAATCCGCGATCTTCGGTAGCGGATGCGGGAGCCTCGGCGCCCTTGAACAGCACCTTCTAGGCATCTTCGTACATAGTGTCGAAGAGCCTGCTCAAGGTTTGGTGATGTGCCGGATCAAACTCCCACAGGTTGAAGGCCCATTGTTGGCACGGGAGGATCTGGCGGATAAGCATGACCTGGACTATGTTGACAAGCTTGAGCTTCTTGTTCACCAGGGTTTGGACACAGGTTTGGAGTCTGGTCAGCTCTTCCGAATTACCCCATGTCAGGCCCGTCTCTTTCCAAGAGGTGACCCGTGTAGGGAAGCCAGATCGGAATTCAGGGGCCGCCACCCATTTAGGGTCACGCGGCTCGGTGATGTAGAACCACCCCGATTGCCACCCCTTTATGGTCTCCACGAAGGAGCCCTCGAGCCATATAACGTTGGGCATCCTGCCCACCATGGCACCTACGCACTCCGCCTGCCGGCCGCCCACTACCTTCGGCTTGACATTGAAGGTCTTCAGCCATAAGCCGAAGTGGGGCCGGATGCAGAGGAATGCCTCGCACACGATGATGAACGCCGAGATGTTGAGGATGAAATTCGGGGCCAGATCGTGGAAATCTAGGCCGTAGTAGAACATGAGCCCCCGAACAAATGGGTGAAGTGGCAAACCTAGTCCGCGGAGGAAGTGGGTGAGGAACACCACCCTCTCATGGGTCCTGGGGGTGGGGATAAGCTGCCCCTTGTCGGGGAGCCGATGCGCGATGTCGCTGGACAAGTATCCGGCCTTCCGTAGCTTTTTTATATGTCCCTCCGTGATGGAGGAGACCATCCACTTGCCTCCCCCTCCGGACATGGTTGGGGAAGGTTGAGGCGAGATGTGCGGACTTGGGCGCTGGAGCTCGAGTGCGCGGAAATGGATGAGCAGAGGAGGAAGAAGGCATGTGTGAAAAGGTGGATCCTTATCCCCTTATATGGACGGACGAAACTATGCGTCCCCACCGGCCTGGTAAAACTCGCTTATCTCCCAAGCGCCATAATTGATGGCGCGGTTGGGTTACCCACGCCCGTATTGATGAGAATCCCGGAATAAGGGGACACAATCTCTGCTTTGACAAGACGTGCCAAGGGAACCGCCTCGCTAAACGCGCTGAGGTGGAACAGCAAAAACGATTCGAATAAAGACTTGGACGTGGTGTGATGCCATGGAATATGTCAGCAGATTGAATATGTGTAAATATTATTCTCTCTACGGTGGTATGTGGAACTTATTTTGCAGAGCCGGACACTATCCTTGTGTTCAAAATCTTCTATGAAGTATTCGGAGGAGGAACCCGCCTTGCAATGGCGAGGACAATATGCGTGCCGGACTCGTCGTCATTGAAGCCTGGTTTAGGGGCTATTGAGGGAGTCCTAGATTAGGGGGTGTCCGGATAGCCGAACTATCACATTTGGCCGGACTCCTGGACTATGAAGATACAAGATTGAAGACTTCGTCCCGTGTCCGGATGGGACTTTCCTGGCGTGGAAGGCAAGCTTGGCGATATGGATATGTAGATCTCCTACCATTGTAACCGACTCTGTGTAACCCTAACCCTCTTCGGTGCCTATATAAACCGAAGGGTTTTAATCCGTAGGACGAACAACAATCATACCATAGGCTAGCTTCTAGGGTTTAGTCTCTCTGATCTCGTGGTAGATCTACTCTTGTACTACCCATATCATCAATATTAATCAAGCAGGATTAGGGTTTTACCACCATCGAGAGGGCCCGAACCTGGGTAAAAACATCGTGTCCCTTGTCTCCTGTTACCATCCGCCTAGATGCACAGTTCGGGACCCCTACCCGAGATCCGCTGGTTTTGACACCAACAGATGCTATGATCAATTTGATGCTTGATAATTGTTTTGAGATATGGAGGTAGTGATATTAAAGTCATGCTAGTTGGGTGATTATGAATTTAAAGAATGCTTGTGTTGAAGTTAGCAAGTCCCATAGCATGCACGTATGGTTAAAGTTGTGTAAAAATTTGAAACATGAAGTGTACCTGTCTTGTGCATCCTTATGAGTGGCGGTCGGGGACGAGCGATAATCTTTTCCTACAAATCTATCCCCCTAGGAGCATGCGCGTAGTACTTGATTTTTGATGACTTCTAAATTTTTGCAATAAGTATATGAGTTATTTTGACTAATGTTGAGTCCATGGATTATACGCACTTTTACCTTTTCGCCATTGCTAGCCTCTTCGGTACGGTGCATTGCCCTTTCTCACCTTGAGAGTTGGTGCAAACTTCGTCGGTGCATCCAAACCCCGTGATACGATACGCTCCATCACACATAAACCTCCTTATATCTTCCTCAAAACAGCCACCATACCTACCTATTATGGCATTTCCATATCCATTCCGAGATATATTGCCATGCAACTTTCCACCGTCCCGTTTATCATCATCATGACATACGTTACTTTTGTCATATTGCCATTGCATCATCATGTAGTTGACATCGTATTTGTGGCAAAGCCACCATGCATTATTTTTCATACATGTCACTCTTGATTCATTGCACCATCCCAGTACTCCGCCGGAGGCATTCATATAGAGTCATATCTTGTTCTAGTTTCGAGTTGTAATTCTTATGTTGTAATCAATAGAAGTGTGATGATCATCATTATTAGAACATTGCCCAAAGAAAAAAAAGAAAAAAAAGAGAAAGGCCCAAAGAAAAAGAAAGAAGAAAATAAATAAAAAAGGGCAATGTTACTATCTCTTTTTCCACACTTGTGCTTCAAAGTAGCACCTTCTTCTTCATGTAGTGAGTCTCATATATTGTGCTTAAAAGTAGCACCATGTTTTTCATATAGTGAGTCTCATAAGTTGTCTTTTTCATACTAGTGGGAATTTTTCATTATAGAACTTGGTTTGTATATTCCTACGATGGGCTTCCTCAAATACCGTAGGTCTTCGTGAGCAAGCAAGTTGGAAGCACACCCACTAGTTTTCTTTTGTTGAGGATTCATTTATAGCTCTAGTGCATCCGTTGCATGGCAATCCCTACTCCTCATGTTGACATCAATTGATGGGCATCTCCATAGCTCGTTGATTATCCTCGTCAATGTGAGACTTTATCATTTTTTGTCTTCTCCACACAACCCCCATCATCATATTCTATTCCACCCATAGTGCTATATCCATGTCTCACGCTCATGTATTGCGTGAAGGTTGAAAAAGTTTGAGATTATTTAAGTATGAAACAATTGATTGGCTCGTCATCGGGGGTATAGAAGTTGGTAACATCTTTGTGTGACGAAAATGAAGCATGGCCTAACTATATGATTTTGTAGGGATGAACTTTCTTTTGCCATGCTATTTTGAGAAGACATGATTACTTTGATTAGTACACTTGAAGTGTTACTATTTCTTTTATCAATATGAACTTTTATTTTGAATCATTTGGATCTGAACATTCATGCCACAATAAAGAAAATTACATTATGAATTATGATAGGTAGCATTCCACATCAAAAATTCTCTTTTTATCATTTACCTACTCGAGGACGAGCGGGAATTAAGCTTGGGGATGCTTGATACGTCTCCAATGTATCTATAATTTTTTATTGTTCCATGCTATTATATTACCCCTTTTGGATGTTTATGGGCTTTATTTTACACATTTATATAATTTTTGGGACTAACCTACTAACCGGAGGCCCAGCCCATATTGCTGTTTTTTTGCCTATTTCAGTATTTTGAAGAAAAGGAATATCAAACGGAGTCCAAACGGAATGAAACCTTCGGGAGCGTG
This sequence comes from Triticum aestivum, assembly GCF_018294505.1. NCBI lineage: Eukaryota > Viridiplantae > Streptophyta > Magnoliopsida > Poales > Poaceae > Triticum > Triticum aestivum. Next base: position 382,955,657 of record NC_057804.1, on the reverse strand, counting down.
ATTTTTGGAACGAACATGATCCAGAGGACTTGGAATGCAAGTCAAGAAGCAGCCGAGGCTCCCACAAGAAAGGAGGGCGCCCCCCCCTGTAGGGCGTGCCCTCCTGTCTTGTGGGCCCCTCGGGCGGCCACCGACGTACTTCTTCCTCCTATATATACCTACGTACCCCGAAAACATCCAGGGGCAGACGAAACACAATTTTCACCACCGTAACCTTATGTATCCGCGAGATCTCATCTTGGAGCCTTCGCCGGCACTCTGCCGGAGGGGGAATCGACCATGGAGGGCTTCTACATCAACATCCTTGCCCCTCCGATGAGTTGTGAGTAGTTTACCATAGACCTACGGGTCCATAGTTATTAGCTAGATGGCTTCTTCTCTCTCTTTTTGGATCTCAATACAATGTTCTCCCCCTCTCTTGTGTAGATCTATTCCATGTAAACTCTTTTTGCGGTGTGTTTGTCGAGATCCGATGAATTGTGGGTTTATGATCAAGTTTATCTATGAATAATATTTGAATCTTCTCTGAATTCTTTTATGTATGATTGAGTTATCTTTGCAAGTCTCTTCGAATTATCAGTTTGGTTTGGCCTACTAGATTGATCTTTCTTTCCATAGGAGAAGTGCTTAGCTTTGGGTTGAGTCTTGCGGTGTCCTTACCCAGTGACAGAAAGGGTTGCAAGGCACGTATTGTATTGTTGCCATCGAGGATAACAAGATGGGGTTTATATCATATTGCTTGAGTTTATCCCTCTACATCATGTCATCTTGCTTAATGCATTACTCTGTTCTTTATGAACTTAATACCCTACATGCAGGCAGGAGTCGGTCGACGTGTGGAGTAATAGTAGTAGATGCAGGCAGGAGTCGGTCTACTTGTTATGGACGTGATGCCTATATACATGATCATGCCTAGATAATCTCATAATTATTCTCTTTTTATCAATTGCTCGACAGTAATTTGTTCACCCACCGTAATACTTATGCTATCTTGAGAGAAGCCACTAGTGAAACCTATGGCCCCCGGGTCTATCTCTTATCATATTTGCTTCCAATCTACTTTTATTTGCATCTTTACTTTTTGCATCTATATTATAAAATACCAAAAATATATTTATCTTATCATACTATCTTTATTAGATCTCACTTTCGCAAGTGGCCGTGAAGGGATTGACAACCCCTTTATTGCGTTGGTTGTAGAGTTCTTTGTTTGTTTGTGTAGGTGCGTGGGACTTTTGAGGAGCCTCTTACTGGATTGATACCTTGGTTCTCAAAAACTGAGAGAAATACTTACGCTACTATTGCTGCATCACCCTCTCCTCTTCGAGGAAAACCAACGCAAGCTCAAGACATAGCACACACCTATTACGAGTTATGATCCGCATACCCCAAGGGGACAATAATTGGGATTCTTTCCGGTGGTTACCGTAGTTTGAGGAGTTAATGTATTCACTAAGTGCTAATGGTTTGTTCCAGTTCTCTATTAAAAGGAGGCCTTAATATCCCTTAGTTTCCTCATGGACCTCGTTGCCACAGGAGGGTAGGACAAAAGATGTCATACAAGTTCTTCTCCATAAACATGTATGGCTATATACAGAATACATGCCTACATTACATTAATGAGTTGGAGTTAGTTCTGTGTCACCCTAGGTTATGACTGCTACATGATGAATATTGTCCAACACAATTATCCATCGTTGATCCAATGCCTACGAGCTTTTCACATATTGATCTTTGTTAAGTTACTTTCACCGTTGCTGCTGTTACAATCACTACAAAATTATTACTATTACTATTGCCGCTGTTACCGTTACTATCACACTACTTTGCTACTAAATACTTGGCTACAGATAGGGACGAAGCCATAAAATAGAGATAGGGGCAAGAACTAAAAATATCAAAATCTTTGGATACATAGTCACATAACTTAGTAAATATTGGAAGATATTAATAGTGAATGTATGTCTCTTGCTCCACAATAAGAATAAAACTTACATATCTATTAATTTGAAGCTGGATTTACGAGCACCAGTATCAAATATCTCAATAATATCGTTGGAGCTAAACATGGCTGCTATTTCCTTCTCAATGTAGACTATAGTGCAATGACGAAGAAAATCATCTCCCAATTTACTTCGAAGACGTGTCTTGACAAGTTTCACTGCGAAAAAGGCTCGCTCTGCTATTGCAGTTGACACCAAAAGAGTTATTACTAATCATAACAACCTCTCAACAATAGGATAATCAGAAGACTTGCCAGTTTTAATTATTCCTTTTGTCATATCATCAAGTATTTGCAATTTTTGATCTCTGGATGGTTTAATGTATCAAGCTGGAAATGTGGTAATTCACACTCCAACCGATTTCTTTCTTGACTAGAAAAATCAGCAGGATAGAACTTTTTCCACTAGAGTGCATATCTTTGACTTGTCGGAGGCATCATGTCTAGGGTCCAATGGTGAACAAAAGATCTAGAAGCTCCATAACTTGAGAATTGAATCAATCATTCAACTCTATCACCTGTTGATCTATTGCAACATTAAACATGTCTACTTTGTAATGATGGATAACGGTGTTGTTGTCATGCTTATTTCTTGAATTTGTTACATCAACATACCTATAATTGCAATATATATGAAAAACATGAATTGTTTGCATGATTTAGACAATAATGAGTAAGTTTGCAAGTGACTAAATCTCTACATTGGAATTTAATGAACATAGGGAAAGAGACATACCTTTGATCCATGTCCTGGATATCAATCTCATGTTTCACACAAAATGATTTGACATCTTCAAAAAGACTTTCCCATCCATCTTCTATCAGTTCAGCACGCAACAACTTTGTGTTAGAAACACAATCCAGTGCATTAGTGATACGTCTCCAACGTATCTATAATTTATGAAGTATTCATGCTATTATATTATCTGTTTTGGATGTTTACGGGCTTTACTAAGCACTTTTATATTATTTTTGGGACTAACCTATTAACCGGAGGCCCAGCCCAAATTGCTATTTTCTTGCCTATTTCAGTGTTTCGAAGAAAAGGAATATCAAACGGAGTCCAAATGGAATGAAACCTTCGGGAGAGTTATTTTGGAATGGAAGCAATCCAGGAGACTTCAGGGAAGCTTAGAGGTGTCCACGAGGGTCAGGGGCGCGCCCTACCCCCCTTGGGCGTGCCCCCCACCCTCGTGGGCCCCTCGTGGCTCCCCTAATCTACTTCTTTCTCCTATATATGTCCATATACCCTAAAAACATCGAAGAGCACAATATATAGGGAGTTCCACCGCCGCAAGCCTCTGTAACCACCAAAAACCTCTCGGGATCCCGTTCCGGCACCCTGCCGGAGGGGGAATCCATCACCGGTGGCCATCTTCATCATCTCGGCGCTCTCCATGACGAGGAGGGAGTAGTTTACCCTCGGGGCTGAGGGTATGTACCAGTAGCTATGTGTTTGATATCTCTCTCTCTCGTGTTCTTGCTTTGGCACAATCTTGATGTATCACAAGCTTTGCTACTACAATTGGATCTTATGACGTTTCTCCCCCTCTACCTTCTTGTAATGGATTGAGTTTTCCCTTTGAAGTTATCTTATCGGATTGAGTCTCTAAGGATTTGAGAACACTTGATATATGTCTTGCATGTGCTTATTTGTGGTGACAATGGGATATTCACATGATCCACTTGATGTATGTTCTGGTGATCAACTTGCGGGTTCCATGACCTTGGGAATCTATGCATAGGGGTTGGCACACGTTTTCGTCTTGACTCTCCGTTAGAAACTTTGGGGCACTCTTTGAAGTACTTTGTGTTGGTTGAATAGATGAATCTGAGATTGTGTGATGCATATCATATAATCATGCCCACAGATACTTGAGGTGACATTGGAGTATCTAGGTGACATTAGGGTTTTGGTTGATTTGTGTCTTAAGGTGTTATTCTAGTACGAACTCTATGATAGATCGAACGGAAAGAATAGCTTCGTGTTATTTTACTACGGACTCTTGAATAGATCAATTAGAAAGGATAACTTTGAGGTGGTTTCGTACCCTACAATAATCTCTTCATTTGTTCTCCGCTATTAGTGACTTTGGAGTGACTCTTTGTTGCATGTTGAGGGATAGTTATATAATCCAGTTATGTTATTATTGTTGAGAGAACTTGCACTAGTGAAAGTATGAACCTTAGGCCTTGTTTCCTATCATTGCAATATCATTTGTGCTCACTTTTATCTTTATTTACCTTGCTTTTTTTTATAATTTCAGATTACAAAAACCTATATCTATCATCCATATTGCACCTGTATCACCATCTCTTCGCCGAACTAGTACACCTATACAATTTACCATTGTATTGGGTGTGTTCGGGACACAAGAGACTCTTTATTACTTGGTTGCAGGGTTGTTTGAGAGAGACCATCTTCATCCTACGCCTCCCATGTATTGATAAAGCTTAGGTCATCCACTTGAGGGAAATTTGCTACTGTCCTACAAACCTCTGCACTTGGAGGCCCAACAACGTCTACAAGAAGAAGGTTGTGTAGTAGACATCAAGCTCTTTTCTAGCGCCGTTGCCGGGGAGGTGAGTGCTTGAAGGTATATCTTTAGATCTTGCAATCGAATCTTTTAATTTCTTGTTTTATCACTAATTTTGTCTATAAAAGAAAACTAAAAAAATATGGAATTGAGTTTGCCTCATACGCAGATACGCTTCATCATTTCAATATTTTTTGTAAGAATGATGGAAAGGAAAATTGTGCTCAAGTGCTAGAAGAAGAAGTCTATAAAATGTTTGGTACTAAATACTTGAATGATGAGCATGATAGCAATGTTGTTAGTATGAACTCTTTGGATATCCATAGTACTAATGATGATTGCACTAGTCATGATGAAAATGTCTCGTATAAGCATGTCAACTTTTGTAGAATACATAGAGCTTGCAAGTACACACCAAATAGGGAAGATAGATTTTGCAAGAGGCATAAGTATTTAGAAACTAAATGGTTTCAAGAAAGGCTAGATGATTGTGCTGAAAGATTCAATATTTATCGCCGTCCTTGTGAATTTTGCAATGAACATGGTCATTTAAATCTCTAATGCAAATTGTTTCATGATCGAATCGTGTCCAAAAATTTGATAACTTGATTACTCTTGAGCATCATAAAGAGCTTAGTCTTCTTTTGGGGTATGAAGAAATGAAACGTATAACTGAGGGTATTCCAAAATTTAATCTTGATAGATTTCTTGATTTTGATCTAGAAGAATTTTTTTGTATTGTGTGATGAATTGCATTGAAAATCCTTATATTGCCAATTACATAAAGAAAAGAAAGCAAATAGAAGATGAAGAGAATACTAATGAAAGGGGAGAGACTTCCCAATATCCTCCTATTATTTCTCATGATGAATCAGGTAACGAGGAGGAGCTTTCTATTCAACCAATCACATTAATAAGGAGCTCAAAAAAGAGGGTTAAACCCACACATGATGTGAAGAAGAAAAATAAAAGATGGAGAAGCAAAGGTAGAAAGGTATCCCTCTCAAATGATGTTGCTCCTATTACTCATTGTGATGATGATAATTGCTATACTATTGGTGCTATCCATACTATTAGTGATGAGAGTGATTATGCCTATGATATGAAAAGGCCCAAGATTGGGGATGCTATGTTTGATGACAATGACATGTTTGAGAATATATTTGCTGCAATTAATGTTTGTCCCAAGCTTGGGGATGCTACATTTAATGAAGATGATATTTTTAGCTTCCCAAGTTTCGATGAGCAAATTTATTATGATGATAGCATGCCTCCTATTTATGATGGTTATATTGATGAAAGTGGGTTTGGAAGAGTGTCAACTTTAGGAAGTAATGATCCCACTATTCTGGAGAGTGTTGAATCTTATAATATTTATGAAAGTCGATTTGGAGAGGTCATGACTTTATTTAGTGATGAATCCACTATTTTGGAAGAGGTTTCAATTGATTATGATGAGAACAAAGTTGCTACTTATGATGATTATTGTGATGAAACTTATGCTATAAAAAGTAGTGATGATTATATTTATAAAACTTGTCATGATTACGATTACCCTTTTTCTGAATATTACTCTTTTAATGTGGAAACAATTTATAGCATTCGAGCCTCTTATGATACTTGCACTATTCCGAATAAGAAGAATTTTGCTTATGTGGAGAGTAGGAAATTTTCTATGCAAGTAGATCATGAAAAGAATGCTTTAGGTGTTGGTTATATTGTTGAGTTCATTCATGATGCTACTGAAAATTATTATGATGGAGGAATATATGCTGGTAGGAGTTGTTCCTCTCTATGTGCTTAATGTTTTAAAGTTATGCTTGTTTTGCCTTCCTATGCTAGTTGATTATTGTTCCCATAAGATGTTCGCTCACAAAATCCTTATGCATAGGAAGTGGGTTAGACTTAAATGTGCTAGTCATGTGCTTCATGATGCTCTATTTATGTTTCAATTCTTATCTTTTATGTGAGCATCATTGTCATCATCATGCCTAGCTAGAAAGGCATTAAAGAAAAGCGCTTGTTGGGAGACAACCCAATATTTACCCTTACTGTTTTTGTGTGTTCACATGATTATGCTACTGTAGTAATCATGTTTTATAGATTTTTTTCAATAAAATGCCAAGTAAGACCTTTAGGATAGCTTACGGTGATAGTTGTGTTGATCTTGCTGAAAATTAGAAACTTTTGCACCCAGTAAATTAGTTTTAATAATTCACAGAAACGTGTTTTTGATCTGATCATTTTTGCTCTGGATTGGTACACAAATTTCTCAAGTTTTCCTAATGTGGTAGGATTTTTGGAGTTCCAGAAGTATATGTTTGATACAGATTACTACAGATTGTTCTGTTTTTGACAGATTTTGTTTTATATGTGTTGTTTGCTTACTTTGACGAATCTATGAGTAGTATCGGAGGGTATGAACCATAGAAAAGTTGTAATACAGTAGATATTACACCAATATGAATTTAGAATGAGATCATAACAGTACCTAAGTGGTGATTTATTTTCTTATACTAACGGAGCTTACGAGTTTTCTGTTAAGTTTTGTGTTGTGAAGTTTTCAAGTTTTGGGTAAAGATTCGATGGACTATGGAATAAGGAGTGGCAAGAGCCTAAGCTTGGGGATGCCCAAGGCAACCCAAGGTAATATTCAAGGACAACCAAGAGCCTAAGCTTGGGGATGCCCCGGATGGCATCCCCTCTTTCGTCTTCATCCATCGGTAACTTTACTTGGAGCTATATTTTTATTCACCACATGATATGTGTTTTGCTTGGAGCGTCATTTCATTTTGTTTTGTTTTGCTTGTTGTTTGAATAAAATACCAAGATCTGAAATTCTTAGATGAGAGAGAGTCTTCACATAGCTACATAATTATTTAACTACTCATTGATCTTCAGTTATATCTTTTTGGAGTAGTTTGTCATTTACTTGTGTGCTTCACTTATATCCTATGAGTAAATGGTTGAATGATTTGAATATCATAAATCTGAAATTATATATGTTTCATATGCTTACCCCATGGGGAGTAATGACTTCACATATAAGAAGTAGAGGTTGTAAATTTTTTGGAAGTTAGCAAACATAGTATTGGTCACTTGAACAATTCATGAAAGAATATTGAAGGAAGAGAGATTTCACATATAAATATACTATCTTAGACATCTTCTATGATTGTGAGCCCCATTAATTATTTTCAACCTGAGCAAATTAGTTGTAATTTAACAATGAAGACAACATAATGAGTTATGCTTGGGTATATTTCTATAGAAGTTATATTGTTATAGATCCTCCAACATGTGGTGCTTGCTATTTAGAATCCTTTGCTAGCCAAAATATCTGTACTAAGCGGGAATACTGCTTGTGCATCCAAATCCCTTGAACCAAGTTTCTTCCATGAGTGTCCACCATATCTACCTATATGTGGTATTTACCTGTCGTTCCAAGTAAATTTGCATGTGCCAAACTCTAAATCTTCAAATAATAATCTGTTTTGTATGCCCGAATCACTCATGTGGCGACTAGGGGCTGTCAGTATCTTCCATGCTAGGTGGGTTATTCTCACGATGAGTGGACTCCGCTCATCATTCACGAGAAAGTGGCTGGTAACAGGGATGCTCAATCCTATGATCAAAAGATCAAAAACAAATCGCAAATAATTTAAACAAAACTCCCCCAGGATTGTTGATAGTTGGACGGCACCCGTTGTTTCGGACAAGCCATGGAGTGTGATTGTTGGTGGAGGGGAAGTAAAACCTTTACCTTTCTGTTTGGGAACCACCTATAATGTATCTAGTATGGAAGATATTGGGAACTCTTGGTTGTTACGTTGACAATGAAAGCATACCTCTCAAAATTATTTTCATCTCCGTTTTAAAGCTTCAAGGTCTGGCACCTCTGTAAATCCCTGCTTCCCTCTGCGAAGGGCCTATCTTTTACTTTTATGCAAGAGTCAGTAGTATTCCTTCTCATTCCAACCTACTCTTTAGTTGGCAAGCATCATGTGATGGGGAAAGATCTAAGCATATATGGCCATTCAAATATATTTGATCATGAATTATTATTGTTGACAATTATCTTTATGATAAGTAAGTTGGGAAGCGAAACATTAAGCCCCTATCTTTCTCTGTGTTCGATTGATGCTATTTGTTCTAAAAATATGCTTTGAGTGGTAGCAACAATGGAAGACTATATGACATTTGAGTATGTGGGATTTGCTAAATCAAAGCTCTTACATAGACTCTTCCTGAAAATAAGATGAATTGCAATTGTTTGATGACTGAGAACATAGTTTTCTAGTTTTCAAGAAAGTTTATGGTCTATGCTTTAACATTTGAATAGCTTGTTACTTGATCATGAGAAGTTTTATGAGATGAGCTACTGTTATGATATATAATGATGCTAGGAAAGGTGATTGAAATTATCATTGATCAAACTTATGCACCTGCTAGCATTCACACTTCATAAATTATTTCTTTCATCATTTACCTACTCGAGGACGAGCAGGAATTAAGCTTGGGGATGCTGATACGTCTCCAACGTATCTATAATTTATGAAGTATTCATGCTATTATATTATCTGTTTTGGATGTTTACGGGCTTTACTAAGCACTTTTATATTATTTTGGGGACTAACCTGGAGGCCCAACCCAAATTGTTGTTTTCTTGCCTATTTCAGTGTTTCGAAGAAAAGGAATATCAAATGGAGTCCAAACGGAATGAAACCTTCGGGAGAGTTATTTTTGGAACGGAAGCAATCCAAGAGACTTGGAGTAGACGTCGGGGAAGCTTCGAGGTGGCCACGAGGGTCAGGGGAGCTCACTACCCCCTAGGCGTGCCCCCACCCTCGTGGGCCCCTCGTGGCTCCCCTGGTCGACTTCTTTCGCCTATATATGTCCATATACCCTAAAAATATCAAAGAGCACAATAGATCGGGAGTTCCGCCGCCACAAGCCTCTATAACCACCAAAAACCTCTCGGGAGCCTGTTCTGGCACCCTGTCGGAGGGGGAATCCATCACCGGTGGCCATCTTCATCATCCCGACGCTCTCCATGACGAGAAGGGAGTAGTTCACCCTCGGGGCTGAGGGTATGTACCAGTAGCTATGTGTTTGATCTCTCTCTCTCTCGTGTTCTTGAGGTGATACGATCTTCATGTATCGCGAGCTTTGCTATTATAGTTGGATCTTATGATGTTTCTCCCCCTCTACTCTCCTATGATGAACTGAGTTTTCCCCTTGAAGTTGTCTTATCGGATTGAGTCTTTAAGGATTTGAGAACACTTGATGTATGTCTTGTCGTGCTTATCTGTGGTGACAATGGGATATTCACGTGATCTACTTGATGTATGTTTTGGTGATCAACTTGCGGGTTCCGCGACCTTGGGAATCTATGCATAGGGGTTGGCACACGTTTTCGTCTTGACTCTCCGGTAGAAACTTTGGGGCACTCTTTGAAGTACTTTGTGTTGGTTGAATAGATGAATCTGAGATTGTGTTATGCATATCCTATAATCATGCCCACGGATACTTGAGGTGACATTGGAGTATCTAGGTGACATTAGGGTTTTGGTTGATTTGTGTCTTAAGGTGTTATTCTAGTACGAACTCTATGTTAGATCGAACGGAAAGAATAGCTTCGTGTTATTTTACTACAGACTCTTGAATAGATCGATCAGAAAGGATAACTTTGAGGTGGTTTTGTACCCTACAATAATCTCTTCGTTTGTTCTCCGCTATTAGTGACTTTGGAGTGACTCTTTGTTGCATGTTGAGGGACAGTTATATGATCTAGTTATGTTATTATTGTTGAGAGAACTTGCACTAGTGAAAGTATGAACCTTAGGCCTTGTTTCCTATCATTGCAATACCGTTTGTGCTCACTTTTATCATTAGTTACCTTGCTATTTTTATAATTTCAGATTACAAAAACCTATATCTATCATCCATATTGCACCTGTATCACCATCTCTTTGCCGAACTAGTGCACCTATACATTTTACCATTGTATGGGGTGTGTTGGGGACACAAGAGACTCTTTGTTATTTGGTTGCAGGGTTGTTTGAGAGAGACCATCTTCATCCTACGCCTCCAACGGATTGATAAACCTTAGGACATCCACTTGAGGGAAATTTGCTACTGTCCTACAAACCTCTGCACTTGGAGGCCCAACAACGTCTACAAGAAGAAGGTTGTGTAGTAGACATCAATTAGCAATATTCAAACTTTTATTTTGAATTTTAACACACAAGATATTTGTGATTTTCATAACTCTTTCCATTAGGTGCAGAATGAAGACAAAATCAAATGTGTTTAATATCTTCAGGGCCCCTGCATCGTCTCCTCTTGAACTCCTTGTAGCTGAGCGATTAGTTGCTACACTTCTTGGAACTGAAACAGTTGCAGCAAACATCTTGAGCAAACTTTTGATTGACTTATAGTGTGAACTCCATCTTGTGTCCCTGGACCTTTGTAAAGATCCGATTTGATTAGCCCCTCTTCGAGTGTGAAGCTCTCTCAATTCAATCTCTCTGGCAATTTCGGTTGACTGGCTAGTAACTCATCATTACATTTGGGAGATGCATTAACTGTATTCACAACAAAATTTGCATGTTGGAAAAAATTGTGAACCTCATTTACGTCCCTTGAAGCGGCAACCAAAGCCAATTGTAGTTCATGAGCTAGATAAAGGATATAATAAGCATAAGGACACTCCTGGAGAATTAGAGCCTTTAGCCCATTCCACTCCCCTCTCATATTGCTTGCTCCATCGTACCCTTTGCCTCTAATATCTTGCACATTCAAACCATTATCAACTAGGACGGCAATGATTTTATTCTTCAGAGTCAAAGCACAAGTGTCACTAACATGAACAAGATCAAGGAAACGCTCCCTTATCAACCCTTCTATGTTTACAAACTAAAGAACTACTGCCATCTGCTCTTTTTATACTCATCCCGACATTCATCAACCAGTATTACAAACTTTCTATTGCCCATTTCTTATTTAATAGAGGTTTGCACTTTTCATGACATTATGCTAGCAATTTCCTTCTGAATAGTTGAGGAAGTGTAGTTTGCATTTTTAGGAGCATTCTGTACAACTTCTTGTACATTGCTACTTCTTGAGCTTGCATTGGTTTTTCCCTTGAAGAGGAAGGGTGATGCAGCAAAGTAGAGATAAGTTTTTCCTCAGTTTGAGAACCAAGGTATCAATCCAGTTGGAGGTACACGCAAGTCTCCAATCTATGCACCTGCACAAACAATCAAACACTTGCACCCAACGCGATAAAGGGGTTGTCAATCCCTTCACAGTCACTTGCAAGGATTAGCTCTCATAGAGATAGATATAAAATATTACTAAAATGCAAAAAAAATAAAAGTAAATAAATTGCAGCAAGGTATTTTTGGGTTTTTTGGTTTATAGGACTGAAAATATATGATCAAAAATAGACCCGGCGGCCATAGGTTTCACTAGAGGCTTCTCTGTTGAAAGAAAACATATGGTGGGTGAACGAATTACTATCGAGCAATTGATAGAAAAGTGCAAAGTTATGACAATATATAAGGCAATGATTATGAATATAGGCATCACGTCCGTGTCAAGTAGACTGACACCTGCCTGCATCTACTACTATTACTCCACACATCGATCGCTATCCAGCATGCATCTAGAGTATTAAGTTCATAAGAACGGAGTAACGCCTTAAGTAAGACGACATGATGTAGAGGGATAAACTCAAGGAATATGATGAAAACCCCATCTTTTTATCCTTCATGGGAACAATACAATACGTGCCTCGCTACCCCTACTATGTCACTGGGTGAGGACACCGCAAGATTGAACCCAAAACTAAGCACCTCTCCCATTGCAAGAAGAACCAATCTAGTTGGCCAAACCAAACCGATGATTCTAAGAGAAATACAAAGATATCAAATCATGCATATAAGAATTCAGAAGAGACTCAAATAATATTCATAGATAATCCGATCATAAATCCACAATTCATCGGATCTCGACAAACACACCACAAAATAATATTACATCAGATAGATCTCTAAGAACATCGAGGAGAACATTGTATTGAAGATCAAAGATAGAGAAGAAGCCATCTAGCTACTAGCTATAGACCTGTAGGTGTGTGGTAAACTACTCACGCTTCATCGGAAGGGCAATAGGGTTGATGTAGAAGCCCTCCATGATCGAATCCCCCTCCGGCAGGGTGCCAGAAAAGGCCCCAAGATGGGATCTCATGGGAATAGAAGGTTACGGCGGTGGAAAAGTATTTGGTGGACACTTCTGGTGGTTTGGGAATATTTGGAATTTATAGAGCTGGTTTTAGGGTTAGGGGACTCCCGAGTGGCCCATAAGCCCTCGAGGCGCCCACCTAGGGCGCGCCCCTGAGGCTTGTGGCCTCCTGGGGGTCTCCTGTCCCTCTCTCCAAGCTACATCGGTGTCTTTTGGTCCAAGAAAAATCATCGTGGAAGTTTTATTCCGTTTGGACTCCGTTTGATATTCCTTTTCTATAAAACTCAAAAACAAGGGGAAAATAGAAACTTGCACTAGGCTCTGTGTTAATAAGTTAGTCCCAAAATAATATAAAATAGCATATTAATGCATATAAAACATCCAAAACAGATAATATAATAGCATGGAACAATCAAAAATTATAGATACATTGGAGACGTATCAAGCATCCCCAAGCCTAATTCCTACTCGTCCTCGAGTAGGTAAATGATAAAAACAGAATTTTTGATGTGGAATGCTACCTAATATATTTATCCATGTAATTTTCTTTATTGTCGCATGAATATTCAGATCCATAAGATTCAAAACAAAAGTTTATATTGACATAAAAACAATAATACTTCAAGCATACTAATAAAGCAATCGTGTTTTCTCAAAACAGAATGGCAAAAGAAAGTTATCCCTACAAAATCATATAATCTGGCTATGCTCCATCTTCATCCCATAAAGTATTAAATCATGCACAACCCCGATGGCAAGCCAAGCAATTGTTTCCTACTTTTAATGTTCTCAAACTTTTTCAACTTTCACGCAATATATGAGCGTGAGCCATGGATATAGCACTATAGGTGGAATAGAATATGGTGGTTGTGGAGAAGACAAAAAGACGAAGAATGTAACGCCCCAAGACCGATGCTTCAGATGCTTTCCAAGGTTTCCGAGATTCGTTGTGTGATTTTGTTTTGTTCGTGCATTCATCTCTGCATCATGTGCATTGCATCATGTCATCATGCCATCATATCATTAATTTTAAAAACTCAACTAAATAAATTGTATGGATCTTCGATCCATTTAAATCGAGGGAAGGGTGACTTCTCTTTATAACATACCCTCCCAATATTTAGGGAGATATTATAAAATATTCCATTGTTTTGGAATCACCCATGAACCCACTTGCATATTAAATCCCTTGGCCTTTTCTTCTTCAAGTTTTGACTCTCTAACCTTGCCAACAATTTTTTTATCATTTTCCGGAGCTCCACCAAAATCTCAACATTTTTGGACCTTCCCAAACCTCACTTCCTATTCAAATCATTTGAATTTAAATCAAATGAGTTTGAATTTAAATCTTTCAATCATGGCCTTTCTATTTTTCTTGGAACAAGCGCATTTATGCGAGTCCGGGAAAATTATCCCCATGTCCAAATTCTTGTCCACTCATTTTTTTTCTCTCCCTTTCTTTCTTTGCTTTTCTGTTTTTTGGAAGAGATCTGAAAAGAGAGAGGGAGAAGAGAGCCCAGCAACCTGGGCCGACCCAACCAGCCTCCCAAGGCCCAGCCGCCCCTCCTAAACCTAGCCCGACCCCCTCCTCCGCATCTCTCTCCCTCTCGTTCCCTGCCCGCCGCCACACACGCACGCCCGCTGCCAGGAAGGGCTTCGACCGATCCTCTCGATCCCCATCTCCCTCTCAATCTCCTCCCCTGCGCCCGATCCCCTCGTCGCCTCCACCACGCCCGAACCCTCCTCTCGCTCGTCGCCCCACCTCCAGGGTCCTCCCCTGCCGCCGCCTTGGTCCCTGCCGGAGCTCCTTGCCGCATCTCTGCCGCGCCGCCCTGTGGCTTCGCCTCTCGCAATCCTGCGACGTCGCCTCGCCCTTGTCCCCCGTCGCCGTTCGAAGTTGCGACCTTCCCCGTGGCTGAGATCCACTCCGACGCCCCCTGCCTCACGTTTCCCTCCTCCGATGTCGTCGTCTTCGGCAGGAGCAGGAGCCCCCATGTCTGCCCCAAGCTCCTCAGCAGGCCCGCGTCGTCGCCTCCTCTGCTTCGACCGAGGAGGACGAGCAGCATTGCTGCCTGCTCGATCCGCCTGCACGCGAGCCCGCGTTGACTTCCCCTGCTCCACCACCATCAGCGCCCGGTAGCAACTCCTCTGTCCATGACTTGTGATGCTGCCCCTTTGTCGTTGCCAAGGCAACTGAATCCAGGGACACAAGACCGCCTCGGAGGATTCCATTTGACAAGTTCCTCTCAGCGACCCTGAACATCTATGTGGATTCGTCAAGTAGCACGACGACCATCGCTTGCCAGGTTCGACTACACCCGGTGATGCGACAAGTACCCCGACAACGTGTACATCTACACCGCCAAGACCGGACCGACAAGTACCCCGACGTTGCATGTACCACTACCGTCGACCTGAACATCCACGATGAACGTGTACAACTACCATCGCCATGTGAACAACGACTTCCACTACGCCGTGTACAACTACTTCCCACGACGACCCTTGAGCGACTACCTCCACTACGGCCCGTGAATGACTACTTCCTCTATGAAACATGTACCGCTCCGAAAATGCACGCTTCGAAGGTATAAGCCCCGAGACGATCAATTGTGGACCGAATGAATGTGTGTTGTATGAGATGCTTGTGTGTGCACCGCGTCCGATTTGTCGCTCTTTGCCATGCCACCGACACGTGGGAACCCGGAATCCGGGAGCACCCCACCATCCTTCATGACTCGCTCACGCCCACTTCCTTTTGCACCGGTATCTCCGTGAGCTACTGGAAACGATATGTTGCCGTGGCACCATTTTTGTTATCGTTGTCGTGGCACACCTTTTGTTCCGCCATGGCGACCAAATGCTCCCTATCACATTAGATGTCAACATTTTCATAAAATTGCATAAAACTTGCATATGTCATCCGCATCATGATAACAACAATTAAAATGCTTAAAATTGTTGTTTGCGTTAAATTGCTAAATAACATATGGGGATTTCCGGAATTGTTGTTTGTTGTTTCCGGCCTCATTTAAAATTGCCTAGCTAGGTAGTTTTATTATGCTTCACCCCTTTTGCCATGTTTAATAACATTTAATATTGTTGGGTACATAACCGAGAGAGAACTAAATAATTGATGTGGTGTTTCGTCAATATGCAACTCGTTGCATATTGAGCTCCACTTAATTTGTAGTATTGTTTGTGCACTTTGCCATGCCATGCCTCATTAAACCGGACATGCATCATACTTGTTTGTGCATCATGCCATGCTTATGTGCTTGTGTGTTTACCATGTTGTTTGCTTCTTTCCGGTTTGCTTCTCTCGTTAGCTTCAGTTTCGTTCCGGAGTTGTGAGGATTCGTTCGACTACGTTCGTTTGTCTTCTTCATGGACTCGTTCTTCTTCCTTGCGGGATTTCAGGAAAGATGACTATTACCCTCGATATCACTTCTATCTTTGCTTGCTAGTTGCTCCGTTCTATCGCTATGTTGCGCTACCTATCACTTGTTTACCATGCCTCCCATATTGCCATGTCAGCCTCTAACATTTTTCACCCTTCCTAGCAAACCGTTGTTTGGCTATGTTACCTCTTTTGCCCAGCCCATCTTATAGCGTTGTTAGTTGCAGGTGAAGTTGAAGATTTCTCCATGGTGGACAGGATTATGTTGGGATATCACAATATCTCTTATATTATTAATGCATCTATATACTTGGTAAAGGGTGGAATATCGGCCTTATGCCTGGTGTTTTGTTCCACTCTTGCCGCCCTAGTTTCTGTCATACCAGTGTTATGTTCCCGGATTTTGCGTTCCTTACGCGGTTGGGTGATTTATGGGACCCCCTTGACAGTTCGCTTTGAATAAAACTCCTCAGCAAGGCCCAACCTTGGTTTTACCATTTGCCTACCTAAGCCTTTTTCCCTTGGGTTCTGCAGACTCAAGGGTCATCTTTATTTTACCCCCCGGGCCAGTGCTCGTCGTGAGTGTTGTTCCAACCTGTCAACCGCCGGTGGCCACCAGGGGCAACTCTGGGCTGGCCTACCAGAAGTTTGGACAATCCGGTGTGCCGTGAGAACGAGATATGTGCAGCTCCTATTGGGATTTGTCGGCACAGCGGGAGGCTTTGCTGGTCTTGTTTTACCATTGTCGAAATGTCTTGTAAACCGGGATTCCGAGTCTGATCGGGTCTTCCTGGGAGAAGGAATATCCTTTGTTGATCGCGAGAGCTTATCATGGGCTAAGTTGGGACACCCCTGCAGGGTATAATATTTCGAAAGCCGTGCCTACGGTTATAGGCAGATGGGAATTTGTTAATGTCCGGTTGTAGATAACTTGACACTTGACTTAATTAAAACACATCAACCGCGTGTGTAGCCGTGGTGGTCTCTTCTCGGCGGAGTCCGGGAAGTGAACACGGTTTTGGGTTATGTTTGACGTAAGTAGGAGTTCAGGATCACTTCTTGATCATTGCTAGCTTCACGACCGTTCCATTTGCTCTCTTCTCGCTCTTATTTGCGTATGTTAGCCACCATATTTGCTTAGTGATTGCTGCAGCTCCACCTCATTACCACTTTCTACCCTTAAGCTTAAATAGTCTTGATCTCGCGGGTTTTGAGATTGCTGAGTCCTCGTGACTCACCAGATACTATCACAACAGTTGCAGGTGCCGATGATACCGGTGCAGGTGATGCAACCGAGCTCAGATGGGAGCTCAACAAAGATCTTAGTTGTTGCTATGTTTCGTTTCATGTTGATCAGTAGTGGAGCCCAGTTGGGACGATCGGGGATCTAGCAGTTGGGTTATCTTCTTTTCTTTTGGCTTCGTCCGTAGTCGGACTATGTGTGTACTCTGAATGATGTATGATTTATTTAAGTACTTGTGTGAAGTGGCGATTGTAAGCCAACTCTTTATCCCAGTCTTGTTCATTACATGGGATTGTGTGAAGATGGCCCTTCTTGCGACAAAACCACAATGCGGTTATGCCTCTAAGTTGTGCTTCGACACGTGGGAGATATAGCCGCATCGTGGGTGTTACAAAGAAAGTCTCACATCAACTAGGCGTATTAACGGGCTATGGAGATGCCCATCAATAGATATCAATGTGAGTGAGTAGGGATTGCCATGCAACAGATGCACTTATAATGCTGATCATAGCTTCCATCATCCTTTCCTCGCATGGGATAATTCTCTAATAATGTTGATCATAACATTTTTATTTACTTACAACTCAAGAATTCAAACTCGATGCTAGAACAAAATATGAATCTATATGAATGTCTCTAGTGGTGTACCGGGATGTGCAATGATCTAGCGTAGCAATGACATCAACATCATTCTAGTTATCTTATGATCATGCAAAGCAATATGACAATGATGGTGCGTGTCATAATAAACGAAATGGTGGAAGTTGCATGGCAATACATCTCGGAATGGCTATGGAAATGCCATAATATGTAGGTATGGTGGCTGTTTTGAGGAAGGTATATGGTGGATTTAATGCACCGGCGAAAGTTGGGCGGTACTAGAGAGGCTAGCAATGGTGGAAGGGTGAGAGTGCGTATACTCCATGGACTCAACATTAGTCATAAAGAACTCACATACTTATTGCAAAAATTTATTAGCTATCAAAACAAAGTACTACATGCATGCTCCTAGGAGGATAGATTGGTAGGAAAAGACCATCGCTCGTCCCCGACCGACACTCATAAGGAAGACAATCAATAAATAAATCATGCTCTGACTTCATCACATAACGGTTCACCATACGTGCATGCTACAGGAATCAAAAACTTTAACACAAGTATTTCTACCAATCCACAATTACTCACTAGCATGACTCTAATATCACCATCTTTATATCTCAAAACAAATGCAAAGAATCAAACTTCTCATAGTATTCAACGCTCTTTAATATGAAAGTTTTTATTATATCCCTCTTGGATGCCCATCATATTAGGACTAAATTCATAACCTAAGAAAATTACCATGCTGTTTAAGACTCTCAAAATAATATAAGTGAAGCATGAGAGTTCAAAAATTTCTATAAAATAAAACCACTGTTGTGCTCTAAAAAGATATAAGTGAAGTACTAGAGCAAACTGCCTAGCTCAAAAGATATAAGTGAAGCACATAGAGTATTCTAATAAATTCACGATTAATGTCTGTCCCTCTCAAAAGGTGTGTAGAGCAAGGATGATTGTGTCAAACTAAAAATCAAAGACTCATATCATACAAGACACTCCAAGCAAAACACATATCATGTGGTGAATAAAAATATAGCCTCAAGTAAATTTACCGATGGATTGAAGCGAAAGAGGGGATGCCATCTTGGGCATCCCCAATCTTAGATGCTTGGTTGTCCTTGAATATTACCTTGGGGTGTCTTGGACATCCCCAAGCTTAGGCTCTTTCCACTCCTTATTCCATAGTCCATCAAATCTCTACCCAAAACTTGAAGACTTCACAACACAAAACTCAACAGAAAACTCATGAGATTCGTTAGTATAAGAAAATAAATCACCACTTTTTTGTACTGTTGTGAACTCATTATTTATTTATATTGGTGTAATATCTATTGTATTCCAACTTTTCCATGGTTCATACCCTTGATAATACCCATAGATTTATCAAAATAAGCAAACAACACATAGAAAACAGAATCTGACAAAAACAGAACAGTTTGTAGTAATCTGTAAAGTTTGTATACTTATGTAACTCCAAAAATTCTGATAAATTAGGAAAACAGAGGCAATTCATATATTAATATTGCGTAAAAAATTCAAGAATTTATCACGTTCCAGCAGCTCAGATCAATTCTGTTTCTGGGCGCAAAATTTTCTGTTTTTTCAGCAAGATCAAATCAACAATATACCAAAGTATCCCAGAGGTCTTACTTGGCTCAAAAACTAATTAAAACACCAAAATACAATTACCTCAGAGGTAATAATGTGTATTTATTCAAGAACAAAAACAAAAACAAAAAACATAAAAATAAAATTGGGTTGCCTCCCAACAAGCGCTATTGTTTAACGCCCCTATCTTGGCATACATAGATCTAGGTATTGTCATAATAGTAAGGGAAATCATCCATGCTCATCTCATACTCCCTTCTTTCAGCGGCAAGTTTCCATTGTGGTAAGCAAAAATAATCAAAAAGGCTAAATTTAATAGGATAAGGATCCCTAGGATAAAGTTTGGGAGGAATAGGTTCCTCCTTCAGCCCTCTGTACTTTATAATCAACTCGTCTTTATAAGCGTTCCTTTGGTGGAATATCATAAGCCTATCTCTTAACATGAACCCTAATCCATTGTTTTGTATAGCAAAATTATCATTGAGTTCAGAAATCATATCAACCAAAACCTCGGTAGGGACCCTTTTCTCAAATTTTCATTATAGGCAACATAATTGGGAGATTGCAATCTCATTATATCCTCTTGATTAAAAAGGATCTCCTCTATCGGGGGACAACCACCATTTATTTTATAATGCACAAAAATCTTGCTAGCCTTTTTTCATGATGAATCTAAACTCATGAGCTAGAAATATAGTGGCGGCACGCTTAACAGAAGGATGCTGAATATTAGAGAACTCTAGAAAAATCATTTTTATGCATGGACGCATATGAACAAATTGTATTTCAAGTTCAATTATGAGCAAAGTTATTGCATCCGCAAGGCTATTAGTTTTTATTAAGAATAGATCCTCCTAGTGTAGGTAGCGTACCGGCACAAGTAAAGAAATCTTGAATCACCCATTTTCCAATAATATTACCGCTACCCACATAGTTTTTTGGTATGGGTAATAGTGGGTTCTTCATGAGGATCATTATTGGCAAAATCATTAAAACCTTCCTCAACATTATTGCTATTTTTTACAATGATAAACTCCCTAGATTCAGACATGGTGGCAAGAAACTGATCTAGCGCACGAGCAAACGAAAAGACGAATGGGAGAAGGGCGAGTAAAAAGGCAAATATTTTTGTGTTTTTCTGAAGACGTTTTAGAAGTGGGGGAGAAGAAAACGAGAGGCAAATGGCAAATAATGTAATGCAAGAGATGAGAGTTTATGATGGGTACTTGGTAGGCTTGCTGTAGAACCTCCCCGACAACGGTGCCATAAATTCTTCCCGCTACTTCTTGAGCTTGCATTGGTTTTTTCCCTTAAAGAGGAAAGGGTGATGCAGCAAAGTAGAGATAAGTATTTCGATCAGTTTGAGAACCAAGGTATCAATCCAGTAGGAGGTACATGCAAGTCTCCAATCTATGCACCTGCACAAACAATCAAACTTCCACCCAACGCGATAAAGGTGTTGTCAATCCCTTCACGATCACTTGCAAGGATGAGATCTGATAGAGATAGATATAAAATATTACTAAAACATAAAACAAAGTAAAAGTAAATAAATTGCAGCAAGGTATTTTTGGGTTTTTTGGTTTGTAGGACTAAAAATATATGATGGAAAATAGACCCGAGGGCCATAGGTTTCACTAGAGGCTTCTCTCTTGAAAGAAAACATATGGTGGGTGAAAGAATTAATGTCGAGCAATTGATAGAAAAGTGCAAAGTTATGACGATATCTATGGCAATGATTATGAATATAGGCATCACGTCCGTGTCAAGTAGACCGACTCCTGTCTGCATCTACTACTATTACTCCACACATTGGCCGCTATCCATCATGCATCTAGAGTATTAAGTTCATAAGAACAGAGTAACACCTTAAGTAAGATGACATGATGTAGAGGGATAAACTCAGGCAATATGATGAAAACCCCATCATTTTATCCATGATGGCAACAATACAAACGTGCCTCACTACCCCTACTATGTCACTGGGTGAGGACACCGCAAGATTAAACCCAAAACTAAGCACCTCTCCCATTGCAAGAAGAACCAATCTAGTTGTCCAAACCAAACCGATAATTTGAAGAGAAATACAAAGATATCAAATCATGCATATAAGAATTCAGAAGAGACTAAAATAATATTCATAGATAATCTGATCATAAATCCACAATTCATCGGATCTCGACAAACACACCACAAAAGAATATTATATCGGATAGATCTCCAAGAACATCGAGGAAAACATTGTATTGAAGATCAAAGAGAGAGGAGAAGCAATCTATCTACTAGCTATGGACCCGGTAAACTACTCAAGCTTCATTGGATCCCCCTCTGGCAAGGTGCTGGAAAAGGCCCCAAGATGGTATCTCACGGGAACAGAAGGTTACGACGGTGTAAAAGTATTTGGTGGACGCTTCTAGTGGTTTGGGAATATTTAGGAATTTATAGAGCTGGTTTTAGGGTTAGGGGACTCCCGAGGGCCCCACAGGCCCTCAGAGCGACCCCCTAGAGCGCGCCCATAAGGCTTGTGGCCTCCTCGGGGGTCTCCTGGCCCTCTCTCCAAGCTACGTGGTGTCTTCTGGTCCAAGAAAAATCATTGCAAAAGTTTTATTCTGTCTGGACTCCGTCTGATATTCCTTTTCTATAAAACTTAAAAATAAGGAAAAAAACAGAAACTGGCACTGGGCTCTAGGTTAATAAGTTAATCCCAAAAATAATATAAAATAGCATATTAGTGCATATAAAACATACAAAAGAGATAATATAATAGCATGGAACAATAAAAAGTTATAGATACGTTGGAGACATATCATACATATCCTTATTATAATAAGCCAAAAGCTTAATCATTTCCTTGAAATTACCTTGATTATTGGAATCCTCAGATCATTGTTTCCTCTCAATGGACATGCTTGGAACATTAACCACCTGATGCAATCAATAGAGAATAATTATTGAATATAATGTATTAAGAAAATTGTCTTAAATTAAATATTTGTTGCTTACCTCATGGCATCAAGAGAAGTCTTAAGCCTCAGTCTTGCATCAAGAACCATTTGCTTGGTTTGCTTTTTCATCACCTTTTCCAATATGGGTTGGATTATTTTTCAGATTTTCGTAACACCGAATTGCAAAGTTATGAGCCGAGCTGGGAGTAGTGCCCATATGTTCGAGAAAAGCACATCATTTTCCATTATTAACCTTCTTCCACCAATCAAATCCTTTGACAATGAATGTGTCCGAACCACACTTCCCAACTGGCTTCTTCGAAAAGAGAAAACAAGGCAAGCAATAGGCACATTTTCTATCAGTCGAATATTCCAACCACCAAAAATTGTGTATCAATCTTTTTGGAATCACCGACGAACAACACTTCTTTCATTATATTCATAATTTTCCCATTCGGGATGATAGGCTCCCTCACATATATATAAATGCCTAGCATCACCTTGCTTTTCTAGAGGGAGTTGCCAAATTTGAGGGTGCCTCCCTGGGTCTCGATCATATTTTGTGGTTATGACTATAGCTTCTTTTGTAACTTCTGGCAGTGGAACATCTTGAGCATCACCTTCAGCATGACTAGGGTTGTTCTCTTCGCTAGGTTGCACACATTTGTATTAGCACTATCACCATGTTCACATGCATGGCTGAGATCTTGAACCAATTGGCTTGAAAAAAGTATGGATTGATTGAGATCTCTTCCTCTTCATGTCTACAGAACACAATTGGACAATCAAAAAAATCTAATTAGTTTTTAATGTCTATATTCTTACAGTTACATTCCAAGATAGAAATTAATCTAATGCTGGTGCTGCAAAAAACCCGACCTTTCTTCCTTGTTTGGACACTCATCAGTGTGGCCGGACGGAATACGCTGGGCCGTAGGGGAGTGTGGCCGTTGGGGTCTCAGGGACGGTCGGACGGAGGCCTTCCCTTCTGAACAGAACGGATGGGGAGATTAGATAGAGGATAGAGGCGGCCGGCGGCAGCGAGCAAGTTTTTCGGATCGCAAGAACAAGCAGATTGAAAACAAAGCAAAAGTCATGGTACACGCCGCTGCGGCGCTACCTGTGCGTAGGTCGTGCATATTGCTTCCAACTCCTTGTCTTCCATCCATGGACCACGGTGGGTTGTGTTTCTTTTTTCCCTTTTACTGATATATTTGGGCCTTTGGTGTTGTGTGTACATAAATGACTCTGGGCCTCTGCCTATGGGAGTAGGGGGGTGAGACAACTAGAAATTGTGTGCTTACTAAGAAAAATATCGCTCGTAACTAATCTCTATCAAGGGATAACACGATCATTGGGGGGTCTAGGCCCCCAGCCCCCCCCCCTAAAAATGTCCCTAGCTGCAGATACTAAGTCTTATAACCTTGATGACGCAACTATGCTTTCATCCCCATTGTTGTTGGTAGAACTTACGTACCACATGAAAGAAATCCAACAACCTATGAACTCTTGAAGCAACCGGTTTGGAGGAACAAGTTTGAAGAAAACAAGTTTCAAGTGAAGATGATGCTATCAGATTTTACCTCTGATGTTTCGTTGTGTCACAACCATGTGGTGGAGATATGGGGCCATAGGGGTACATCACCAGAAGCTCTATCAAATTATCTTTCCAATTCAAAAAACCTCACATCATTGGGAGTTGTGAGTCAAAAGTACTAGTCATTCTCGTGGAAGGTGTCCAGGCTGTCAGGGCTTCGCGAATTTCTCAGGAGCTCTCCAACAACTCCCAAAGTTGACTGCTTATTCCCCCAAGGAAGCCATGCAAACCTACTTACTTTTGAAATAATTTTCACACCTAGCTAAGGGGGGTTGTCCCTGTTATAAAACCCCATCTCCCCCATCCTCTTAAACAACCTTTTGTCAAAACCATTCAGGTACAAGCTTATGCAGCAAGACTGCTAGAGAGATCTTGCTACCTTTGCTCTTGTGAGTTCATTCGGATTCGCGAGGAGGAGCCTCTGGTTCCACCTAGTTTGTGCTCTATGGTTCCGGCCGTTTTGTGTGGATTAGTTCCGGTTTGTGGTTCTGCGATTATTTGGACAGCGGGTTGGAGTTCTTGTAGCTTCGGTCAGCCATCCCCAACGTACGGGTTGCATCCAACCTTGGCAGGTATAAAGCTAGTTATCCTCAGCTGCTTGCAGCTAGTTATCCCTCCCGATTCGATCCTACTACGTGAAAATCGGGCCACCCTCGGGCGTGAACTCATTCATCGCGTTCTCACCTATCATCTGGCATCAGACCTTTCGTTGACACGGTAAGATCTGTTATCCAAGTTTATCTTGCTATCATCCCTTTAGACCGAGTGTTTTTCGTGCTATATTTTCTGTCCTAGAAGTCCAAAGCCCCACGAAAAATAAATCCAAACCTTGTTGGTGCTGAGATCTTGTTGTTGCATACCTTGCATGTTCTTCATCTTTTAGATCTGCACCAAGTTCATCCTCGTAGTTGCTTTCAGATTTGGTTGTTGTGCTTTGGAAAAAGAGAAAAAAAGAGTGGCAGAAAAAGAGTCAAGAGAGAAAAAGAAAGTGTTGTGTAAGATCCAAAAGTTTCAGCTTGGTAGAAAAATTTCAGAAGCTTGTGTGCTATGTGTTTTTCAATCTTGGTGCAAAGGTGCAGCAGATCTATCCCCATATTTTCTTGGTTTGCATCAACTTGATTTCAGCACAAGCCCCTTTTTGTTTAACCCACCGAGCTCCACCAAAAACCAAACCTAGTTCTTTGATCCCTGTCTTTCAATCGCTTTAACACATCCGGGAGAAGCACAATCTGATGTGAACTCATAAGAACTTTGGTGAGTAAGAGGTGAGGTTGTGTGATTCCACAAAATTATCCTATTCCACTTTTGGCCTTACAAACATGGCAGGATCTAGATCGAGTGTTCATGGAGAAAACAATGGGAAAGAAGATGCCCCATTCACACGTGCTAAGTTTCTGGAATTACGGAGCATGGTTCAAGAATTTCAGAGGAGGCTTAATGAGCGTCTTCGAGCAGGTGGTGATGGGGTTCGACGTCGATATTACCCTGTTGCTCATGAAATGCAACAAAGAAGACATACTCGAGAGTATGGTGTTGCTGCTCGTGGGCGTGTCACTAGTACTCATGAAGTGCAACAAAGAAGACATGCTCGAGGGCTTGATGTTGCTGCTTGTGGGCGTGTCACTGCTCCTCAAGAAGCAGCAAGGAGGACATGCTCGAGGGCATGGTGTTTCTTCTCGTGGGCATGGCAATGCTGCTCCTGAAGTGCAACAAGGATGTCATGCTCGAGGGAGAAGTTGTAGCACCCATCGGTACAACAACAACCCACCGCAAAGCATGGTTGTGGTTGATGGAACGGCTCTGGTGATTCATAGCCCATGTTCACCTAAGAGGCTCACTCCTAATGTTGGCATCTCGATCACCACTACTGTCCCAACATCCAATAAACATGTCCCACAAATTACATGTGAGGAAGAGAGTCCACAATCCAAAATCCTACAACATGAAAGTGATAAGAAAAGCAAGCTGAGTGACTCCACCAAATGTGAGGAAGAGTGTCCACTTTCCACAATTCCATATATTGAGAGTAAGAAAAGTGAGGTGAGTGAGTCCACAAAATGCGAGGATCGGGTTGTTCATCATGAGATTAGAGAAATGAAAGATCTCCACCTAGATATACCACACATTGAGGGAGAGAAGATTAATGAGTTGTGTGAGTCCACAAAATGTGAGATTGAGATCATTCCACACCTCATTAGAGAGATAAGTGATCCACAACTCAATATACCACACAATAAGAGTGAGAGGATAAGTGAGTTATGTGAGTCCACTATGAGGTTGAGATTTTTCAATAAGAGAATAGCGAGATGAGTGATCCACCACCATGGGAAATTAGTAGTCCACCAAATGAAAAGAGAGAGCAACATTCAATACATTTCACAAAATTCTCTTTCTTTGCAATATGTGCAGGTGCAAAATGCATACCTATCAGCTCTCTTGCAATAATGGGAAATTGAGATTCAAGAACAAATATGGAGGACATGGAGTACCAGTACACAAGGTGCATGTGTGAATATTAATTTTCAGAACGGCATTCAAGTACTCAATGAGGTAAAACAAAAAGGATCTTCCATTTTGATGAAACCAGAGGCATGCACTTATGAGTTTTTGAAGCAATGGCGTGATAAGATTAGAGAAAATTTTCTTGGTACATCATCCATCCAGCAATATGATTTTCTAATCTTGAAGAGGCTATAAAAGATCCAATAAAGTTGTACGTTGCACATGATTATTCATCATTTTCTTTTCCTAGTTATTTTGTATTGTCCTCGTGCTATAATTTTGCAGACCAAATGAAGTTGAGGATAACTTTTCTCCAAGAGATGGAGGCTGATAAGAATATGATGATGATGGGTAAAGGAACTCCTAAGTCGAACAAAGCATCATATTGGCATCGTCCATAAGATAGCAAAGTTGAAAATTAAAATTCTCTATATCATGAAACCATTGCATTATGATTTGGTATTGTCCTATTTTCTTTTGTGTTATGACCAGGTAGAGTCGAGGACGACTCCTTTTCAAGACAGGGGGGGTGATGAAGACATCTCAGTCATTGAAACAACCCCAATCATGCCTGGACAAACTCCAAGTTGTGATAAACAAATAAAAGATCAGATGCAACCCGATTTGAAGGTGAAAGCTACAAATGAGGATTGCATTATTTTTTTGCATCAATATTATCTACTTCCCTTCTACTTATCTTTTGTAGATCAAAGAGAGTCGAGGACGACTCTTCATCAAGGGAGGGAGGATGATGAGCACATGGGTACATCATACACGACATTTTAGAAAAATGCACAATTTAGCTGGAAAGAATTGCTAAGCCGAATCAAGCAAACACATGACCAGGTGAATGCTAACTTAAGTTTACCTTATAACCTTGATGATGCAACTATGCTTTCATCCCCATTGTTGTTGGTAGAACTTAGGTATCACATGGAATAAATCCAACAACCTATGAACTCTTGAAACAACCGGTTTGAAGGAACAAGTTTGAAGAAAACAAGTTTCAAGTGAAGCTGATGCTGTCAGATTTTACCTCTGATGTTTCGTTGTGTCACACCCATGTGGTGGAGAGACGGGGCCATAGGGGTACATCACCAGAACCTCTATCAAATTATCTTTCCAATACAAAAAATCTCACATTATTTGGAGTTGTGAGTCAAAAGTACTAGTCATTCTCATGGAAGGTGTCCAGGCTGTCACGGCTTCATGAATTTTCGAGGAGCTCTCCAACAACTCCCAAAGTCGACTGCTTATTCCCCCAAGAAAGACATGCAAACCTGCTTACTTTTGAAACGATTTTCACACCTAGCTAAGGGGGGTTGTCCCTGCTATAAAACCCCATCCCCCATCCTCTTAAACAACCTTTTGTCAAAACCATTTAGCTACAAGCTTATGCAGCAAGACTGCTAGAGAGATTCGAGAGATCTTGCTACCTTTGCTCTTGTGAGTTCATTCGGATTCGCGGGAAGGAGCCTCTGGTTCCCCCTAGTTCGTGCTCTATGGTTCCGGCCGTTTTGTGTGGATTAGTCCTGGTTTGTGGTTCTGCAATTGGTCGAACAGCGGGTTGGAGTTCTTGTAGCTTCGGTCAGCCATCCCCAACGTACGGGTTGCATCCAACCTTGACAGGTATAAAGCTAGTTATCCCCGGCTGCTTGCAGCTAGTTATCCCTTCCGATTCGATTATACGACGTGAAGATCGGGCCACCCTCGGGCGTGAACTCGTTCATCGGGTTCTCACCTATCACGCTCCGATGGCACCACCGCGCCTGAAATTGTATTCTCTCAGTGCTACACCTAGAACTATTGCCCCAAGTGGTAGTACCGCTCACCTGAGCGGTAGTACCGCTTCTATGCAGGCTGAAGGCATAACAGTTGGATTTGGGAGGGCCTATAAAAAGGGGTCTTCTTCCCCCATTGCATTCTATCCTTTGAGTTCGTGTTTTGCCACCATTGTTGACCTTCTTGGAGCTTGCTATCTCTCAATCCCTCCACTTGAGGGAAAAGAGAGAGGAGATCTAGATCCACATTTCCACCAATCACTTTCTCCTGTATGTGAGGGGGGCCCTTGGATCTAGATATTGCAGTTCTTTGTGTTCTCTTCTATGTTCTTCCTCTCATTTTCCCCATAGCATTAGTTGTTGTTGTGGGATTTGGGAGAGAAGGACTTGGGCACTCCGTGTGCCCTTATCATTACATTAGTTGCATCGGTTTGAGTTCTCCACGGTGATATTTGGAAGTGAAGTTTGAGAGTTTGTTACTCTTGGGTGCTTGGTACCCTAGAACTTGTTCCTCCTAGGTGCTTGGGCACCCTAGACGTTTGTTGGTGACTAGGAGCTCAATCCTTATGGTGTGAAGCTCCGGGCAAGCATTGGGGTCTCCAATTAGGTTGTGGAGATTGCCCCGAGCAATTTGTACGGGTTCCGGTGACCATCCCTAAGGGTTGCCAAAGTGTACGGGTACCGGTGACCGTCCCAAAGGGTTGCCATTTGTACGGGTTCGGTGACCACCCTCAAGGGCCCCTTGCTGGAATCACGACACCTTGCATTGTGCGAGGGCGTGAGGAGATTATGGTGGCCCTAATGGATTTTGGGGGAGCATTGTGCCTCCACACCGCTCCAAACGGAGATTAGCATCTGCAAGGGTGTGAACTTTGGGATATATCATCGTCTCTGCATGCCTCGGTTATCTCTTACCCGAGCCCTTTACTTATGCACTTTACTTTGTGATAGCCATCGTTTGACATGATATATATCTTGCTATCACTTAGTTGTTTATCTTGCTTAGCATAAGTTGTTGATGCATATAGGTGAGCCTAGTCGTTTTAGGTTTTGTGCTTGACAAATTAAATGCTAGTTTTATTCCGCATTTGTTCAAGCCTAAACCGTAGTTATATTAAAGTGCCTATTCACCCCCCTCTAGGCGACATCCATGATCTTTCAGCAGCACTAGTGAAGGAATCACTCGGGTTCAGTTAGTGAAGGGATCGATCGACTTTAGTACGTAGTGGGATCAATCGATTGCCCGGGTTCAGTAAGCGAACGCATCGCTTGAGTTGAGTTAGCGAGCGCCTCGTACAATCGCGCATACGAGAGAAACGCGCAAACCACTGCATCGCCCGACCCCGACCACCCACCATAACCGAGAACTCTCCGAAATTTTCCTCGCCCTCGCTTCTACCACAATTTTCTACGTCACGGACGACCCAAAGAATGTCATGCAGGTGCGTCTCCGGCCCGCCCAGGACGAAAAAATCATTTTCTGTCATGATCTTTTGTCATAGAAGTAGGAGCCCACCATATCTATGATGATACATGTTTTGGTCACAATTATTATCATAGAAGTGTCATAACCATGACAGAAAAAGTTGTTCGGGCCATAATGTCACGGATCTGTCTTTTTTTGTGGTGATCCCCCACATGACCTGACAGCGACCCACTTCTCCACCTCACCGGAAGGTAGTATGGTCGCACCGACCACCCCCGCACCTGCAACCAGCATCAACCCCAACGCCACGCCTGGGTCTGGCGCCGGCCAGTCGGCCCCTGGGACGCAAAAGAAGCAAACTCGTGTGATCCTTACGGCCAACCTTCCCGACGCCCGCAACCTATTCAAGGAAACGCTGGTGCATGATGAGATGGCTGCTACCAAGATTTCATGGAAAATATCATCTTTGAGGGTGCTGTCCATGACTACGTTGCCGATGAAACCCAAATCCAGGATGACCGTAGCCAAGATGGAGGTGTCGAATACTTCAGCGGCCACGGTAACCAAGAAGCCACCGACGGCCAAGGTGAGCAATGGCAAGAAGATATGTATTGCGAAGAGGAAGAAGATGGCATTGATGTTGTTTGTCGATGATCTCACTACACAAGACAATGCACAAAGGAGGAGGCGGCAAAGCATTCAGACAGGATCATACACCAAAGAGGAGTACAAGTTGATTTGCGAGGGTTGGAAGGAAATAGGGCAAGATCCCAAGACACGCGCCGAGGAAAAAGGAGCAGTTTTGGGGGGAGAGAGTCATGTATACTTCCATGAACGTAGGATGTTCCCGCCCTACAAGTTTTCGAGCAAGCATGGCATCGGTTCAATCCAAAAGAGGTGGGGATTCATCTAACAAGAATGCAACAAGTTTTGTGCCGCCTTGAGAGCATCCAAGGGCGTCTCGTGAGTGCCTAGGCATGAGTGACATGGCATACAATTTCCTCTCTCTATTCATATGTCCTTTCATGATTGTTGCATTGTGTCCTTCACTATTACATTGTTGTTATCACTTGTATTTGAAGGCATTCCAAGCTTTGGAAGCCTTCAAGGCCCAACATGGGAACAAGTCATTCACCCTCACCCATTGTTAGACGATCATTTGCAATTGCCCCAAGTTCAAGGAGTAATATGCCGCTCAAAAGAAGAATGGAGGGCCGACGGCCGTGGTTGAGCATGAAGAAGGGGAGAAGTGGCCAAGGGGCAAGACCAACTTCAAGGTGGACGAGAAGCGTGATGCGACTACATTTGCCTTACAATAAATTTTGCAAGGCATGGTGACCCAAAAGGAAGCAAGGGAGGAGAGAAAGCACCAAAAGAAACATAAGCAAATGAAGGTCTACATCAAGCTACAAACAAAGAAACTCGAGATGGAGGAGGTCGTTCAAAAGAAGAAGTTCGAGATGGAGGTCCAAATGAAGAAGTTCGAGATTGAAGCGACCAAAGTGAAGACCAGAGCAAAAAGAGGTGGTGATCACTTGCATGTCAGAGGAGGTGGAGATCATGAAGGTGGATCTGAGCAAGGTGTCCCCGAGGAGAAGGCCATGGTTCGTGAAGAAGCAAAAAGAATTTATCGAGCTTGATGATTGAGCTATGGCTGAGAGCACCATCATTTTGTATGTCGGCTTGCAATGTACTACTACTCACATCTAAATGTGATATAGGATCCTATTTTAAAAGTTTTAAAAAAACTAGTCCTTACAAAGTGAGACCCTTGCACATGTCGTGGGGATGCGTGATTTCTCGGAGCCCCAGCTTTGGCGCAGATCTGGCAGCTGAAGTGGCGAAAGTGGCCAGAGTGGGCTGCCGGACAGCTCCTCGGAGTCCTTCGCGGGAGGAGATTGGATGGTTTCGCCATGGACGCGTGGAGTGTGTGATGACCGTGGCGGCGGCCAGGGGTTCGCCGACGGCGATGGTGGAGGCAGGTCGTACATGCAGGCCCTCCAGGGTAGGGTGGGGTCCTCCCTTTGGCGCCTGCCACCAATGGAGGGGCTGCCACGCCCGCTTTTGAGATCAGCAGGTTAGACCGACCCTAGGACCAAGAATTTCAAATGGTGAACATGGGGCGGACCGTCTTGAAGGATCGGGTGGACAATGCGGTGCTGCCAGCGAGGGAGGATGGCGCATCTGTGCCTACACGCAGCATTGGAGGGAGTGCAGTACCCAAGGAGATTGCTGGGACCATCCAAACAGCTACAAGGCTGGTCGACGGGCCCGAGACGGATGGGAGACAGACCAGAACTGCGGAACCCACACCGACCAGCGAACCAGAATTGGACAGGGGCCAGCAGCTGGGTGCGGTTCCATGCGAGACAGCGACTGGGGAGGCCAGGGATCGTTTGCAGATGGAGAATGTGGCCACGCAGGTCTCTAGTCACAGGACGGTGACAGGTCAGCCACAAGCGATCCTTATGGAGGGGGATCAGACCGCCCCGGGATCCGAGCAGGGTGGAGACGCTCTGGCGAATGGCTGGGACCCGGTGGCTGATGCGCTCCCTGCGGCCAATCGGCCGGCTCCGCAGGTGGGACCCGGGATCGTGACGGCATCAACCTTGGATGCCGGACCGATTGGACTGGGGATTCTTGCATGCGTTCCAGCATTGGATGCCCCGATTTTGGACCCTAGGGATCCGACGCCCACGGGTGCAGCTGCATGTGAGGTGACCACGTCCGGTGTCATGCAATTGGTTGCTGCGAATGCGTGTGACTTGACCATGTCCGGTGACATGCAGATGGTGTTACACAGGGAGGATAGCATGGTGCAGCACGTGGAAGAGGGGCTCTCGGCCAAGGAGCAGATGGCTCTGGGTAACATCAAGTCCTTTTGTGTCGGACTGCTCAAGAAACTTGCCCCGCCGTTGCTGAAGGAGATCGAGACTATCAGAGGAGTGTGTACTGGTCAGGACCCATTTACACCGCGGTGCAACACTCGGTCGGTAGGTGCGGGCAACCGGTCCAAGTCCAAGGCCACAGCGGCAGAAACGATCTTGCTCAAGACCTTGGGCATCACGGAAGATGATCTTGCCGTGTCGGAGGGGGCACTTGACCAGCTGCGTGTTGTCTTCGACTCGCCTCTTCGCGAGCCACAGCTCAAAGCCACTGCGGGCATCTTTGGGAAGGCGTTGCCAGTCAACTTTGGTAACAAGATGGAGAGCACGATCGTCGTGTAGGAGGTGTGTGTGGCTTGTATGGACATCAGAGCTTTTTGCTTTCTTATGTCGTACAGAGCCGTGGAGTTTGTTTGTTGGAATGTGAGGGGTCTCAACAACCCAGCGGAACATGACGCCCTTCGTGAACTAGCGAACCCCATGAAAGTAGCGATATGGTGTATCTTAGAAACAAAGCTGGAGAGGGTGGATCAATATGTAAGTTTGTAATGCCTTGGGCCTAATTACGATGGGTTTGTTTACTTGCTGGCCTCGTCTACTAGGGGTGGTATTTTTGTTGCTTGGGACTCCTCGAAGGCGTCGATCACTAACACGATGAATGATACCAACTTCACCATGGGATACGTGACACCGAAGGAGGGCGTACCCTGGTGGTTGTCGGTGGTTTACGGGCCTCAAAAGGACTCTCAAAAGGTTGCAATGCTTGAGGAGCTCTCGGCTAGGAGGCAGCTCTGCCCAGGGTCATGGATGGCAGTTGGCGACTTCAGTATGATTCTTTCACGCTGCCGACAAGAATAACTCTCTGTTGGATAGAAGGATGATGGGGAAGTTCAAGAGATTCGTGGATGACAATGCGCTCAAGGAGTTATTTTTGCATGGTAGAAGGTTCACGTGGAGCAATGAGAGGGAGAGACCCACGTTGACCAAAATTGATCGTGCTTTGGTCTCTGTGGACTGGGAACTAGCATACCCGGAATGCTTGCTGCAGGCTTTATCTACGAATGCCTCAGACACTGCCCGCTATTTCTATCGTTGGAGGAACATGTGCACCCATGTAAAAGATTTTGCTTTGAGCTCTTTTGGACCAAGTTGGAGGGGTTTCTAGAGGCGGTGCAGGAGGGATGGAGATGTGACGAGTCCATCTTGGATCCGTTCGTGAGGCTGGATGTTCTGTTGAGAAGCTGCGCTAAACATCTGACGGCATGGGGGCAGAGGAGGGTTGGAAACATTAAGCTGCAGATTGCCATTGCAAAACTTGTGATCCTAAGGCTGGACTGTGCGCAGGAGTCGTGGAACTCTGAAATACCTGGTCTTGGGGCTATCATCGTTGGAGCGGACGATTGCGAGACAGCGGTCAAGGATGAGATGGCTGCAGGAGGGAGATGCCAACACCAAGCTTTTCCACTTGGTGGCCAATGGGAGGAAACTCAAAAACTTTATCCCTGCGATCTCGGTCGATGGAATCACCATCACGGAACAAGAAGCAAAGGAGGAGGCATTCTTTGAGGCTTACAGTGAGCTGCTGGGGAGATGCGGCACGCGGGAGCACACCTTAGACCTAGACTTCCTGGGCATTGAGCCTATCGACTTTGAGGACCAAGATCTAGTTTTCCAGGAGGACGAGGTTTGGAAAGTGGTGAGGGACATGCCCTCGGATTGCGCGCCTGGGCCTGATGGGTTCATTGGAGCTTTTTTCCAGAAAGCTTGGTCTATTGTGAAGAGGGATGTGATGGCAGCGTTGAACAAACTGTTCCTTAATAATGGGAGAGGGTTTGGGAGGCCAAATCAGGCGCTAATCACCTTGATCCCCAAGAACCCTGAGGCATGTCAGATCAAAGACTTTAGGCCAATATGCCTGGTTCATATCATCCCAAAGCTGGCGTCCAAACTTCTGGTTGCACGTCTTTGCCCGCGCATGAGAGAGCTGGTGCATGGAAATCAATCAGCGTTTATTAAGGGAAGGAATATCCATGACAACTTCTTACTTGTTAGGCAACTTCCAAGGAAGCTTTACAAAAGGAAAACGAAGAGTGTGATGCTCAAGCTGGACATTTCTCGTGCCTTTGACTCCTTGTCTTGGTCGTTCTTGTTCGAAGTGCTGAGAGCCAAGGGCTTCTCGAGAACCTGGAGGTCTTGGATCACAACTCTGCTCACCACAGCCAGCTCGAGGGTGGTTGTCAATGGGTGTGCTGGCAAGAAGTTTATGCATGCTTGTGGTCTAAGGCAGGGGGACTCCATCTCACCCCTTCTCTTTGTCATTGTGATGGATGTCCTCTCGGCTATGATCTTGAAGGCGCAGGAGACGAATGCGGTTAGCAAGATACCCGGCTGTGCTCCGATACAGAGACTATCCCTGTATGCAAACGATGTTGTTATGTTCATCAGGCTGAGCTGGACGGATTTGTGGTTTATTCAGGAGGCCCTGAGGTTATTTGGCGAGGCCTCTGGCCTCAAGGTTAACTTCACCAAGTCCGCGGCTATCATGATCAGATCGAATGAGGAGGAGGAGGAGTTAGTGCGGCAGGCCATGCCATGGAAGCTGGAGACATTCCCCATTAAATATCTAGGGCTGCAGTTGGGGATCAAACAACTCACGAGATCAGAGTGGCAGCCTATTGTGGATCAAGCGCTGAAGTTGATGCCAGGATGGCAGCGTGGCCTCGTCACCCGTCCCGGTCGCCTCCTTCTGGTGAACCAGGTGGTGAGGGCCAGACCCATACGCCACTTGATTGTGGCAGAGGCCCCGAAGTGGGCACTGGAGAGAGTGGATAAGGGATGTCGTGCCTTCTTCTGGGCAGGCTCGGAGGAAATCCAGGGAGGCCATTGTGTAGTTGCGTGGCGCCGGGTTTGCCGGCCTAAGCAGATGGGAGATCTCGGGGTGGTGGATCTCTATAAACATGGTATCGCCCTCAGACTTAGGTGGGAGTGGTTGAAGCGCACCGACAGCTAGCGTCCTTGGCAGGGGCTCAGTTACTGCTCCGACAAGCATGTCAGGATGGCCTTCGACAGCCTGTTCAAGTGGGAAGTCGGGGAAGGTTCGACGACTTTGTTCTGGCGTGATCGCTGGATCTGTGGCTCCTGTGTGAAGGAGATTGCCCCGCTACTTGTTGGCAAAGTGCGGCAGCAGGTAGTTAATAAGAGGAAAGTGAAAGATGCATTGTATCTTCACGGGTGGACGCAAGATATCATGGGAGAGATGAATACCGAGGAGCTCTCGCAGTTCATTAGGCTGTGGGAGGTGCTGGTAGACATTGAGCTCACTCCTGGCTCGGAGGACACACCCATCTGGCAATGGGATGCTACAGGCAAGTACTCGACAAAATCAGCGTACAAAATGATGTGTGAGGGAGGAGTACGATTTCAATGTGCTTCGGCTGTCTGGCGCAGTTGGGCTACGATGACCTGCAAGCTCTTCATTTGGCTTGCACTTCAGCACAGAGTGTGGACTTCGGACCGCAGACAGGGGCATGGGTTGCAAGATCATAGCTCGGCATGTTACCTTTGTGACCAAGAAGAGGACAATATGGATCACATACTCATGCAATGTGTATATGCGAGACAAGTGTGGTTTTTGTGTTTCAGAAGGCTGGGCGTGGACGAAGCTTTGATCCCAACCACGGAAGACACACTAGGTGATTGGTGGGTGTCTGCCAGAAAGCGAATTGACAAGAGATACCGGAGAGGATTCGACACAATCTGCATTTCTGTATGCTGAAATCTATGGAAGCAGAGAAATGGCAGAGTCTTTCGCAACAGCAACATCACCAACGAATGGGGAGCAGACGATCTTGTCCACCAGGAACTTAGGCTATGGGCCTTGTCGAGAGGGAAAGGAGTTCTACATTGTATAGAGTAGTAGCCTAGCGTGTGGAGTGGAGGGATGGACGTGCATACCGTGTGTGATAGTGCATTCCGTCGTATGTAATTCTTGTACATAACTCTTTTCGTCTATAAAGCTGGGGTACGCAATTTGGGTACGAGAAAAATCGAGCTCTTTGAGGAAAGCGGCAAAAGGGCAGCGACCGCAATGGGGTGGCAGTGCGTGCGTCCTTGCGTGGATCTGGAATGGAAAGAGGCCGTTCCTCGGTTCCTGCCGCACCGCATCCGTCCAAGCGCAACAGTCCCGTTCGACGCCCAAGCCCAGATCCACCCCCACGCGACACCCCCACCCGAGGCAGGAGACCGCGGCCGCCACTGACCCATCCCCACATACCAGTACCACACACGTATCCCCACCTCCTCAGATCCGAGCGCCATGGCCGCCCACCCCCACCCGCATTGCTATGCCTACCGCTAGCGCCTCCATGGCCGCCGCCGCCTCCTGCCGGAGCCCACTCGTCTGGTTCTTCTCCCTCGCCGCCGCGCTCTTCTTCGCCTCCTGGTACCTCCTCCTCGACTCCGCCGCCGCCCCGGCCGCGCTCGATGCCCACCGCCAGGGCCTCCGCCCCGCCTCTCCAGGCAGGAAATGCGATCCGGACAAGGCACTGCTGCGCGTCTACATGTACGACCTGCCCCTCGAGTTCCACTTCGGCATGCTCGACTGGGAGCCCGGGAGCGGCGGCGGCGGCGGCCTTTGGCCGGACGTCAGGCACGGCGTGCCGGAGTACCCAGGAGGGCTCAACCTGCAGCACAGCATAGAGTACTGGCTCACGCTGGACCTCCTCGCCTCCGAGCAGGGCGCGCCCACGCCGTGCAACGCCGTCCGGGTGCGCGACCCCGCCAGGGCCGACGTCGTCTTCGTGCCCTTCTTCGCCTCCCTCAGCTTCAACCGCCACTCCAAGGTCGTGCCGCCCGCGCGGACCAGCGAGGACCGGGCGCTGCAGCGGAGGCTGATCGACTTCCTCGCCGCGCGGCCGGAGTGGCAGAGGTCCGGCGGGAGGGACCACGTTGTGCTCGCGCACCACCCCAACGGGATGCTCGACGCGCGCTACAAGCTCTGGCCCTGCGTCTTCGTGCTCTGCGACTTCGGGAGGTACCCACACAGCGTCGCCAACATCGACAAGGACGTCATCGCCCCGTACCGGCATGTCGTCGACAACTTCTTCAATGACTCCACCGGCTACCACGACCGGCCGACCTTGCTCTACTTCCAAGGCGCCATTTACAGGAAAGATGTGAGTACCCTTTGATGAAGCTTACTAGTTTTAGCTTAAGCAGGGAAAAATCGTGGTGTGATTAGTCAACTTCCATTTTTAATAATAATATATAGCCATTTGGTTTTAAAACTTGCTTTGCATGTGTCGTTTCCCTACATAGATTTGAGAATGTTTGCCATGTACTGGTACTATTTAACCGATTTAAGTTTCAGTCAGTAGCACGATCCTAAGCTAGCACAACCTCATCTGTAGTCTGGAGTCTGGACACCCTCCGTGGTACTTGATTTGGACTTCAATGATTCTGGCTACGGGAAATATCCTAGTTGCAATTAATTGTCATTGGATTGCCTTGTTCACTATCCAGCTGAGTTTGGTTCGCTATCACCTCTTTCATGTGACTGTTACCTACTTATAAGCCCCATTTATGTTATAGCTCTAGGGTTTGATACTTAAGAGGTTCTATAATCTGATAAGGTTGATAATCCAAAATTGTGATTGTCGCTTTCACACATTTGTGGCACTAGTGTATAATATGGTTTATTAAGCAAGATATACGAATTATTGACTGTCTGAAAACCGAGGTCCTGAGAATGTATGATCTATGTGAAATATTGATGATTCTCATGGTTGTGATCTTTTGAATCACAACCTTGCAGGGTGGTTTCATTCGACAGGAACTTTACTATCTTCTCAAAGATGAGAAAGATGTGCACTTCTCATTCGGAAGTGTGGCTGGTAATGGGATTGAGGAATCGACACGGGGTATGAGGGCATCCAAATTCTGCCTCAACATTGCAGGGGATACGCCATCCTCCAACCGCCTATTCGATTCCATAGTCAGTCACTGTGTGCCCGTCATTATCAGCGATGAGATTGAACTCCCATTTGAAGATATCCTTGACTACTCCAAGTTCTGCATCATAGTGCGTGGTGCAGATGCTGTCAAGAAGGGCTTTCTGATAAATCTGATCAAAGGAATAAGCCCAGAAGAGTGGACAATCATGTGGAACAAACTGAGGGAGGTAGAAGGGCACTTTGAATACCAGTACCCATCTCAGCCTGACGATGCTGTCCAGATGATCTGGAAGACCATAGCTCGAAAAGTGCCCTCAATTCGGCTGAAGGTCAACAGATTACAAAGATTTTCCCGGTCTGAAGCTAACAAAACAAACGATTCTCCAGCAAGATCTTCCTGGCTAGAAAATCAAGCTCGTTGATTTTGGACCAACAAACTCTCCCAGCTGGTTTTCAGTCCTCTGCAAGAGGAGAGTGCCCATAGGGAAGCTGAGCTTGAACCTCAAAGCCGGGAGCAACAGCTACAAGAGATTAATGGAGTAAAGTACTCCTGATACAGTTTATATCACAATATTACAGATCCGAGGACCTGATTTTTGTTCTCCTCCAATTTTCATCGAAAATGTGCTCAACCGTGTAGTTTAGGAACAATAACTTTTTGTATCAGAATCTGTATATTCTAGGCAGTAGCGTGATTACTGATCATTTCCACTCTAGTCTTATAGCACTACTTCACAGGTGTAACTCCCCATTCTCGGAGCAAGAGTTTTTTATGGTTCCTTGCTCGATTCTATCCATGTGATATCTGCAGATGACCGGCATATGTCGTCCTTCCCTTCCATTATAGGGTCAATGACAAGAATTGCTGCTGTTCAGGCAATTGCATAGGTGCACAGGTCGTTGCCTTCTTGGTAACTATTGCTTATCTGATCTGGGCAATTGACAAGCCAGGTAGACTCCTGACTGCCCTTGCGGCTGCCTCATGGGTGTCTGGCCTCTGTACTAAGAGCATCTCCAACAGCCGCCTGTTTGCCGCGCGCGCTTCGGCTGGTTTAGCGCGGCATTATAATGCACAGCACGCGCCGCTCCGATAGCGCGTCAAAATACAGCGTGCGCCGCACAAACCACATATACATTTCAAAAAAGGGAAGCAAAAATGATCAAACAAACAAAATAAATCAACAATAAATAGTTCAATTTCGTTATCATTACAACTCAAACAAATAGTTTATCGTTCAGTACAACAAATAATGCAATAAACACAACAAATAGTTCATGAACAATACAATGTTGAATGCAGAAATCATACTCTTTGTCGTCCATGCCATGCCCACCACCCTTCAATCAGATCATTCTGAAGTTCATTGTGCGTTGCGGGACGCCGAATGGCATGATAGGAGGCAATAAAACGGGCTACCCTTTCAGCCCTCCGTCGCACTCGTACGGGATGTCCCAAGAGCTCATACTGTGAGTAGTCTAAATCTTGCCCACGCTCATTCTCGATGACCATATTGTGC
Source organism: Triticum aestivum (assembly GCF_018294505.1). Taxonomy (NCBI): domain Eukaryota; kingdom Viridiplantae; phylum Streptophyta; class Magnoliopsida; order Poales; family Poaceae; genus Triticum; species Triticum aestivum. The sequence goes on along the minus strand of NC_057804.1, from coordinate 382,915,416 downwards.
ATGATCACACAAGCGTGCATGATGTACCAAAGCATTTTTTGATCCCAAAATCTAGCCGGTCCTCTCACAATAGCAAATTGGGCTTGCAAAATCTCAAATGCTCTCTCCACATCTTTTCTAGCCGCCGCCTGAGCATTGTGGAAATCAAGATTTTTCTTACCTTTCGGCTTTTTCAACGGCTTCATGAAGCTTTGCCACTTTGGATAGATGTCATCCGCTAGATAATAGCCATAGTTGTACGTACGACCATTTGCTACAAACTGCACCGGTGGCAACTCACCGTTTGCAATCTTATTCATCAGTGGTGACCGGTTGACAACATTGATGTCATTCAAAGATCCAGGCATTCCAAAGAATGCATGCCAAATCCAAGTCTCCTGATCGGCCACCGCTTCAAGGATTATAGTGGAACCCTTTTTTTGGCCGTGGAATTGCCCATGCCATGCCTTTGGACAATTCTTCCAACTCCAATGCATGCAATCTATTGAGCCTAGCATGCCAGGAAAGCCGCGCGCTTTGTTCATCGCCAATAGCCTTGCGGCGTCTTCAGCAGTGGGAGATCTCAAATACTCCTCGCCAAACACTTGCACAATTCCCACTGCAAAGCGCTTGACACACATGATGGCTTGGCTCTCAACCATAGCCAAGTGATCATCAACTAGATCAGCCGAGATACCGTATGCCAACATACGCAAAGCGGCTGTCACCTTCAGAAAGGTGCTATGCCCGAGCTCTCCGGCGGCATTCCTCCTTTGCTGGAAAAACCGGTCATGGCTCGCTAGTTTCTCTGCAATGCGCCTGAACAAGTCGGTGCTCATCCTAAACTGGCGACGAAAATACGACTCTGGGTATGTGGGATTCTCCACGAAATAGTTCTTCATCAATCTGTTATGGGCATCAATCCTATCTCTCCAAATTTTCTCCCGACCCATAACCGAACCACCGTGCTTCGGTTTTTTATTGATATGCATAGCTATGATCATTGCAAGATCCTCCTCCTCTTCCATATCAAATTCTTCTTCGGAAGAATCATACGACGAACTCATCTACAATGTTCAATAATATACTATAAAAACTACAATTCAAAACATGCACCAAATTCATGAAGTTTGAGCAATACATACCTTGTAGGCGTTTTGTCGAACACCTTGCGGGCGCGGCGCAGCAGCGAGCGCTCGGGCGCTGTTCCTCGGACGACGGAGGCGCGCGAGGGCCGGCGGGATTAGGAGGGAATGGGGCGGAAGCGCGGCAGCGCGGGGATAGGCCGGGGAAGCGCCTGAACGGTCGCCGGGGGGCGCGGGCGGCGGCTGCGGCGCGACCGGGTGGGGGTGGAAGTGGGAGAGGAAGTGGGAGAGCGAGCGCTCGAGTGTGCCGCGCGCGGTAGCGGGCGCCCAAAATACACCGCGCGGGATAGTGCTTCCGACCGCGCGCCCAACTCGTTATAGCGTGCGCGCCATTTTTGCACGCCCGCTGGAGCGACCCGCCGCGTTGCGCGCACGCTAAAACGGCCTAATTTGCATCCACTCACCCGTGAGTATGCGGTTTGGAATGTTTGGGTGCCTTCAAAGGTCTTTTTTTCCGCTTGGCTTGCAATTTAAAACCGGATTTGGATGGTAGATAGGCTTCAAAGGCGCGGATGGCCAAATTGTGTCATATGTCCTCTTTGTAGACAAACCGGGGAATCGGTGGATCACCTCTTTTTCAAGTGTCGATTTAGTAGGAGGCTTTGGAGCGTGATCAAGGCTTGGCTCAACCTCGACGACTTTGACACTTCTCGTTGGACTGTGGAGCGTTCCATCAAGGATCGGTGGATCAATATGTCCAAGAAGAGTGAGACAAACCGGAAGGCGATGATGTCCCTCACCATGCTTACTTGTTGGACAATTTGGTGTGAGCGGAATGTGAGGGTGTTTCAACACAAATCCACGCTCCCATCTATCATTCTCTCCAACATCATGAACGAGGCAACGCTTTGGGTCACCGCCGGCGTGAAGCCTGTAATTTTCTTTCGCTTTTGTTTGTAAAAGCAACTCTAAAATCTTTCTTAATTAATAGATGAGGCAAATCTTTTGCCTATGTTTAAACAAACATAGATTCTAATGTTTCAAAAATTTCTAAAACAATTGTGAATGTTCAAAAGACGTGTGTATAAACCCTAAAAAAGTTCAAGTCCAAACTCCAAATATACATGAAGATACAAAAAAGACAAACTTAGCATGAATAGTGTCAAAAAGGGACAAAAGCAAAAAATGACATTATTCACATGTGGATTTGTCTTCTTTGTATCTCCGTGTATATTTTAAATTTGGATCTGAAAATTTTAGGGGTAGTAGACATATGTCTTTTAACCACTCACAATTTTTTAAACATGTAAAATTAAATTTTATGGCATGGTATCATATGATGGTTGGTATCACAGGATTTTTCCCGCTGCCGTGCTACAACACAGGCTCTTTCCCTCTGCTACCGATATCCTAGTGACGTTCATGACTACTCCTTCTATACCAGTGCATGGGTGTCACCTACCGTACATCAGCATAACATCTTAGACAGTTCCAATGCTTGAGCTTTGTTTTGTCAGTGTGTCAAGATGGGAACGGGTCGGGTCAACCCGTCGGGCCATTGGCCCGACCAAACAAATCAAGGCCATTGGGTCTGTTGGGTCGGCCTCGTATAGGAATCGGTCCAGTAGTGCCGGCACTGGTTGACCCATTGGATCGGCAGGGTCGACCCGAGGCAATCGCCGCCCCGACCCCAGTCCATGTCTACCGCCCCGACAATTTGTGTGCAAATAGACTCACAACTTTGCCTTTTTTTTTCCGGAAACACTTTTAATCTATTCATCTTCAATCATGGCAGTACAACGAATATCAGAAATAAAAATTACATTCAGATCCTTCACTCTTAGATCCTTCATGAATAAAAATAAAAATTACAACGACTACAAGCATATTTTTGGCTTAGACTCGTGTTCATGCCTTCTTATGCATATACTCTCATTTTTGGCTGAACTCATATTGCTGGCTTCTTACACGCATGCAAAAACTGAGTGTTTCTGCTTTATTCATGCGATGTTTTATTCATACAGAGTTGATCGTCCAAATTCCAGCGAGTACATATATAGGACAGATTAACGTGCTCTTTATTTCCGGACTAGAATGACATTCACTCTTAGGTCTTAACAGGAGGCAAAATGACGAGGCACATAGCTTAAGCCTTTCTTATGTGTGCACATGAAAGATACAATAGTGAACAATGCTCAACACAAGCAATAGTAAATGATAGGGGGAGTCAACGATGGTTGTGCGAGTAATCTTGATCGCCCCGTATTCAAATGCTAACAGAAACAAGGTTATAATCCATAGAAGATGCTGCCTGTGTCTTAGTGAATTGAGTTTATTCCATGGAGGGGCCCAGGAGCGGTTCTATGGCGAAATTCAGACGCGGACACCATATTCAGATATACGGTTCACCCTTTCTTCCAGGACATGTCTCCTGTTTTTCAAATCAGAGGCCATGGAAGCCACCTGAAAGATGAAAAGAGCATGCTAAGTTGAAAGCAACTTTTCATAATAGTCAGTGAATAAGGTTTTTTTTTTACATAAGAGTTATTTCACTTGCCTCTGCTCGTAATTCAAGAGACTGTCTTGTAGGAATAATTCTTAGTTGATCCATCAAACCTAGGGCCACAAGAACAATATGGAACAAATTTAATGAAGAAACGGTCAAATGATGTGTATAGGCTCTTATTTACACATACATTGCTTCAAAGTTTTCTATATTAAAAGGACCATCAATCTTTGAAGAAGAATTCAATACCTGCAGCTGTTGATTCTGCTTTGTAAATAGATCTTATAACGGACTGGATTTGCTTACCAGTAGATCTGCAAAATTCATGAGCATAACATTTAGATGAAGATTATTCTCAAGTATGGCGTTGTTCAAGGAAATGACAGAAGATGATTAGAAAAGCACCACATGTGTACTACCTCAAATCAGTTCGGCCACGCTGCAGATCACTTTCACCAATGACTACTTTGTCCAGGGTGTATTTGGAATCCTTTCTCAAGCTCTCAATAGATGTTTTGTATTCGATCATACTTTGTTCAACATCATTCAGTAAATCCTACAAAAATTATATGTGAGGACATCATCATATACATCCGTCAAGGAAAAGAATGTATGCATGTCATGGTTCTCATCTTTATGACCATGTTAGACAACGTTGGTTACAGAATAACTGAAACTCAGTCATGACTATGAAAATAGAAAGCATTTGCCAGCATGAGTACTTGGAGAAACCACTGTTACATGATTCAACCGTAATGAAATAAATGGATATTCAGAAGTACTGAACAAACGAAACCTAATATGTTACAGATGTTCAATAAAATTTAAATTAGCATAATCAGAGTTGCGGGCACTGTACCTTCTCAGTTTTAAAACGACCCAGAGTATTGCGGTATAAAAATCTCCGAGGGCCTGATGGTACAACATTCATTAGCTTTGAGACAAAAGAAACCATTGTTCTATCAAGAAAACAACCATATTTCAGTTTAAATAGGGAGAGGGCCACTTTTGAGTTATTTCTTGTTAAGTCGTAAGAGGGATACACTTGCAATGTGCACCACCTTTATATGTAACTGCACAGTCCTAATCAACCTAGCGCACAATCAACACAATTAAACCCAAACCTCAGCCCACTTGTTAATTTGCATAGCATTCACAAACCCCAAATTCTGCTTTGGCTTTTCTTGTACTGCTTGATCCTTGATCATTGGTAAGGGCACTGTGATCTGTTTAGTTATGTTACCATAAGTGTATCAGTATTGCGGCAACATGACTAAAGGGATATGACCTTTTCCCAAAATGCTGATGTGGGATATGTTTAACTCTAAAAATGAATAGCAAAATCATGTGGCATAGCTGGACATGAAATGCCAGTTGCTTAGAGCATCTCCACTAGGGCCCCCAGGACGCCCCCCAAGCCCCTTTTTTAGCACCGGCAGTAAAAAAAAACGTCCCAGTCAGGCTCCCAACACCTCGATTTGCGCCGGTTTTAGCGATATTTCCCGCCGGCACGCCCACCACACACCCAGCCCCCCCCCCCCCGGGGGGGGGCAGCTGGGGACGCCGGCAATTGCTTTTTGCTTTCGCAGCCCCACTTGGCAGTCCCTCTCTCTCCCCTCACTCTCCTCTCCTCTCTTTTCTCTCTTTTCTCCATCCCACACCTACCGCACACACGGCTCGCGCGGCCGGTTGCAGCCCCGACGCTTCCCTCGCCTAGTGTCGCCGGCCCCGCCCCGCATCTCCCCGGCGCAGTGAGCAGGAGGCCGGAGTTGGCGGGTCGAGCGCCTGCCTCCCTCCCCGCATCTCCCCGGCGCAGTGAGCAGGGGGGCGGAGTTGGCGGGTCGAGCGCCTGCCTCCCTCCCTGCTCCTCGCCGGCCTCCACGCGGCCATGAGCTGCAGCATGCCTCCATCCTTGAAGAAGCGCACGCGCTCGACCTTGCCCTTCTTAACGGCCGCTAGGAACTCGCTGTAGCGCCACTGGCCGCCGTCGGGGATGTCGGCGAAGGGGTTGGCCGCGGGCGTCGGCGCCTCGGCCTGCAGCCTGCAGCTGCAGCTGCGGGGCCGCCGCATCCAGCGGCTCGGGCGCGGGGGCTTGGGGAGGGACGCGGTGATGAGGAGGTGGGAGGAGGAGAGGGAAGGGGGCACCATGGTTGCTTGCTGCTCGCTGATTCACCGGTGGTATGGCGGATCAGCCGGCGGCGCGGCGGGCGCCGCTGCAGCCGTTCGCCATATCCAAGACGCAGAGGAAGGGCTTGCTCGCCGCCGTGGCCGAGGCGCACCACCGCGTGGCCGGGGCCTCCTCGACATCGTCACCGGCCCGGCCGCTTCCTCGCTGCGCGCCACGCGTCCTCCACGCGTCCTCCTCGTCCGCCATGCGCCATGCTTGGGGGTGGAGACGGCTGGAAAAATTTTCTCCCCAAGTCCAAAATTTGCGCCGGCGCAGCCCCAGCCGGACGAAAAAACGTCCCTGGGGAGGCACAACAGCTGGAGATGCTCTTAGGGTCAGTGGTCTGCAGGAGGAACAGTGGGTGAGACGTTGGGATGGTGAAAGGAATTCAATACAAGCTTGTCGCCTGGGGTGGGACTGGAAGTCAGGACAGAGGAGGCAAGAGAATCAGGTCAAAGTAGAGCACAGAACGCATGTCCGAACTATGGGAGAGGGCCGGACATTATACTCCAACACTCCCCCTGACGTCTATGCTCCTTTGGAGTTTATGACGTGGGCAGCGGAAGCGGGGGCAGGCCGCAATTATTTACTGCGTGTCTGCGTTTACTGGGCTTTGAACCCTGAACCTCTTGGTTGCAAGTTTATGCACCTAACTAGCTCACCCATCAGTCCGAACTGGTGGAGAGAGGCGGGCAATATATTTCAACACGCCCTCTCACATCTAGGCTTATTTAGTCCTTAGACGTGGGTGTAGGCCGCAGAATCTTTTTATTTTAATACTGCGTTGGCAGGTTCTTGAACTCAAGACCTCTTGTCTCGGATACCATATTGAATTCATGCTCCAGCCAGTTGCTCCAAAAGTCTGAACTGATGAAGTGGGCCCGACATTATACTCCAACATTAGATAATCCTTATTTGACTAGGCTGCATCCACTTGTATCCAATATGCATCTAATTTGCGTGCCTTTATTTTAAATTTTAATTCTCCCGATACTGGTTGGATAAATATCAAATGTGTATTGGTACCAGATACGTATCCAATGCGGATATAAAAGCTTTGCAAGTAGTATCGGCGTTTCATAGGTGGGAAGAGAACATCGACCACTTCACTGGATCAGCGCCAAATACAGTACCCCTTGACATGCAACTTATGCGCAAGGGTTTGTCAAAAGTTATTTTTATAAGCAAAATATCCGTTAGCAGATGATGCTACTAAGTACCCCCTCTGTAAACTTTAGTGATCAAAAAGGTCTTGTATTCGAGCATCTCCAGCCGTTCGGCCCCCCAGGGCGCCGAAAAAGAGCGGCCTGGGGGCGAATCAGCGCTAGATCGGCCCCTGGGGTTTGTTTCTCCCCAGCCACGCCCCCAGGTGCCGCCCCCCAAGGCGCCCCATATTCAAACTCCATCGTTCCCGCTCAAAAAAACCACAAACCGGCGATCATCGCAATAGTTCGGCGATTCGGTGCCTTTCCTCGTCGACGCCGGCTCCTCCTCTTCTTCCTCCTCCTCCGGCTCTTCCTCGCTGTAGTCGAGCTCGTCGTCCATGTCGCCGAGGTCAATCGAGTCGTCTTGGGTAGTGAACCCGGGGGAAGCGGCGGCGGCGGCCGAGCCGGCTGCGATGATGTCTTCCATGTCGGCCTCCGTCGCGTCGGCGTCGCCGAGATGCGACGAGGAGGAGGCTTGCGAGTAGAGGCCGCGGCGAAGAGGTGGCGTCGGTGAGGCTGCGTAGTCCGGCGACGAGTACGTGTACGGCGGGTACTGCACACCGGCGAACGCGGGCGAGGGCGTGCGCTGGACTGGGCGCCCATGGGGGAAGGTGATGTTGGGGTTGAAGCCACCATGGGCGTCGCCATCGGCATAGCCCGACGACGGCGTGCTCCATGGGTGCGGCGACGACGAGAACCCGGACGGAGAGCCGACGCTTTGCTGGCTCTAGGCCGCGTATGGGCCGTGCCCACCGGGTGGATTCATCATCGCTGCGCACGCCGCCTCGGCTTGTTCGGCTGCATGCTCCGCCGCCGCCGCAGCCGCAGCGTGCGCCGCTCTCTCCCTGGCCTTCTTGGCCCTGTTGCACCTGTCGGCGGTGACGGCCTCCCGGCGTTCCACATCCGCCTTCCACTCGGCGTTGCTCATGCCGGGGGGCTTGGACAGCGGCGCCCTCGGCTTCCTTTGCTTCGGCTGGGCGACGGCGGCGGCTGTGGGATCCATCACGGCGCGGGGCATCACGTACTTCTTCGGCGGCATGGCGGGCGGAAGGGTAGGGAGAAGGCGGGGGTTTGGCGGGAGGAATGGAGAAGAGAGGGAAGCCGAGGGGGGGGGGAAGCGGGAGGAAACGGCGGGAAAAGGGCTTCCTGTCGCCGACAGAGCGGCCCCACGCCGCTTTTCGCTTCTGTCGGCGCGCCCAGGCGACACCCGGCCGCTTGGGTTCGGGGCGGGATCGCCGGCTCTGGATTTCGCCCAAATCGGCGCTAAACGAGATCCTGGGGGCGCGACTGGGCCGATTTTCGGCCACCGGCGCTAAAAATTCGCGCGCGGGGGGGGGGGGGGGGGGTTGTTGGGGGCGCGGCTGGAGATGCTCTTAGTTTACAGAGGAAGTACTTGAGTAAATGACATGTGATTAAAATGCATCACCAGCTGTTTATTAAGTAATAATTTAGTGATTTCTCATGAAAGTTTCACCTACACTAAGTTCAATGGCAACCGATCATTTGTGAATCTTCAAACACATGATGAGTCTTAAGTTAAGATTATAAATGGTAGCTAGACTACATGAAAGAAAACAGATTTTTCTTATGTATCTGATGGCCAAACTTAAAGTAGATCTCCCAAGTACCATTTTCCGGGTTTGCATCCCAACAGGGAATTAGCAAACCAAGAAAAACCAAACAAGATAGAACCTGATACACCTGGCTTGGCTTGATTCGAGCTTGGACCAGCTCAGGTTTGTAATCAGATAAAGATATATGGAAGCACCCCTCAAACGGAAAGGTATTGCATACATATAGTGCATGCGCATAACCTCTGGCACCAAATTATAATCACTGGTAGGATTTAAGAACTTGAACGCGGCATAAATGCCTACACTCCAATAAATAAGATACTACATCGAAACAATGGAGCTTTTTTCTACGCAGGTGCTAAAGGAGAACTTCTGAAGCCTCCAAAGAAGAGATAATTCTTCACTAAAGTTGTGATTGGTCTAGGAAATAACATAAGTTGTATTTCAGTCAAAAAACAAAAAAAACAACTGCAATTGCAACTGAAATAAATGTTCATTAAGACTAATCATTAACCCAGACTACGAATACACATGAGCGAGAATGCATCAAATTCACAGGTTTTGCGACATCAACTCTAAAAGGGAAATATATCCGATGATCTGACCTGTTAGCTCCTGAATAGTATTTCTCAGGTCAAAATCAGTTTAAATATTTCTGAACAACCGGATAGATATGTGGAACAAGACAAATGGAAAGAAACTTCGCAGCCTGTTAAAGGATCATGTTCTCTGGTTTCAGGATTTGTGAAACTATATAGTTTTCCTTCAATCCCTAATTCGTACCGATGAGTCCCATTTCTTGTCTATGTGCATATTCAAAGACATGACATAACCAAGTTTGTGTCTTAATATATAACATTCTGAAATCACCCTTAAAAGGAACCACACGGTTTGAGCTGATAAATTAATTTGCAACCTGTCTTGCATGAACATTAGAAACAATATGCTTCCAGAACACTTGAAATATACCTCTGAACAAGATGAACCCTGCGACAGTGGCACATCCAATTGCCTCCGCTTGATGCTCGCTCGCAAGAACTAGCGCATCCGAAATAGTAACTAAAATGGAAATAAAACCAAGTATTGATTGTGGAACCATCATAGTGAGACAAATACACCCAGTGAAAAGGGGGGGGGGGGGGGGGGGGTTGCCTTTAGCCCTCTCCACTAACACATCCTCGTAGGCTTTGTACTGTGGCCACAACCCTGGCGCAAAGCTCTACAAATGCAAGCAGAAAGAGGGTTAGTGCAGCAGGAAAAAAAAGGGAATTTTAGGAGTACATAAATAAATAATAAAAATACCATCTCGGTTTAGCCAACAAAAATATGTAGCCGATGCGAGTGCAGCCATACAAGCATCGCGTGCAAAGGGAATGGCAGTCAAATATAAAATCGTTCAGGGACGAGATAGCATGCATCAACGCATAGGTTTTCTATAACCCCCAAAAATGGAATAGGAAGAGCTAATTTTTGCCATCGAATCCCAACCGGAGAACACAAATTCACGCACACCATCTTAAAGACGGATTCGATTCAGTTATACACGTGATTCCATGCAACCTGATATCACATCTGAGATAAAGAAGGGCACTCAGAAACACGCGAATCCGCCCAAGATTTGTAAGAGGCATTGCAAGTTTCTGTAAGATTACGGGGCGGGAAGGAGTCGAGACCTGGAGCTTGCGGAGAGGCCAGGGGGAGGCGGAGGCGGCTTCCGCGCCTTGCGACGGCGTGCGGCCGGTTTCCGATGACGCCATCGACTGGGCTCCTGCAGTTTCTCCGGTGACCGTGCGTTCGCGGATCTCTCGGGCTTTCTCTCTCTCCTCTTCAGAGATAGTGGCGTTCTCTTCCCTTCTTCAGGTAGTGCTATTTTAGGCCCGTTCGACCGTAGCCCGAGAAGAGTTTCTTTTTTCTTGAACGGTGGGCCGAGAAGAGTTTCAAATGTTGCGTTCAAGCCTTGACAAAAACAAAAGTGGGGTAAAAGACAATATGAAGAAGTGTGCATGGTTTTTTCCCTAGTTTTCCTTGTTTTTTAAGGGGGTACATTTTTTGGATTTGTGAGAAAAAGGTTTTTCTAGTTTTTTTGGTTATCTTAGCTCTTTTTCTTGTGCACAGGCATGCTCCCGCGGGCAGCACAGATGTGCTCTCGTGAGAGCACATGCTAATTCATGATGTGTTGCTTGTGGGAGCAGTTTATTCATATTCACACCAGGATTAATGCTAGTTGCGAGTACTTGTTAATTCTCATTGGAAGAATAAGCTATGTCAAAAAAGGTTTATCAAATATATCAACACGAAATCTAATTTTGATGGTTTTGACGTGAGAAAGGCAACATTGAAATGGTTCATGATGAGATCATGATATATTTCTTCTTAAAAATGGATCTATAGAAGAAAAGATCATGCACCAATCCTCAAATCCGTTCCGCGCGTAGAAAAAAAATCGACCAAAACTTCCTGAAGGCGACAAATGGCACATATTCACTATGCCACTTGTCATCATCAGAGGCGTTTTGGTGTAGCCTTTGCAAGGAACATAAGGAACATCCCTTAACTGGTGATTTTTCGTGAAGGTTGTATCGCTGATTCCTGATTGCATACATATCACACATGATTTCCTAGCATCCGATGTGGGTTAGCATATTAAGAGCATTGAGGCGCATGGTTTGCTATTGAGCACTTTTGGAAGGTTAAGCCCGGTTTTGGGAAAATTTGGGTTCTTTTTCTTTTTCATGTCAGTCTTTTTCACTATTGATTTTTACCGCCTTCCTTTTCTTTTTTCCCTTTTCTTTTTATTTTATTAATCCTTTTTTCGTTCATGGACATTTTTTGGAAGTTCGAGAGCATTTTCCAAATTTGTGAATACATTCTAAAATTCAAAAATATATTTTATTCACAAACATTTAGAAAATAGTGAATTTTAATTTTTGAATATTTTTCAAAATTTTCAATATTTATAAAATTCATGAAAAAATATAAATTAAAAAACAAATTATGAATTGTTTAACATTTTCTGAACATTCTTGAAATTCTTGAACATCAAATTACTGGAAATAGAATTAAAATTCATGGTTTTCTTTCAAAATCATAACTATATTTTTTTAATCTGTGAATATTTTAAAATTTCCGAACATTGTAAAATTCATGATTTTTTTATAGAGTTAGTAAAACTGAAGTGTATATATTTCATAAATATTTTAAATGCATATAAAACGAGGGGGAAAGTGACAAACAACCAGCAACGGCAGCAAGATTGGCGGGCTGGCGCAACAGGTGAGCCGACGTGAGCCAGCTGCTAAGTGTTAGCGGTCCTTCCATGAGGTTGACTAGAGGCTATACATTTTTTCTCAAAAAAACAAGAGTATAGGCGATACATCCCCTAAAAAAAGAGTATAGACGATACATATTAGCACCGTCCACCTATCTCAGGCATAGTTAATACTTTTCATTTCATTTAAAAGAAATGCTCATTCTCAACAAAAAAAATTAGGGCACAATTTTCCCTACAAAAAGGATTCTTTACGGCATATGTTCTTTTTCTCTCTAGGCCCCGCTTGGGCGCTTTGTAACATTCTCCGCATGTACATCTATAAAATAATAATTTCCTAACTAGAAATTTTTGAATGAAAACTAGCACTAGTAGAAAACAGGGCATCAGTCCCGATTTTAGAGGGCCTTTAGTCCCAATTTCGTAACCGGGACAAAATGATCGGGACTAATGCCCGTCACTTTTAATCCCGGTTGGCTTACGAACTGGGACTAAAGGAGCTCCACGTGGCCGCTGTGGGGTGCCCTGGTAGGAGGACCTTTAGTCCCGGTTGGTAACACCGACCGGGACTAAAAGGCAGCCATGCGTCAGCAGCTGCCAGGCATTGGGGTTTTTATTTTTTTAAAGGAGGGGTTTTGGGGTTTTCATATTGTGTTCCTCCCCTTTTATTTTTGTGTTTACCCTTCAATTCTTTTATTGAGGGTTTCATTTTTATTTAATGTTTTTCATTCGACTCGACGCTAGCTACTACATATAGCAATGAAGGAACCATTACACAAGATCGTCATGAACGTATATAAAGAGAAGTGACCTCTCTTTCTCCGTGCTTGGTTAAACAACAAGTTTTCGTATATCTATCCGACGCTACTACGTATATATAATATAACATCTCTTACGATCCCTGATATCATCAAGCACCAAAATCGCATTGATTTTCTTTATGGTATTCCCCCTTTTCATGTATGACGCGGTCAAGAAAGAATCCCGCCAATTCCTCTTGAATTGCTCATATGCAATCATGTGGTAGGAGTTCTTCCCGCATCTAATTTAAAGAAGGGGGTCCTCCCCACCTAAAGGTGATTCTGTGTTTCCGGTGGAGGAGGACCTCCTAGAGTTTCAATAGGCAAATTGTGTTTAAGCAGAGGTTGTTGTTCAAAGATAATTTTATATATTTCATTTCTTTCATGCAGATGCATATCATTTTCATGTGGTTCAGTGGGAGGCACGGCAATAGAAGCAAGACCAATTATTTCATCCTTACTAGACAATTCTTTCTTATGATGTTTTCTACTAAACTTGGAAAAATTAAACTCATGAGACTCACCACCAAAACTAACACTGACAGTTTGTTTCTCACAATCTATTTTAGCATTAACGGTGTTCAAGAAAGGTCTATCAAATATAATGGGACAAAAGTCATCTTGTGAGGAACCAAGAACAAGAAAATCAGTAGGGTATTTTATTTTCCCACACAAGACTTCAACATCTCTAACAATCCCAAGTGGTGTGATGGTGTCTCTATTAGCAAGTTTAATAGTAACATCTATGTCATCTATTTCAGCGAGTGCTATATCATTCATAATTTCTTGATATAAGGTAAAAGGAATAGCACTCACGCTAGAACCAATGTCGCATAAACCATGATAACAATAATCTCCTATTTTAACTGAGACAACAGGCATGCCAACAACGGGTCTATGTTTATCTTTTTCATCGGGTTTGGCTATTCTAGCAGCTTCGTCACAGAAGTAAATAACATGCCCATCTATATTTTCAACCAACAGATCTTTAACCATAGCAAAACTAGGTTCTACTTTGATTTGTTCAACAGGTTTGGAAGTTCTAATGTAACTTTTGTTGACCACAGTTGAAACTTTAGCATGTTCCTTTATCCTAACCGTGAAAAGTGGGTTTTCGATATAAGCAGTAGGTACAACTGGATCAACATTATAAATTATAGTTTCTTCTTTAGCTATTACCGGTTCTTTAGTTTCTTCTTTGATAGGTGGCTGATATTTAAACCACTTATCCTTAGGAAGGTCAACATGAGTAGCAAATGATTCACAAAAGGAGGCTACTATCTCAGAGTCAAGTCCATATTTAGTGTTAAACTTTTGAAAAGCATCGACATTCATAAAAGATTTAACACAATCATACTTAAGCTTAATACCTGACTCATTACCTTAGTCGAGTTCCCAATCTTCAGAGTTGCGTTTAATTCTTTCTAAAATATCCCACCGGAAGTCAATAGTCTTCTTTATAAAGGAACCAGTACAAGAAGTATCAAGCATGGATCGATCATCATGAGAAAGTCGAGCATAAAAATTCTAAATAGTAATTTCTCTTAAGAGCTCATGATTAGGGCATGAATATAACATTGACTTAAGCCTCCCCCAAGCTAGAGCGATACTTTCTCCTCCACAAGGCCAAAAATTATATATATAATTGTGATCACGATGAACTAGATGCATAGGATATTTTCTTTTGGTGAAATACCAATTTCAATCGATTCCAATTCCAGGATCCAATATCATCGCATAGCCTATACCATACCAATGCTTTTCCCTTCAAAGATAAAGGGAAAACCTTCTTCTTAGCTTCATCTCCAGGTAAACCTTCAAGCTTAAATAATCCACAAATTTCATCCACATATATCAAGTGCATATCAGGATGTTCGGTTCCATCTCTTGCATAAGGATTAGCTAGCAGTTGTTCTATCATACCCGAAGGAATTTCATAACCAATATTTTTCAGTAGGTGCAATAGGTTGAGGGGTAACTAATTGTGATTTCGGTCGAGGTGAAGATACCCCGAATAAACCCCTCAAAGGATTGTTCTCCATAGTAACAAGTGACAATAAATTTTAGCACGTAGTAATAATTTTTCCTTACCGATTTCCACTTACCAAGAGCGCTTCACTCCCCGGCAACGACACCAGAAAAGAGCCTTGATGACCCACAAGTATAAGGGATCAATCGTAGCCCTTTCGATAAGTAAGAGTGTCGAACCCAACGAGGAGCAGAAGGAAATGACAAGTAGTTTTCAGCAAGGTATTTTCTGCAAGCACTGAAATTATAAGTAACAAGTAGTTTGATAGCAAGATAATTTGTAACGAGCAAGTAACTGTAATGGTAGCAAAAGTGCAGCAAGGTACCCCAATCCTTTTGAGGCAAAGGACAGGCCAAACAGTCTCTTATGATAAGCAAAGTGTTCTTGAGGGTACACCGGAATTTCATCTAGTCACTTTCATCATGTTGGTTTGATTTGTGTTCGCTACTTTGATAATTTGATATGTGGGTGGACCGGTGCTTATGTGTTGTTCTTACTTGAACAAACCTCCTACTTATGATTAACCCCCTCGCAAGCATCCGCAACTACGATAAAAGTATTAAGAATAAATCTAACCATAGCATTAAACTTTTGGATCCAAAGTCCCTTATGGAATAGCACATAAACTAGGTTTAAGCTTCTGTCACTCTCGCAACCCATCATCTAATAACTACTCCACAGTGCATTCCCTTAGGCCAAGATATGATGAAGTATCATGTAGTCGACGTTCACATGACAGCACTAAGGGAATCACAACATACATACCATCAAAATATCAAACACATATCAAGTTCACATGATTACTTGCAACAAGATTTCTCCCGTGACCTCAAGAACAAAAGTAACTACTCACGAATGATTATCATGCTCAAGATCAAAGGGGTATTAAATAGCATAATGGATCCGAACATATAATCTTCCACCGAATAAACCATATAGTAATTAACACTACTAGTCACCCACAAGTACCAATCTATAGTTCCGGTACAAAGATTGAACACAAGAGGTGAACCAGGGTTTAAGAGGAGATGGTGTTGTTGAAGATGTTGATGGAGATTGCCCTCCCCAAGATGGGAGAGTTGTTGGTGATGATGATGACGATGATTTCCCCCTCTGGAAGGGAAGTTCCCCCGGCGGAATCGCTCCGCCGGAGGGCAAAAGTGCTCCTGTCCAAGTTCCTCCTCGAGACGGCGACTCTTCATCCCGAAAGTCCTCCTCTTATTTTGTTCTAGGTAAAAATGACTTATATACCAGAAGAGGGGCACCGGAGGTGGGCCGAGGAGGGCACAACCCACCAGGGCGCGCCTGGGCTCCCTAGCGCGGCCAAGTGGGTTGTGCCCACCTGGTGGGCCCCCTTTGGCAGTTATTTGCTCCAATAATTCTTATTTATCCCATGAAAATTTCCCATGAAGTTTCAACTCATTTGGAGTTGTGCAGAATAGGTAGCCTGACGTTGCTTTTTCAGGTCCAGAATTCCAGTTGCCAGTATTCTCCCTCTTTGTGTGAACCTTGCATATTATGAGAGAAAAGGCATTAGAATTACTCCAAAAAGCATTATTATACATAAAAACAATATAAATAACAGTAGGTAAAACATGATGCAAAATGGATGTATCAACAAACTTTTTGTTCAAATCTTTCTTCCAGTTCTTGAATAGTTCTGTCATCTTCTTAAGAGCAAACGCCTTGACTTTCGGGAGAATAACTGGCTTATTCGGATCCTCCTCTGGCGGTAGGCTGAAATTTGTCATCAACGAGTTCCAAAGATCATCTTTCTATCTATGATGGACATAGGAAACTTCAGGGCCCTTCTTCTTATTTCATTCTTGGATGCTGATTGGGACGCTGTCCCTAACAATAACTCCGCACTGATGTATAAATGTGTCATTGGTCCGCTTGGGAGCAACCGGTTCGCCATTTGGAGCGACTTCTTCGATCGTGAACCTTTCATACTGGCCCAACCTTTTCTTTGGGCCTTGTTTCCTTACCGAAGTTTGGCTCGATCTGAAGGGCTATAAAGAAGAAAGAAGCGTCAATATATGTACATACAAAACAATTAATGCATTTAGTCTGCAGAGGCTTAATATATATATATATACCTCACCGGACTTTGCTACAGTTAAGGCTGCTTCCTTCCCCATTCGATCACCGGAGCTGTCATGACCTCCTTCCTCCTCCATTCGATCACCGGAGCCGTCATGATCTCCTTCCTCCTCCATTGGATCACCGGAGCTGTCATCCTATCTTTCATCACCATCGGTGTCATTGAGAAATGACAAGGTGATATCACCTCCGTCGTGGATTATATCCCCCAACAACTCTTCTTTTTCTAAGTCTCTGTCCATAGTTTCTGCAAATATTACAACATGACAATATACAACCATGAGAGATGGATTAGTGACAAACATAGACTTAATCACAACAAGGAATCATATGCATATGAGCAATGGATTAGTGGAAAACATCATGCAAAGTTCACAAGTTTTATAAAAGTCAATTTCAGACGATCGTCGAGGACTCCTCCCCCTCATGTCTGATGAGTCGTCCTATCTTTTGAGAGAGGATACTTTGCGGACCGCCTCTCTCATGGTCGTCGAGGATACTTCCGGACCCCCCTCATGTTGAAGTTATCGGGATATGTTCTCGAGAGAGTTAGGGGTGTTCTCACGCGGTACTACATGATATAGGTGAAGGGGGATAACATCCGGGAATGTTTTCCCGAAGTCTGCATTTTCGGACAAATGAAATGGAGGGGATGGTTCTGGGTTCGCTATGCTAGCTACTTGTGACAGATGAACGGAGGGCATATTCGGATACGTCATAATTCTCTGATTGATTCTCACATATAAATTATTTTTATCGGAGTTACGATTAATTATCTACGAATTTCTAAAGTTTTACCAATATCCTGGAAATTCCTGGAATTCTGCTAAGTCTGAGAATTCATCAGCTTTAAACATCACTTAGCTGTTTTCCAAAGGCTACAACTATTGTGTTGTACATCCTATGGGTTAGTGCCTTATATCAATATTGATCACACTCTTGTGATCTACAAGATAGTATTAATTGCATCTCTACTATAGTCCATTAGCTTGCTCAAAACTTTGTTTGAAAAGTGCTACTTGATATTAATTGTATGAACAAAAAAAATCTATGAAAAAACAAATTCATCATATCAATATTTTCTATATACACCCATCCATCCATCCATACATCCGTACATACATACATACATACATACATACATATACATCTACATACATATATATATACACACACTAAGCATCTACATATACATACATACATATATACATCTACATCTACATACATACATACATACATACATACACACACACATAAACATACTTAATAAACAAAAAAAGAACAAAAAAATGGACAAAGCACACATCGGGCTGGGGCGGCGGCGGCTCACGGCGGGGGCGGACAGGGCTTGGGGAGGAGGGGCAAGGGAGAGGGCTCGGCGTATCTATAATTTTTGATTGTTCCATGCTATTATATTATCTGTTTTGGATGTTTTATATGCATTATTATGCTATTTTATATTATTTTTGGGACTAACCTATTAACCTAGAGCCCAGTGCCAGTTTCTGGTTTTTTGCCTATTTTAAAGTTTCGCAGAAAAGGAATACCAAACAGAGTCCAAACGGAATAAAACTTTCTCGATGATCTTTCTTGAACCAGAAGAAAATCAGGAGACTTAGAGATGAAGTCGGAGGAGCCACGAGGCGGCCACAAGGGTGGAGGGCGCGCCTAGGAGGGTCGGGCGTGCCCCCTGATACGTCTCCAATGTATCTATAATTTATGAAGTGTTCATGCCATGTTACAATAATTTTATATGGTTTTGGTATGATTTCCATGGAACTAACCCGGACTGACGTTGTTTTCAGCAGAACTACCGTGGTGTTATTTTTTGTGCAAAAATGAAAGTTCTCCAAACACCGTGAAACTTTTGTGGATTTTTTATGGACCAGAAGACTACCAATGGGCCAGAGCAGCACCTGGGGGGTGCCCCGAGGGGGGGCACAACCCACCAGGGCGCGCCTGGGCCCCCAAGCGTGCCCCGGTGGGTTGTGCCCACCTCAGTGGCCTCCCACACCCCTTCTTCGCCCTATAAATTCCCAAATATTCCAAAAAACCTCACGTAGACCCTGGATCGGAAGTTCTGCCGCCGCAAGCCTCCGTAGCCACCGAAAATCAATCGGGAGCCCATTCCGGCACCCTGCCGGAGGGGGAGATCATCACCGGTGGCCATCTTCATCATCCCGACGGCCACGATGATGAGGAGGGAGTAGTCCACCCTTAGGGCTGAGGGTTTGTACCGGTAGCTATGTGTTTAATCTCTCTCTCTCTCTCTCGTGATCTTGAGATGTCACGATCTTGATGTATCATGAGCTTTGTTAACATAGATGGATCATAGGTGTCTCTCCCCTCTCTATTCTTGTTGTGATGAATTTAGTCTTTACCCTCTGAAGTTTTGTCTTGTCAGATTGAATGTTCAGATCCAAGAACACATGATATATGTCTTTCATATGAATACCTGGTGACAATGGGGTATTATTTCGATTCACTTGATATATGTTATGGCACTCATCTTGCGGGTTCCCGAGGTGACTTTGGGGTAATCTATGTGTGACGCCCCGATTCAATCGTACACTAATCATGCACGCAAATGTGTACGATCAAGATCAGGGACTCACGGGAAGATATCACAACACAACTCTAAAACATAAATAAGTCATACAAGCATCATAATACAAGCCAGGGGCCTCGAGGGCTCGAATACAAGTGCTCGATCATAGACGAGTCAGCGGAAGCAACAATATCTGAGTACAGACATAAGTTAAACAAGTTGCCATAAGATGGCTAGCACAAACTGGGATACAGATCGAAAGAGGCGCAGGCCTCCTGCCTGGGATCCTCCTAACTACTCCCGGTCGTCATCAGCGGGCAACACGTAGTAGTAGGCACCTCCAGTGTAGTAGTCGTCGTCGACGCTGGCTCCTGGCTCCTGGACTCCAGCATCTGGTTGCGACAACCAGAAAGAAAGGAAAGGGGAAAAAGGGGGGAGAAAGCAACCGTGAGTACTCATCCAAAGTACTCGCAAGCAAGGAGCTACACTACATATGCATGGGTATATGTGTAAAGAGGCCATATCGGTGGACTAAACTGCAGAATGCCAGAATAAAAGGGGGATAGCTAATCCTGCCGAAGACTACGCTTCTGGCAGCCTCCGTCTTGCAGCATGTAGGAGAGAGTAGATTGAAGTCCTCCAAATAGCATCTCCAAGTAGCATCTCCAAGTAGCATCTCCAAGTAGCATCGCATAGCATAATCCTACCCGGCGATCCTCCCCTCGTATCCCTGAGGGAGAGCGACCACCGGTTGTATCTGGCACTTGGAAGGGTGTGTTTTATTAAGTATCCGGTTCTAGTTGTCATAAGGTCAAGGTACAACTCCAAGTCGTCCTGTTACCGAAGATCACGGCTATTCGAATAGATTAACTTCCCTGCAGGGGTGCACCACATAACCCAACACGCTTGATCCCATTTGGCCGGACACACTTTCCTGGGTCATGCCCGGCCTCGGAAGATCAACACGTCGCAGCCCCACCTAGGCACAACAGAGAGGCCAGCACGCCGGTCTAAACCTAAGCGCGCAGGGGTCTGGGCCCATCGCCCTGAGCACACCTGCACGTTGCGAGGGCGGCCGGAAGCAGACCTAGCCTAGTAGGCGTTCCAGTCCAATCCGGCGCGCGCCGCTCCGTGGCTGACGTCTGAAGTGCTTCGGCTGATACCACGACGTCGGGATACCCATAACTACTCCCGCGTAGATGGTTAGTGCGTATAGGCTCGTAGCCGACTCAGATCAAATACCAGGATCTCGTTAAGCGTGTTAAGTATCCGCGAACGCCGAACAGGGCCAGGCCCACCTCTCTCCTAGGTGGTCTCAACCTGCCCTGTCACTCCGCCACAAAGTAACAGTCGGGGGCCGTCGGGAACCCAGGCCCACCTCTACCGGGATGGAGCCACCTGTCCTTTCAGCCCCCTCGTCAAAATCACTTGCGGGTACTCAATGAGCTGACCCGACTTTAGTCACCATCTGTATAGTATGTATGTATGTATAGTATATACCCGTGATCACCTCCCAAGTGATCACGACCCGATAGTATAGCAAGGCAGACTAACAAGAATGTAGGGCCAATGATGGTAAACTAGCATCCTATACTAAGCATTTAGGATTGCAGGTAAGGTATCAACAGATGTAGCGACAATGTCAGGCTATGCATCAGAATAGGATTAACGAAAGCAGTAACATGCTACACTACTCTAATGCAAGCAGTATAGAGGAGAATAGGCGATATCTGGTGATCAAAGGGGGGGGCTTGCCTGGTTGCTCTGTCAAGAGAGAGGGGTCGTCGGTGACGTAGTCGACCACAGGGGCATCAGCATCATCAGGGGGTCTACCTGAGAGAAGAGGGGGGAGAAACAGTAAATACATAGCAAGCAAGTGCATAACGGGAAAACAAGCAGAGCTAGACGTGTTCTAACGCGGTACGAGGTGATACCGGTGAAGGGGGGAAACATCCGGGAAAGTATCCCCGGTGTTCCGTGTTTCCGGACAGATGAACCGGAGGTGAAATGTTGCAGGTTCACTATGCTAGGGACGCGTGGCGGACGAACGGGTTGCGTATCCGGATTCGTCTCGTCGTTCTGAGCAACTTTCATGTACAAAGTTTTTTCATCTGATAAACGGTTTAACTTATATTATTTATCAAAGTTTTAATCATTTTCTATAATTATTATTAATGCGAAAAATAAATAGGAAAGTGCTACGGGTACCCAGTTCTGCGTACACAGAAGTGTACAGAAGCTGACAGGTGGGCCAGGGGGTCCCAGTTGACCAGTCAACGTTTGACTAGTCAACAGGGGGTGGGGTCCTCCTGTCATAGTCTCATTAGGCTAATCTAACAGTTTAGTTTAACTAAATGAGGTGATTAAGCTAATTAATTATAATTAAACTTAATTAAACCAATTTAATTAAGTTAATTATTTTTATTATAATTCTTTTTATTATTATTATTTATAAAAAAAACAGGGGAGAGGGCCCCTGCTGCCAGTGGCACCAAAAGCCACAGGAGCAGGCTTAACGGGCGAGGGGCAGGGGCAGGGGCGGGGCGCCAGTGCGGACGGGCGCGCCAGGGCACCGGCGGCCAGCAACGGGGAGCACCGGCGGGAGCGGGGGAGTACCCAGGAAGCGGGGCGCCGGCAACCACGACGGCCAGGAGGCACGAGCGCGGTTGGGAGGCGACAGGGCGCGCGAGGACGCCAGCCGGGGTGCTCCGGCGACGTGCGCAGGAAGGGGCGGCGGCCACCGCATCGGTCGAGGGGGGGGGGGGAGTGCAGCACGACGGTGGTACGCAGGCGCGTAGGGCGCGGCCAGGGGACGGCTGAGAGCGGGCACCGGAGCACGGTCGGGCAAACAAGCAGGGGAGGGCCGGGGTAGGGCCCGTGTGTGAGGGTGCACGGCCGTGGGTGGCCGTGCCGAGGGCGCGCCCGGGTGCTGCAGCGGCGAGCAGAGGGGGGGGAAGACGGGCGGTGCTCACAGCGGTTGCAGGGTCGTGGCAACAGGAGTCGAGGAGGAGTCGGGGAGGTCCGGCGATGCGGCACCGGCGACGGGCGGTGTTCCAGGCAGCAGCGGACGACGGAGGGCGGGCGCAGGGCGTCGGGGGGGGGGGGGGCGACACGGCAGGCGCGGCGAGGGGCGCCGCTGAGAAAGAGGGGACGGGGGCGCGAGGATGCGGGAGGGGGCCTGCGAGGCGGCACAGGGCGACGGCCACGGGGCCAGCCCCGCTCCGATCTGGATCGGGGGGAGGGAGAGATGAGGGAGTGAGAGGAGATCGATCCCGATCCAGGGGGATCGGGGGAGGGAGTGGGGCGAGTGGGGGGTTAGGGTTACGGGGTGTGGATAAGGAGAGAGAGGAGGGGCCGGCTGGGCCGGCCTGATTGGCCCCGAGGCCATCTGGGCCGAGGCCCAGCGAGGGGGGGGGGCTATAATTTCTAGTCTTTCTTTTCTTTGGTTTCTATTTTCCTTTTATTTCTTTTCTGTTTTCTTTTAGTTTTTTATTTTATTATAGTTTTGTAAAATACCAAAGTTGTACCTAATTTAGTTTTAATAAATATTCCACTGCCCCAATAGTTTTGGGAAATGAAATAACTTAGTTAATATTTTATTAATTGAAAAAGGCATTTATTTATTTGTTTTTGTTATTGTTTTGTTTATTTTTGAGCATCTAACTATTTTATCAAAATGTGGTTTCTCCACCATAATTACTCATGATTTATTTGACCCATCTTGAACATTTTAGTTTTAACTTTTGAAAACTTTATTTGTTTGACTTGATTTTGAATTTGACTTTGAACGAGATTTGAATCATTGTGAGATTAGCAACAGTAATCGTGGTGACGTGGCCCCGTTAGCAGAGGTTTACTATAGCTTGATTATCCGGGCGTCACAATTCTCCTCCACTACAAGAAATCTCGTCCCGAGATTTAAGAGGGGAGTAAGGGGGGAAGTTCTTGTTACGATATTCTAACGAGTCATCTCGGTCTTGCTTGCTCTTATCGAAATGGTCGATCCATCACGTTGATGTTTTCATTCCTCCGCTTCAGGTCATCATGGTGAAGTCGTCCTTTTTTCAGGGAGCTCCATCGTACTTACGAATAGGTAAGGGGCAGCTCTACAATGATAGGATGTTATAAGGGAAATTCATCTGGGGGTATCCCAGGAATAAACATATGAGTATCTCTCGAGTTGAACAAATTACACATATCGAGAGCAAAGTAAGACGGTGCAATAAGAAGTTTCAAGCGGATAGGCAATCGTTCATTGCCTGAAGCAGAGTGCGAAAGGGGTTCTGAGCAACGGGAATAAGTATTGCGTCTGATACCAAATTGATGATCTCATCAGAAGGTGGCTTGTGAATTACACACGAGGCCACGCGTGAGGAATAACTTTGGGAACAGGGGGTGTACAGGAGAGTCAGGTTTCGATCCTGTGGAACTGTGGGTTATGGGCCCACCATGTGGGTTAAAAATAGGAGCGGTGACATCTCGCACGGTCACAATAGCAAGGCATGTCAGAGGGTAGCCTATCAGTTATGTCGGCACAATGTCGGTACCAGGGGCGAGGGACGAAGAGAACCATTTTCCTGCTCGTTGAACGAGGCGGACCAATAGGCAGAGTTCTCGTCCATCGGTGGTGACCGGAATGCTATCGACAATTTCAACAGGGCCTTACTGACAGAGTTGTACACCGAGGTGTTTACATAAGCAGGAGAATAATACTGCTTAGATTATATAGACCTCAAGAAAGGTTAAACCAACCAATGGAAAGGAAAATAAGATTATCAGATTAAACAGAACAATGAAAAGGAAAATGTGTTTAAACACATATATCAGGGGGTATATCCTTCCCAAGGGCAAGCAACGCATGATATTCATGATGGGATATAGCGTAGAAAACCCCTTTAGGAAAGGGAAGAGAAATTTTCATGACATTACCCATTCAACGGTGTTTGGATAATTGGGCAGGAAACATTTAACATTGGGTTTCAATGTTCTTGTTGAAAATTGGAGTACCATAGGCATGCTTCGAGATAGCATTGACATGGTCTTCATGTGAAGATCAGACTCTGGAAACACGAAGGATCCATCAGGAACAACTTGTACAATAAGTCTTACAATTTCCTCATGGGTGAATGGATAACCTTGCTGAAAAGGAATCTATAATGATAGGTCCTCCAGCCGGGGGGGGGGGTGCTAGGCATGACATCATGTTACTGGGTCATCAAAGGATCAATATCATAACTCTTGGAAAGTTGTCCTAACCATCATATCTGACGGAGATTCAGGTATGATTGGTGTCAGGATACCTCAGGCTCAGGATGCCTGAGAAGAAAGGTGCAACACCAATTGACGGGATGACACTGAAAGATTCTCGGGAAATGAACTATGAAGTGACTTCCGTTAACAAGAGTTCATCATTAACCCAAGGAGAGGACAAGGAGGTGTCTGGTGAACTCAACGGCAATTCACCGAGATTCCCAAAAGATGGATTTCCACCATTAAGCGAACAAGGAGATAACATTTGTCAAATCAAATGATATAGGGAAGTATGCTCGAGGAAAACATACACAATTAAACATTGGTTGAAAGGTGCGCCCGAAATATGGGTTGGGTTGCACGACCAATGTCAGAATGGTGATTCAATTAGCGAAGGACTTAGAATGAACTATCGCCCATTCACTTCAAAGCAATAGGGTTGCTAGAAGGAAAGAACCCAAACAACACCGTTCACTTGTTGGAATTAACACGGGGACCAAGAAAGAATGGTGATGGTGAGAAGTATTTCTATGTCAAAAATTCTCAAGAGGTGGAACAAATCTCAGAACATTCTTGGTAATACTCCAAGGTAAAGAAGAACAATTGCTGGATAGCAAGGAACTCAAGGTATAACACCAAACACGAACAAGCTTGTGTTCGTGGGAAGGCAATAAAGGTCGATGATAACGCAGATCATCAAGGGCAAGGATGGTATTTCTCATCATGAATTCAATTGATATCCTGGATGAGCTCAGAATGTTGATGATCACGACACCTTTGTCGCGAGAGTTCATGAAGATGTAATCGATCGGCGACGACATCAAGTCAAAGTAATGATGAAGTGAAAGGTTATTGGAACCAAGGGTACGACTCAACTCGAAACCAAGCTTGTTGTTCAAGGCGAAATGGTATGACGATGAGGATCGACGTAAGGTTAGTTCATCGTCGAAAATTGTGCTCCGAGAAGAAGGACCCGGTAGCACAGTTAAAATTTAGTATGATAATGATATAGCCGATCAGGCTAGGAATGATGTGATCGGGTACAAACTCGTATTGATAGAAGCTTACCGAAGAGTTGTTGAACCGTAGTGCGGACTCGGTTCAGTTATTGGTGTCTTTGAGTGTTTAATAACTCAGAGCCCGTGAAAAATTGGATTCAGTGGGAATGTAGCACTTGATGAAGAACTCGTTAGAAGATATGCAGTTCCATGATAATCTCGAGATACCAGGGGGGTAATACTCGACGACAGATCAAACTAGAAGTTGAACTGGGGTATTGCTCTATAGAAGACAAGTGCTTAAACTTGCACAGGACATGATATTTAAAGGAGAACATGGTCAGAACCACGATTGCAAAAAGGCCAGATCTCAGATATAAGATGAACTTATACCAAGGGAATAATTGATTTTAAAAGAAACTTCGATGAGAAGATGTACATCGTGTCCATGGGCATGAACGCAAAGTTCAAGGTCGACTCCCACTTCTCCAATGCACAACCTTCCATTCACCTCTCGTATTTCGAAGATGACATTAGTTGTTGAAAGTTTTACCTGGTGCAATACCAGATAAGTATGACTCGTGAAAACTTTCGGGTTCACACGGTTTAGAGAAAGCATATGTTCAACCCATAGGGGCTTCTTAGAAACATATACCACAAGTTTCAAGAGTAAATAACACAAGCTCGAAAGTAGAGCAAGGTTGAGAAAGTAGATGATACAATTACCAAGGGCATTATGTATCCAAGGGAAGGCTCACAAGGTTATTGAATATGAAGGATGCTGACGGATAAAATCCAACAATGGGCCTGATGGTCCACAAGGGATCTGACGTGAGCATCGGTACTCAACTAGAGGAAGCAAATTATAGAAACAACTGACTAACTCAATTGTCAAATGCAAAGGAATTATGATTTCCAAATCAAGGGATCAGAAGCAATGCTCTGATTAGAGGTGGATAAGTTGAATAGCCTTAGGGTACAATCGAAGACAATTGGATTGGTCGAGAACCAATTCCAGTTAAAAGAATGGCAGCTCAGCCGGAAAAGTAATTTATAAGGATCAATGATGATTGCGTGTATTCGCAAACATATTGAGTCAACGGACTCAAAATGATAATGACAAGGAATGTCAATAAGACTACGAGACTTATGGGATTAACCATAATGCAAGCAAGCAAGAATTTCAAGAGCCAAGGCTCCAGAGGATTTTCGGAAGATCGAATAGTATTTTGAAGACTTTTGTGGAACACATGAACAACTGGGGATGAGCGGATACTCGACAAGTGCAAGGATTTATTTGAAGGGGTATTCATGTGGCAAAGAACTGCTAGGCAGTAGGCACAAAGTATTTTCGGAACAATAGAGAAAACTTCGGGGTATCTTGTAATAACAAGATCAATGGGGGATGATCGTATGAATGGCAAGTGTAAGTAGTTATCCATACGAATTTATCGGTGGTCAGGAATAGCATAAGTGATGGGCACAACGTCTCGAGAGAACATCAGAGAGTATCTTCGGAATCTTCCGATGTAGCAGGCGATCATCTGAAGTAAGGGGCTCTCCGGGAGAAAGTACTTGCGAGAACCTAAAGTTAGTTTTTTTTTTGCAAAATCGTTTAACCCGAATAGAAGAGAGTTCAGAATCCCAGAGTAAAGGTCGAGGAGTAAAAGATCCTAATACCACCCAATGGCGACGTGGGCCCGTAAGGCACACCGCCATGTTAGTAAAAGTTTTGCAATGACTAGACTCGACTTCGGCCAAGGAGTGTGGAAGGGGGATTCCTACAGGCAGTCGGCTCTGATACCAACTTGTGACGCCCCGATTCAATCGTACACTAATCATGCACGCAAATGTGTACGATCAAGATCAGGGACTCACGGGAAGATATCACAACACAACTCTAAAACATAAATAAGTCATACAAGCATCATAATACAAGCCAGGGGCCTCGAGGGCTCGAATACAAGTGCTCGATCATAGACGAGTCAGCGGAAGCAACAATATCTGAGTATAGACATAAGTTAAACAAGTTGCCATAAGATGGCTAGCACAAACTGGGATACAGATCGAAAGAGGCGCAGGCCTCCTGCCTGGGATCCTCCTAACTACTCCCGGTCGTCATCAGCGGGCAACACGTAGTAGTAGGCACCTCCAGTGTAGTAGTCGTCGTCGACGCTGGCTCCTGGCTCCTGGACTCCAGCATCTGGTTGCGACAACCAGAAAGAAAGGAAAGGGGAAAAAGGGGGGAGAAAGCAACCGTGAGTACTCATCCAAAGTACTCGCAAGCAAGGAGCTACACTACATATGCATGGGTATATGTGTAAAGAGGCCATATCGGTGGACTGAACTGCAGAATGCCAGAATAAAAGGGGGATAGCTAATCCTGCCGAAGACTACGCTTCTGGCAGCCTCCGTCTTGCAGCATGTAGGAGAGAGTAGATTGAAGTCCTCCAAATAGCATCTCCAAGTAGCATCTCCAAGTAGCATCTCCAAGTAGCATCGCATAGCATAATCCTACCCCGCGATCCTCCCCTTGTATCCCTGAGGGAGAGCGACCACTGGTTGTATCTGGCACTTGGAAGGGTGTGTTTTATTAAGTATCCGGTTCTAGTTGTCATAAGGTCAAGGTACAACTCCAAGTCGTCCTGTTACCGAAGATCACGGCTATTCGAATAGATTAACTTCCCTGCAGGGGTGCACCACATAACCCAACACGCTTGATCCCATTTGGCCGGACACACTTTCCTGGGTCATGCCCGGCCTCGGAAGATCAACACGTCGCAGCCCCACCTAGGCACAACAGAGAGGCCAGCACGCCGGTCTAAACCTAAGCGCGCAGGGGTCTGGGCCCATCGCCCTGAGCACACCTGCACGTTGCGAGGGCGGCCGGAAGCAGACCTAGCCTAGTAGGCGTTCCAGTCCAATCCGGCGTGCGCCGCTCCGTCGCTGACGTCTGAAGTGCTTCGGCTGATACCACGACGTTGGGATACCCATAACTACTCCCGCGTAGATGGTTAGTGCGTATAGGCTCGTAGCCGACTCAGATCAAATACCAGGATCTCGTTAAGCGTGTTAAGTATCCGCGAACGCCGAACAGGGCCAGGCCCACCTCTCTCCTAGGTGGTCTCAACCTGCCCTGTCGCTCCGCCACAAAGTAACAGTCGGGGGCCGTCGGGAACCCAGGCCCACCTCTACCGGGATGGAGCCACCTGTCCTTTCAGCCCCCTCGTCAAAATCACTTGCGGGTACTCAATGAGCTGACCCGACTTTAGTCACCATCTGTATAGTATGTATGTATGTATAGTATATACCCGTGATCACCTCCCAAGTGATCACGGCCCGATAGTATAGCAAGGCAGACTAACAAGAATGTAGGGCCAATGATGGTAAACTAGCATCCTATACTAAGCATTTAGGATTGCAGGTAAGGTATCAACAGATGTAGCGACAATGTCAGGCTATGCATCAGAATAGGATTAACGAAAGCAGTAACATGCTACACTACTCTAATGCAAGCAGTATAGAGGAGAATAGGCGATATCTGGTGATCAAAGGGGGGGCTTGCCTGGTTGCTCTGTCAAGAGAGAGGGGTCGTCGGTGACGTAGTCGACCACAGGGGCATCAGCATCATCAGGGGGTCTACCGGAGAGAAGAGGGGGGAGAAACAGTAAATACATAGCAAGCAAGTGCATAACGGGAAAACAAGCAGAGCTAGACGTGTTCTAACGCGGTACGAGGTGATACCGGTGAAGGGGGGAAACATCCGAGAAAGTATCCCCGGTGTTCCGTGTTTCCGGACAGATGAACCGGAGGTGAAATGTTGCAGGTTCACTATGCTAGGGACGCGTGGCGGACGAACGGGTTGCGTATCTGGATTCGTCTCGTCGTTCTGAGCAACTTTCATGTACAAAGTTTTTTCATCTGATAAACGGTTTAACTTATATTATTTATCAAAGTTTTAATCATTTTCTATAATTATTATTAATGCGAAAAAAAATAGGAAAGTGCTACGGGTACCCAGTTCTGCGTACACAGAAGTGTACAGAAGCTGACAGGTGGGCCAGGGGGTCCCAGTTGACCAGTCAACGTTTGACTAGTCAACAGGGGGTGGGGTCCTCCTGTCATAGTCTCATTAGGCTAGTCTAACAGTTTAGTTTAACTAAATGAGGTGATTAAGCTAATTAATTATAATTAAACTTAATTAAACCAATTTAATTAAGTTAATTATTTTTATTATAATTCTTTTTATTATTATTATTTATAAAAAAAACAGGGGAGAGGGCCCCTGCTGCCAGTGGCACCAAAAGCCACAGGAGCAGGCTTAACGGGCGAGGGGCAGGGGCAGGGGCGGGGCGCCAATGCGGACGGGCGCGCCAGGGCACCGGCGGCCAGCGACGGGGAGCACCGGCGGGAGCGGGGGAGTACCCAGGAAGCGGGGCGCCGGCAACCACGACGGCCAGGAGGCACGAGCGCGGTTGGGAGGCGACAGGGCGCGCGAGGATGCCAGCCGGGGTGCTCCGGCGACGTGCGCAGGAAGGGGCGGCGGCCACCGCATCGGTCGAGGGGGGGGGGAAGTGCAGCACGACGGGTGTACGCAGGCGCGTAGGGCGCGGCCTGGGGACGGCTGAGAGCGGGCACCGGAGCACGGTCGGGCAAACAAGCAGGGGAGGGCCGGGGTAGGGCCCGTGCGTGAGGGTGCACGGCCGTGGGTGGCCGTGCCGAGGGCGCGCCCGGGTGCTGCAGCGGCGAGCAGAGGGGGGGGGGAGGAGACGGGCGGTGCTCACAGCGGTTGCAGGGTCGTGGCAACGGGAGTCGAGGAGGAGTCGGGAAGGTCCGGCGATGCGGCACCGGCGACGGGCGGTGTTCCGGGCAGCAGCGGACGACGGAGGGCGGGCGCAGGGCGTCGGGGGGGGGGGGGGCGACGCGGCAGGCGCGGCGAGGGGCGCCGCTGAGAAAGAGGGGACGGGGGCGCGAGGATGCGGGAGGGGGCCTGCAAGGTGGCACAGGGCGACGGCCACGGGGCCAGCCCCGCTCCGATCTGGATCGGGGGGAGGGAGAGATGAGGGAGTGAGAGGAGATCGATCCCGATCCAGGGGGATCGGGGGAGGGAGTGGGGCGAGTGGGGGGGTTAGGGTTACGGGGTGGGGATAAGGAGAGAGAGGAGGGGCCGGCTGGGCCGGCCTGATTGGCCCCGAGGCCATCTGGGCCGAGGCCCAGCGGGGGGGGGGGCTATAATTTCTAGTCTTTCTTTT
Organism: Triticum aestivum; assembly: GCF_018294505.1. Taxonomy (NCBI): domain Eukaryota; kingdom Viridiplantae; phylum Streptophyta; class Magnoliopsida; order Poales; family Poaceae; genus Triticum; species Triticum aestivum. The sequence continues at coordinate 382,884,652 of NC_057804.1, read as the reverse complement.
CTTTGGTTTCTATTTTCCTTTTATTTCTTTTCTGTTTTCTTTTAGTTTTTTTATTTTATTATAGTTTTGTAAAATACCAAAGTTGTACCTAATTTAGTTTTAATAAATATTCCACTGCCCCAATAGTTTTGGGAAATGAAATAACTTAGTTAATATTTTATTAATTGAAAAAGGCATTTATTTATTTGTTTTTGTTATTGTTTTGTTTATTTTTGAGCATCTAACTATTTTATCAAAATGTGGTTTCTCCACCATAATTACTCATGATTTATTTGACCCATCTTGAACATTTTAGTTTTAACTTTTGAAAACTTTATTTGTTTGACTTGATTTTGAATTTGACTTTGAACGAGATTTGAATCATTGTGAGATTAGCAACAGTAATCGTGGTGACGTGGCCCCGTTAGCAGAGGTTTACTGTAGCTTGATTATCCGAGCGTCACACTATGTGTAGGGGTTGATGCATGTTTTTACTGTTATTTTAGTACAAACTCTTGATTAGATTGATCAGAAATAATAGCTTTGAGGTGGTTTCATACCCTACAAACAATTTCTATCTTTTGTTCTCCGCTAATAGGAACTCGGGAGTGATTCTTTATTGCACTTTGAGGGATAATCATATGATCCAACTATGTTAGCATTATTGAGAGATTGCACTAGTGAAAGTGTGCACCCTGGGCCTCATTTTCCATTATTGCAATACCATTTGTGCTCCGTTTTATCATTTACTACCTTGCTGTTTTTATTGTTCGCACTACAAAAACTCACATCTACTATCCATACTACACTTTTATCACCATCTCTTCACCGAACTAGTGCACCTATACAATTTGCTATTGTATTGGCTGTGTTGGGGACACAGGAGATTTCTTGTATTTGATTGCAGGGTTGCTTGATAGAGACTATCTTCATCCTACGCCTCCCACAGATTGATAAACCTTAGGTCATCCACTTAAGGGAAAATTGCTACTGTCCTACAAAATTCTGCGCTTGGAGGCCCAACACGTGTCCACAAGAATAATAGTAGACATCACCCCCTGCCTTGTGGGCCCCTCGTGGGTCTCCTGACCTAATTCTTTCGCCCATATATACTCTTATACCCCAAAACCATCAGGGGAGCCACGAAAACACTTTTCCATAGCCGCAACCTTATGTACCCGTGAGATCCCATCTAGGGACCTTTTTCGGCGTCCTGCCGGAGGGGGATTCGATAACAGAGGGCTTCTACATCAACACCATTGCCCTTCTGATGAAGCGTGAGTAGTTTACCACAGACCTACGGGTCCATAGCTAGTAGCTAGATGGCTTCTTCTCTCTCTTTGATTCTCAATACCATGTTCTCCTCGATGTTCTTGGAGATCTGTTCGATGTAATACTCTTTTGTGGTGTGTTTGCTGAGATCCGATGAATTGTGGATTTATGATCAGATTATCTATGAATATTATTTGAATCTCCTCCGAATTCTTATATGCATGATTTGATATCTTTGCAAGTCTCTTCGAATTATCGGTTCAATTTGGCCTACTAGATTGGTTTTTCTTGCAATGGGAGAAGTGCTTAGCTTTGGGTTCAATATTGTGGTGTCCTTTCCCAGTGACAGTAGGGACAGCAAGGTATGCATTTTATTGTTGCCATCGAGGATAAAAAGATGGGTTTTTTTTTATCATATTGCTTGAGTTGATTCCTCTACATCATGTCATCTTACTTAATGTGTTACTCCATTCTTTATGGACTTAATACTCTACATGCATGATAGATAGCGGTCGATGTGTGGAGTAATAGTAGTAGATGGAAAATCGTTTCGGTCTACTTGATACGGACGTGATGCCTATGTTCATGATCATTGCCTTAGATATCGTCATAATTATGCGGTCTTCTATCAATTGCTCGGCAGTAATTGTTTCACCCACAATATTATTTGCTATCTTGAGAGAAGCCACCAGTGAAACCTATGGCCCCCAGGTCTCTTTTCCATCATACAAGTTCTCTTTTCCATCATATACGTTCTCTTTTCCATCATATTAGTTTCTGATCTACTATTTTGCAATCTTTTACTTTCCGATCTATAAACCAAAAATACCAAAAATATTTACTTTACCGTTTATCTATCTCTATCAGATCTCACTTTTGCAAGTAACCGTGAAGGGATTGACAACCCCTTTATCGCGTTGGGTGCAAGTTTGCTTGGTTGTTTGTGCAGGTATCCGGTGACTTGTGCGTTATCTCCTACTGGATTGATACCTTGGTTCTCAAACTGAGGGAAATACTACTCTACTTTGATGCATCACCCTTTCCTCTTCAAGGGAAAAACCAACACAAGCTCAAGAGGTAGCAGGAAGAATTTCTGGCACTGTTGCCGGGGAGATCTATGCCAAGTCAAGCCATACTAAGTACCCATCATAAACTCTCATCTCTTGTATTTTATTATTCCTCATTCGCCTCTCATTTTCCTCTCCCCCACTTCTAAAACGAATTTTGATTTTTTTGCCTTTTCTTCGCCCCTCTTCCGTTCGTCTTTCTTGCCTGCTTTTTGTGTGCTCGTGTGTAGTATTGCTTGCTTTGTCAAGATGGTTCAAGATAATACCAAATTGTGTGACTTTTCCAACACCAATAACAATGATTTTATTAGTACTCCGGTTATGTTGGGAAACATAGCATGTGATAACCCATAAGTATAGGGGATCGCAACAGTTTTCGAGGGTAGAGTATTCAACCCAAATTTATTGATTCGACACAAGGGGAGCCAAAGAATATTCTCAGCCACACTTGGATAACTTAGTATCTGCAGCAAAGTATTTAGTAGCAAAGTAGTATGATAGTAATGGTAACGGTGGCAAAAGTAACGATAGCAGTTTTGTAGTAATTGTAACAGTAGCAACGGAAAAGTAAATAAGCAAAGCACAATATGTGAAAAGCTCATAGGCATTGGATCAGTGATGGATAATTATGTCGGATGCGATCCCTCATGTAATAGTTATAACCTAGGGTGACACAGAACTAGCTCCAGTTCATCAATGTAATGTAGGCATGTATTCAGAATATAGTCATACGTGCTTATGGAAAAGAACTTGCATGACATCTTTTGTCCTACCCTCCCGTGGCAGCGGGGTCCTAATTGAAACTAAGGGATATTAAGGCCTCCTTTTAATAGAGTACCGGACCAAAGCATTAGCACTTAGTGAATACATGAACTCCTCAAACTACGGTCATCACTACAAAAAATACACTTCCGTAATGATACGTGTTTGTCACAGTAGGTCGTGTTTTTTGTCATGCGTGTACATCCATGATGATTTTATGACAGAATCAACATAGTCATACCTATGCTGTCGTAGAAGTGTTCCATGACATTACCAAAATTATCATCATGGAAGTGTCCACTTCCATGATGATAAATCGCGCGTCACAGAAGTGCTTTCATCAAGGGTGACAGACACGTGGCATCCACCGTAACGGAACGTCGTTAAGCTATCGGGTCGGGTTTTGGATCCGATAACCCGTTAACAGCCCCGACCAATGGGAAATTTCCACGTGTAAAATTCTTATTGGCCGGATGAAACACGTGTCAGCTCGTTAGTGGGTCAGATAGGCACCTATGATATGTCGACACGTGCCACGGCCCACCACTGGCCCATTTAGCTTACAAAGCCGGCCCGTTTGACTTGGTCAAAAGTTAATGGGCTAGCCCATGAAAAGCCTGTTAATGGTCTCTTCGCAAATAGCCCATTTTACGGCCCGGTAACTCACGACCCGTTAGGACCTAAAGGAAATCAGCCCAACAACGTCATGTGGGCCATCGAATATAACACCAGCCCATTTCACTTTCGGCCCATGTATGGCCCACGACGTCTTTCGGCCCATATGAGGATTTCGTATCTTTAGGCCCTTTACAGGCCCACGGTGACTCTAGCCTATAATGAACAGTAATTTTCTTTGTACTCGTTAACGGCCCGTGATTTACATGGGCCGTTGTCGGTGTCAAAACCGGCGGATCTCGGGTAGGGGGTCCCGATCTGTGCGTCTAGGCTGATGGTTACAGGAAGCAAGGGACACAATGTTTACCCAGGTTCGGGCCCTCTCGATGGAGGTAAAACCCTACTTCCTGCTTGATTAATAGTGAAGATATGGGTAGTACAAGAGTAGATCTACCACGAGATCATAGAGGCTAAACCCTAAGAGCTAGCCTATGATGGTATGATTGTAATTGTGATCGGCCTTCTAAGGACCAACCTCTCCGGTTTATATAGACACCGGAGAGGGCTAGGGTTTACATGGAGTCGGTTACAAGGAAGGAAACACAATATCCGGATCGCCAAGCTTGCCTTCCACGTCAAGGAGAGTCCCATCCGGACACGGGCCGAAGTCTTGAGTCTTGTATCTTCACGCTTCAATAGTCCGGACGTTGTACACAGTACGGCTGTCCGGATACCCCCTAATCCAGGACTCCCTCAGTAGCCCCTGAACCAGGCTTCAATGACGATGAGTCCGGCGTGCAGTCTTGTCTTCGGCATTGCAAGGCGGGTTCCTTCTCCGAATACTCCAAAGTAATTATCGAACACTCAAACCGTGTCCGGATCTGCAAGATGATCTTCACATACCATTGTAGGGAACATAACATAAATCTGATCCACTGGCAATATTCGTACGTTGTGCCCTTACATCGTGGCCTGGACCAATGCGAACCGGCGTTTCTTGCTCCACCTCGACTCGTGTTGCGAGGCGGTTTTACTGGCACGTCCTGCCAAAGCAGAGATCGTGTTCCCCTTATCACGGGATTTTCCATTAATAGGGGCGTGCGTGACCCCACGACGACCGTTGGTATAACTCCGTGTGTTTTTAGATAAGCCTCAAGCAGTCACACTGAGGACTCTTGATATTCATCCCCTTTATAACGGGGTCGAGGCCTATGCCTCTTTTCCACCTCCCTTGCACCTCGAGCTCCAACGCCCAAGACCTAAGCCCAAACACCCCAAATCCTCCAATATGTCCAGATCCAACCTTCAAGGCCGGTGGGTGGCCTCCTCGATCCAAGAGGAAGACATTGTGAAGCTTAGGGAGGTCGGATATATGACCGCCGACATCCGACACAGGCTTCCCGCTCCAGGGCAGGTCATCCCTACACCGGAGCCCAATGAGTGCGTTGTGTTTGTTCCTCACTTCCTCCGTGGCTTGGGCCTCACCCTTGATCCCTTTGTGAGGGGGCTCATGTTCTACTATGGGTTGGATTTTCATGATCTGGCTCCGGATGCTATCCTCCATATCTCGTCATTCATTATTGTGTGTGAGGCTTTTCTCCACGTCACCCAACACTTCGGCTTATGGCTCAAGACCTTCAATGTGAAGCTGAAGATGATCGAGGGGCGACATGTGGAGTGCGAGATGCCATAATAAGCAGGAACGCCGATGCCCCATGGCCAGAGGGTTCTTTTCCAAAAGTGTCCGATGTATGGCAGTGGAGGTGGTTTTATGTTACGACTCCCAGAGGCACAAAGTGGGTAGCCACCCCCGAGTTCCGCTCGGGCCCTCCATCATAGTTGGCGTCTTGGACTGACATAGGATGGAATTGGGGGCCCGCTGGCGATGTCCCAGTACTCCAGAATCGCATCCGGGAGCTTCTCGAGAGGGACATAAATCTTGTTAGCATATTGCAAGTGATGTTAATCCGAAGGATGTTGCCGTGTCAACGCCGGCCGCTCCGGATGTGGGAGTTTAATCCAGAGGGTCCGCGGACTGTCAAGCACTTCTTCGGCTTGAAGCTCGAAGGGATGTGCAAATTATTCTTTGGACCGAAAGTAGAGTGTTCGGACACCACCGAGGATGCGGGCCTAAGCTGCAATCGCCTAGATACCCAAGTAAGTAACCTTGATATTGGACACCTTGTTTTGCATTTGTCATAATTGTTTATCCTGAAAATCTTCCGTGGCCAGGAATGGCTCAACAAGGCGGAGAGAATCAGGTGTCCGGCGCCACTTCCCAAAGGCTCGCCTGGTCCCACCATGGCCAAGATGCTTGACTAGGTACTCAGCAGAATGCCCTCAGGGAAGGACAAGGGGAAGAACGAAGAAACCGAACTCCACACGCTATGCATCCGAACTGGGGGAATTGTTACCTCCCCCAAGGAGGATAGTCAGGAAGGGGAGGCTAAGGCCTCCTCTCTGCGCGGGAAGAAGAGGGCCGCCTCCGAAGACTTGGAGACGGAGATGCCCAAGCAAGGGAAGAAGGTATCACCAAGGGGCTCTGCCGCGACGGGCATCCTCACCGTGTTATGCTCGCCAATGGGCCAGCCCTCCACCGAGCTGTAAGTCAATCGTTAATTTGAAGGTATTGTGTTTCTCCTAGATCAATAACCAGAATTCGTCTTTTGCAATCCGGCTAGCAGCTCTTCTCAACAGAGTTCGTCTTCGGGGGATCTTCCTCCGGAGATGATGGAGAGTGAGACCCCTCCCACCTCTCCGACTCATGAAGCGGGCGACACCGAGGTGTCATCACGGAGGAGTCCGGATCTGCCGAAGCCGAAAGCCAATGCGTCAGCCGGCCTGAGCCCGGAGCGTTTGGCTCCCACGAGGGGCGATGGGGAGGGTCCGGCACAGTTCAATGTCCGGCCGGACGTACTGACAGGCCTACTGGAGCGAGCTACACTCTCGGAGGAGCACCACTCATTAATGAGCGCGGTGCTCAAGAAGATTTCATCCGCTACAAGCGGTTTGAATGAAGCATTTACAAGCCTGCTCAGAGGCTTTGAGGTATGTAGTGAAGAATACACTATTTCTTTGGTTGTGAGGCACGCGCTAGGTGTGCTCCATATAGATAGTAGCCCCTGAGACTCTGGTTGCCCGCCCTAGGCGGCAAACAGGGGATCATAAACCAATGATTGCTCTGAAAATACGTGCAGGTACTTGTGGGTCCAACCACCGACCAGGCCATTGAAGTTGCCGAACTAACGAGGTAGATTGGATCGATTGATGCCAATATCACGCTGGTGAACGAGCGGCTAGACGAATCACAAGGTATGTGCTCTGCCTTCCTTTGTATAGGAAAATATGAAGGCGGCATGATATTAATGCAATATGCTTGGACTGCAGATGGTCCTGCTGCCGTGGAGGCCCTGAGGGCGGAACTTGCCCAGGCCAAGGAGCAAGCTCGGGCTAGCAATGCGGCTGCCCTAAAGGCGGCCAGGGAATTGAGAGACGAACAGTCTGCTCATCGCCGAAGCGAGGAAAAGATAGCCAAAATGGCTTTGGAGTTGAAAAATGCCGCTGACCAGTATGAGGTCCTTAAAAAGGAGCATAAGGATAGTTCGGCCGATCTGAACAAGGCACTTAATGCCACCAAGGAAATACGGACTGAGCTCAGGGGTGCGTGGGAGGAACTTCATCAGGCCGGTAAAATCGCGGTTGGGGGCTCCTACTTGCTGCGGATGAAGTTTTCCGATCCGAAGTACGCTCCCCTGGATGGACGCTGGAGTCCTGCGGACGCGTATGCGGATTTGGCGAAGAGTACAGCTGACGCTGCCAAGTTCTTCGAAGATCAGGGTGACAAGGAAGTGGAGAAGCTTTTCTGGTCGCAATTCAATGCTCCCACTCGCCCGCTGCTGTTAAGTGACAAGATGGCTGCTGTAGCGGAGCTTCACAGGCTGTCCGGGCTTGCAATGCAGTCTGTAATAGACCATCTTTGGCCAAAGTGACCTAAACCGGACAGTTACTTTGGCTTGGTGCAACAGTTCCTTGGGGCCGTGCCTCGGATCGACGCCATGAGAAGGTCGGCGTGCATAGAGGGTGCGCGGATGGCTTTGCCCACGTTAAAGCCTATTGGACAGATATGGAGGCCACCATTATAGCGACCCAGGATCCGGCGGGGGGCCAATATCCGGTCGAGCACTACTTGGCGCAGGTCACAGAAGGTGCCCGCCTAATAGAGGCGCAGTGCTCGAAGAATGTCCTGTTCGAATGATGAATCGATTCATTGTAAAAACAATGTTTATTTTGATTATGAGGCTATATTCATACTGTTTGCCTGAAAATATGATTGTGTCCCTTGTGCGGCCGTTTATATATATATATATATATATATATATATATATATATATATATATATATATATATATATCTGTGTGTGTGTGTGTGTGTGTGTGTGTGTATAAATATGTTATCCAAAAGTTAGCAGTCGTTGGCTTCAGCCCCCACGCATAAAATGTGGGGGTGTTCGCGAAAAATATGCTTAATCACACTTGATCCAATGTCTTGGTCCATTAAGGAGGTGATCGCACGTCGAACTAGGCAACCTGACTATATAGCTGTAACACCTTCGCTTAGCCATGGGAGTCTAACGTTGGGGCTACTATGTAGCCCCTGGTACCTTCGCGTGCATCTGAATACGGGCGTGTATGTACATGACCGGGAAATGGCCCTTCGTTAATGCGGAGGAATCCTAAAGATTCTGGTGAGTCTTCGAGTGGTTGATCAGTCTCTCGTTGTATCATGACAGTCAGTTTTCGGCTTTCTCTACTGAGGTGCTCATCCTGAATAACCAGGGCACAATCACAGTAGTTCTCCTTTGGCCACCTTAGCCGATAATAATAGAACATAAGGCGGCAAACCCAGGAGCCGGGCTAACCCAACATTTGACCAAAGACATGATTCGGAGATGATGCATATAAGGCCAAACTCATGACGCCGAACACTCCCGAAGGTATTTGGACTTTATAACAGACGATGGGCTCAAGAATGCCCATTCATTATAAACCCCGTTGTCGGTGTCAAAACCGGCGGATCTCGGGTAGGGGGTCCTGAACTGTGCGTCTAGGCGAATGGTAACAGGAGACAAGGGACACGATGTTTTTACCCAGGTTCGGGCCCTCTCAATGGAGGTAAAACCCTACTCCTGCTTGATTAATATTGATGATATGGGTAGTACAAGAGTGGATCTACCATGAGATCAGAGAGGCTAAACCCTAGAAGCTAGCCTATGGTATGATTGTTATTCATCCTACAGACTAAAACTCTCCGGTTTATATAGACACCAGAGAGGGCTAGGGTTACACAGAGTCAGTTACAATGGGAGGAGATCTTCATATCATATCGCCAAGCTTGCCTTCCACACCAAGGAAAGTCCCATCCGGACATGGGACGAAGTCTTCAATCTTGTATCTTCATAGTCCGGGAGTCCAGCCAAAGGTCATAGTCCGGCCATCTGGACACCCCCTAATCTAGGACTCCCTCAGTAGCCCCTGAACCAGGCTTCAATGACGACGAGTCCGGCGCGCAAATTGTCTTTGGCATTGTAAGGCGGGTTCCTCCTCCGAATACTTCATAGAAGATGTTGAACACAAGGATAGTGTCCGGCTCTGTAAAATAAGTTCCACATACCACCGTAGAGAGAATAATATCTGCACCAATCAAATCTGCTGACGTATTCCGCAGTGTGACATCACGCCACGGCCAAGCCTTTATACGAATCGTTTTACTGTTCCACCTCAGCGCGTTTAGCGAGGTGGTTTCCTTGGCACGTCTTGTCAAAGCAGAGGTCATGTCCCCTTATTCCGGGATTCTCATCAATACGGGCGTGGGTAACCCAACTGTGCAATTAATCGCGACGCTTGGGAGATAAGTGAGTTTTATTAGGCTGGTGGGGGCTTGTAGTTTTGGCTGCCCATATAAGGGATAAGGATCTGCCCTTTCCATTTATGCCTTCTTCCTCCTTTGCTTATCCATCCCTGCACACTCGAGCTCCAGCGCCCAAGTCCGCACTTCCCACCTCAACCTTCTCCAATCATGTCCGGAGCGGGAGGTAGATGGATGGCCTCCTCCGTCACGGAGGGACAAATCAAAAAGTTGAGGAAGGCCGGATACTTGTCTGACGACATCGCGCACCGGCTTCCAGATGAGGGGCAACTCATCCCCACCCCTAGGCCCCATGAGAGGGTTGTATTTCTCCCCCATTTCCTCCACGGACTAGGCTTTCCTCTTCACCCGTTCGTCCGGGGGCTCTTGTTCTACTACGGCCTGGACTTCCACAATCTGGCCCCGAACTTCATCCTCAACATCTCGGCGTTCATCGTCGCGTGCGAGGCCTTCCTCCGCATCCAGCCTCACTTTGGCCTATGGCTGAAGATCTTCAGCGTCAAGCCGAAGGTCGTGGGCGGCCGCCAAGCAGAGTGCGGAGGCGCCATGGTGGGCAAGATAGCCAACGTTACATGGCTCGAGGGCGCCTTCGTAGAGACCATCAAAGGGTGGCAATCAGGGTGGTTCTACATCACCGAGGCGCGTGACCCTGAATGGGCAGCAGCCCCCGAATTCTGATCTGGCATCCCCACATGGCTCACATCTTGGAAAGAGACGAGCCTGTTGTGGGGTAACTCAGCAGAAGTGACCGGACTTCAAACCTGCATCAAAGACCTGATCGGCAGGAAGGTAAAACTCGTCACCGTAGTCCAGGTCATGCTCTTCCACCGGATTCTCCCGTGTCAACGACGGGCTTTCAACTTGTGGGAGTTCGACCCGGCCCAGCACCAGACTCTGTCCCGGCTCTTCGACACAAAGCACGAGGATGCCTGGAAGGTGCTTTTCAAGAGCTCCGAGGTCTCCCCTCCCGTCATCGAGGATCGCGGATTCTGCGCCAAGCGCCAAGCCAGCGCGGTGAGTTTAATTTTTCCATTACGGGGTATTTGTCTTCCGTAGATTTGATTCTATGCGGGACCTAAACCCCCATCCCTTTAACAGGACTGGCAGAAGAAGGCCGGACAGATCAACTGTCCGGCTCCTTTGCCCAAAGACCCAGCGGACGCTTGCTTAACGAAGCTGCTGGTTCCGGCACCTCACATGGTGCCGGAGAAGAAGGCCAAGAAGAAGGCCACGGGGACTTGAAAGAGTTCCCGGCGCCTGGTGGTGGTTCATCACCCGACAACCCCGAAGCACCCTCCGCCTCTGAAGACAAGGATGAGGAAGAAGAAGAAGCCTCTCCCCCTCTAGCGGGGGGAGGAAAGAAAAGGAAGGCCGCCCCGAATGGGGAGGCTGGAGGGCCCAAGAAGGGGAGGACCCTTCTGCCAGACTACGCCTCCGATGCTGAAGACGGCGGGGAGGAATGGCCATCCAGGGTCAAGCCCCTGGCAAAATCGTAAGCATCCAGACACCCGAATAACTTATGGCGCTCCTCTATTATACGGTACCTTCTGACGCCAAATTCAATTATGTAGTCCGCCCAAGGCTCAGCTCGGCGATTCGTCGAGCGGCTCCCTGAATTCGTTGGACATGAATAACGCTTCACTTTCGACGGCCTCCTCCCCTCTCCCTGCGGACGACACCGCGCCGCAAGGCGACCTCCCGGACTCTAGGCCCAAAGGGGGTAAAGCCCCAGAGGGATCTAAGTCTGGCCCTGGGCCGGACACCGCTCCGGAACCATCAACAGTTCCGGAGACCGGTAGGCGGCACCTTCGCAAGAAGGGCACGCCTATGACGCCGGCGGCCTCCGTCCAACCGGAGGCACCAGACGATTTACTAGAGGCGCTTAACGGCGCCTCCATCAACGAGGAACACCGCACTGTTATGAGTGCGGTGGTTCAGAAGGTTCAGTCCGCCAAGAGCAGGCTGACAGAAACCTGTACAAGCCTGTTAACGGGCTTTGAGGTATGTATTCAAAACATATAAAAATGTTACCACATAGACAGTAGCCCCCGATGCTCAGTTTGGCGTTCGGGAAGAAAAGCCGAGCTGAGGATCTAAAAAGATATACGCAGGAATCTAACATAAATATGTCAATATGGGAATGCAGGCTGCGCTGCTGACCTCTGCCGCACTGACTGTGGAGGTCAATGCATTGAAGGAGAGTCTCGAGCGGACCGAGAACGAGCTCGGCCGTGCCAAGAAGCAGCTCGAGGACAAGGAGGGTATGTAATACCGTAAGTAAATGTATATAGAAATACCTGGTTGCAAATAATGATAGGACCAACATAAATGTTGCAGGGGCCACGACCGAGGTGGCGACCCTGAAGGAAGCGGTGTCCAAGGCCGAAAACAGTGCGGCCTTGGAGCTCACCGAGTGAGAGAAGCAGGAGGCGCGGGTGGCGGAGGTGCGGCAACAACTCCTGGCTCTCGTGGAGAAACACGAGAGTTTGGAGCGTGACTCGAAGACTCGAGAGTCCAAGCTGGCCTTGGCTCTTGAGAGTGCCAAAACCGCTAAGGCCGAAGCCCAGAAGGCCCTCTAGGAGATCAAGGCGATAAAGAAAATAGCGGCGGGTAAGGCATTCTTTATGCAAAGCAAGCATATAAAAGTGAATTATCTGTTACTTACCCGAATCCGGAGCTCTCCAGGAGCGTTCGCCAATCGGCCCCGTAGTGTGTCTGATGCTGCCGCATTCTACCGAGCCGAGGAGGGGAGCTCGACAGAAAAGGTGTTCTGGTCTCAGTATGCTGAGGCTGAACATCCGGTGCCCCTGAGCGACCAGCTGAAGCAGCTGGTCGAGCTCCACAAGGTGGCCGAACAGGCCATGAAGGGCCTCATAGTTTGGTTGTGGCTGACAGAAGCCATGCCCGGGAGCTACTTCGGTCTGGTGCGGCGGCTGGTGGATGCGAGTCCGTGGATTGAGGTCATCAAGCGCTCCATCTGTATTGAAGGTGCCCGTCGGGCCCTTGCCCGTGCTAAAGTGCACTAGGGCAAGTTGGACGCTGAGAAGCTTTTGACGGACGCGCCACCGCCGGGCAAGGAGTATCGCACGCCCGAGATGTATTATAAGGGCGTCCTGAAGGGTGCCCGCCTTATAGCGGGTGAATGCTCCAAAGATGTAATTTTTCAGTAGACTCGCATCTATTATCATGTACGCTGAAAACTTTGTTCATATGCGCTAAGCAATGCTTATTAATTTAAAATATTACCTTCTGTGCGGCCGTTTATCAAATCTGAGAGATGCAAGTCGTCGGCTTCTATCCCCATGCCACGAGTGCTGGGGTGTTCGGGATAAACCTGAGCGCTCTTCTTCCCATTCTTGGGTCCATCTAGGGAGGCGCTCAGCACAACGAACAAGGCCATTGGACTTATAATGCTTTATCACTCCCACTTAGCCATAGAATTCTATAATTTTAAATTTTGGCGAAGCCCCTAGTATTCGGAAGACCGAGTTCGGGGCGCTATCCACGCCTAGGCCAGATAAATCCGGCTCCTTGCTCTAAGCGGCATAAGTCTTTAGGGACTCGAAAAACCTCGCGAACAGCGACCGGTCTCGCACTATCATGACGGTCAGTTTTAGCTTTCTCTACTGAGGTGTTAACCCAGCTCAACTGGGGAACAATCACAGTAGTTCTCCCAGCGCTACGTTAGCCAACATTACGGAACGTAAAGTACCAAAACATGGGAGCCGGGCAAACCCAACTATTGACCCAAGACATGATTCGGAGCCGATGCATATAGTGCTATAAGTTCGGCGTGCCGCACTCATGAGAGTGTTCGGTCTTCTTACACCATGTTATGGGGTGCTTAAGCCCCTGGTGTATCGGTCGTACCAAAGTGTACGGTTGCATAATGTCATGAGTGAACATATTTGTATAAAAATAGATGAATACAATGAGAACTATGTATTGTTTATTAAAAAAGGGCTGCTATGAAAGCAGAATGATACAAATAGTGCAATAAGCAAGAGATGGGATTATTTGACATGTCCCCTCCAGGGGCAAGCTGCGGGACTTTAAGTAAAACAGGTATTTAGCTCGTTATAGAGACCACCTGGACATTTGACGTGGCTTGTTCTCTCCCTGGCTATTGCATCGTGTGTTCGGCGAGTGTGTTGCCGGACAGGCCCTCCGAATAGTTGGGTCCTGAAAGTATATAATAATAATAAAAAAAGAAACGGCAGAATAGGGAGCCCCTTAGTGCGGTTAAGCCACATTCGGGGCGTGCCGTAGTTGTGCCCTTCCCCTTATGCCCATGGTATTTCCAAAGCGTAATTATGTACGCGTGGTACCGATATCGCCATCTGGCGAGGGTTGGGGTTGGGGCCGCACTGCTATGCTTGCTCGGAACGTGCCAGCCGGTGTTGTTGTAGGTTACTTCGGGCGCGCTTGACATTGTCCGGACATTTAACACCCGGATTGGAGAATTGCCTTGAGAGGCAATTCTGGACTTCCGCCACCAGGGCCGTCGTGTGCTCCTCCGTTCCGAGAGAGTGTTCAGTGTTTCCATTTACCGTGATAACTCCGCGAGGGCCTGTCATCTTGAGCTTGAGATATGCGTAGTGCGGCACCGCATTGAATTTTGCGAATGCGGTTCGTCCGAGCAGGGCGTGATAGCCACTGCGGAATGGGACTATGTCGAAATTAACTCTTCACTTCAGAAATTATCCGGGGATCCGAAGACCACTTCGAGTGTAACCGAGCCTGTACAGCTGGCTTCTACACCTGGTATGACGCCTTTAAAGGTTGTCTTTGTGGGTTTAATCCTTGAGGGATCTATACCCATTTTTCGCACTGTATCCTGATAAAGCAGGTTCAGGCTGCTGCCGCCGTCCATGAGGACTCTAGTGAGGTGAAATCCATCAATGATTGGGTCTAGAACCAATGCGGCGAATCCGCCGTGACGAATGCTAGTGGGGTGGCCCTTCGATCAAAAGTGATCGGGCAGGAGGACCATGGGTTGAACTTTGGGGCGACTGGCTCCAACGCATAGACGTCCTTGAGAGCATGCTTCCGCTCCCTTTTGGGGATATGGGTTGCGTATATCATGTTCACCGTCCGCACTTGCGGGGGCAAGCCCTTTTGTCCTCTGTTGTTCGGCAGCCGGGGCTCCTCCTCGTCATCGCTACGCAGCCCTTTGTCTCTGGTTTCGGCACTTAACTTGCCTGCCTGCTTGAACACCCAACAATCCCTGTTGGTGTGGTTGGCTGGTTGTTCGGGGGTGCCGTGTATCTGGCACGAGCGATCGTGTATCCGGTCTAAACCGGATGGGCCCGGAGGGTTTCTTTTGAATGTCTTCTTCCGCTGATCGGGTTTAGAGCCTCTGAATCCGGCATTGACTGCCGTATCCTCAGTATTGTCACCGTTAATGCGGCGTTTGTGCTTGTTGCGACGTGACCTGCCATTGTTGTCCTTGGTATCCAAATTGCCAGGGCTCTTGGTTATGTTATTGCTACGAGCTAGCCAGCTGTCTTCGCCCGCGCAAAAGCGGGTCATGAGTGTCGTGAGGGCTGCCATAGATTTCGGCTTTTCCTGTCCTAGGTGCCGGGCAAGCCATTCGTCTTGGATGTTGTGCCTGAAGGCTGCAAGGACCTCGGCGTCCGGACAGTCGACTATTTGATTTTTCTTGGTTAGGAACCGTGTCCAGAATTGTCTGGCCGATTCCTCTGGCTGCTGGATTATGTGGCTTAGGTCATCGGCGTCTGGCGGTCGCACATAAGTGTCCTGGAAGTTGTCAAGGAACGCGGATTCCAGGTCCGCCCAGCAACTAATTGACTCTGCTGGCAGGCTGTTAAGCCAATGGCGAGCTGGTCCTTTAAGATTGAGCGGGAGGTATTTGATGGCGTGTAGATCATCACCACGGGCCATGTGGATATGAAGGAGATAATCTCGATCCATACCGCGGGATCGGTTGTGCCATCGTATGATTCGATGTTTACGGGTTTAAAACCCTCGGGGATTTGATGATCCATTACTTCGTCTGTGAAGCATAGTGGGTGTGCGGCGCCCCTGTACTGGGCTATATCGCGACGCAGCTCAGATGAGCTTTGTCTGTTGTATTCGGCCTGGCCGTATTTATCATATCCGGCGTGACGGTTATCGTCACGTGATGTGGGGTGCCCACGCGATCCGTAGGTCGATCTTGTTTGTCTTGCCTTATCCTCCAATATGTCTCGTAGATCTGTTGTGTTTCCCCGTGCTCTGGTATTCTTAGAGCGGCGCCGGGGTGCAGCTTGGGTTGAGGGCCGAAAGGCCTCTCTGTCGCAGCCACGGGGTGGCCGGTCGGGCGCATCGTATGCTGGTGATGTAGGTTTAGTTGCTTCCTCCTCTAGTTGGGGTAGCAGCCTGCGCTTTGGGTAACTCTTGGAGGGGCATTCGAGTTTATACTCTTCGGCCACCAGGACTTCAGTCCATCTGTCGGCTAGCAAGTCTTGGTCAGCTCTAAGCTGCTGCTGTTTTTTCTTGAGGCTGCTCACCGTGGCCATAAGCCTGCGTTTGAAGCGCTATTGTTTGACAGGATCCTCTGGCACGACGAATTCGTCGTCGTCGAGGCTTGCCTCATCTTCGGAGGGAGGCATATAATTGTCGTCCTCGACCTCTCTGTCTGCCGCTCTCTCATGAGGGCTGGCGCCTTCGTCCTCCTGCGCTGAATCCTGCTAGAGGGTGTTGTCTTCGGCACTGTCCGGGGTGTTGATGTCTCCAGTGCCGGATTCGCCGTTTTTGCTTTGGCGGGATTTAGAGCGGCGCCGCTGACGTTGGCGCTTGGGTTGCTTCTTGGAGGGGTCGTCCTCCGTTTTTTCGTCGCCATCCCCTGCTTTGGGGGTGTCCACCATGTATATGTCATATGATGAGGTGGCCTTCCAGTGCCCTATAGGTGCTGGTTCTTGGTCGTCTCCTTCATCGGCATCCATAGCGTCGATGTCTTCGGAGTCGAAGTCGAGCATGTCGGTTAGATTGTTGATAGTGGCTACAAAGTGGGTGGTGGGTGGGTTTCGAATTTCTTCGTTGTCCGCATCCCAACCATGCTGGCCATAGTTCGGCCAGGGCTCTCCTGACAAAGAGAGAGACTTTAGTGAATTCAGGATGTCGCCAAAGGGCAAGTGCTGAAAGACGTCCGCGGCGGTGAACTCCATGATCGGATCCCAATCGGGTTCGATCGGAAGGGGTGCGGAAGATTCTGAGTCCGGAACAGAGTCCGGCACCTTGGAGTCACGGGCCTTGCAAAGGACTAGGCTGGTATTCGGCTCTATCGCCGTAGAGATTGCGGCTCCTGGGGCGGCGTCCAACCAACCGTCCCCGACTGGCGCAGCTGGCTCCGAGCTAGTGGTCGGCGCGGACACCTGAGCGGCGCTTTGGGCGCTGTCCGGCGGCAGAGCTAGATCGTGCCCATCATGACAGTGCGGCGCGCTCGGCCGTGGCTCGAATCCGTCGAAGATCAAGTCCCCGTGGATGTCAGCCATGTAGTTTAAGCTTCCAAACCTGACCTGATGGCCAGGGTCGTAGCTTTCGATCTGCTCTAGATGGCCAAGCGAATTGGCCCGCAGTGCGAAGCCGCCGAATACGAAGATCTGTCCGGGAAGAAAAGTCTCACCCTGGACCGCGTCGTGGTTGATGATCGAAGAAGCCATCGGGCCTAAAGGTGACGACATAGAGGAACTCTCAATGAAAGCACCAATGTCGGTGTCAAAACCGGCGGATCTCGGGTAGGGGGTCCTAAACTGTGCGTCTAGGCGGATGGTAACAGGAGACAAGGGACACGATGTTTTTACCCAGGTTCGGGCCCTCTCGATGGAGGTAAAACCCTACTCCTGCTTGATTAATATTGATGATATGGGTAGTACAAGAGTGGATCTACCACGAGATCAGAGAGGCTAAATCCTAGAAGCTAGCCTATGGTATGATTGTTATTCGTCCTATGGACTAAAACTCTCCGGTTTATATAGACACCGGAGAGGGCTAGGGTTACACAGAGTCGGTTACAATGGGAGGAGATCTTCATATCATATCGCCAAGCTTGCCTTCCACGCCAAGGAAAGTCCCATCCGGACACGGGACGAAGTCTTCAATCTTGTATCTTCATAGTCCGGGAGTCCGGCCAAAGGTCATAGTCCGGCCATCCGGACACCCCCTAATCCAGGACTCCCTCACCCGTGTTTCCAGGTACGTGCGTTAATCTGTCGTGGCAAAATGCCAAAACGGCAGTATCCTCTATGGGTATGGAACCCATGGGATGGTTAAACAAGAAGAGGCAATAGAAAAGGTTTACACAGGGGCTTAATCTAAAAAGAAACCTGTTGAGCGGGGCCCTGCTGCACGTCTGCGCCTTTGTCTCCGTTGTGCCGTATCCTGGAAGGGTATCGCACGAATGTTGTCTGTAGAAAAAGAAAACTCATAGGAGAGTACAACGTAAGTATGCGATGGATTGTAAGAGTGTAAGATGTTGGCCTACCAATAAGATTGAGCCAAGTGTGGGGATTTATTAAGTATTTATAGCCCCTGGTATCCGCTATGGGATTACATATACGGTGCCCTGGTTCGATTTTATCTGGGCTACCAGACTCGTCTAACCGTGTCTGTGGTCTTAACGACCAGTCATGGTTTTTGTGATATTGGAGGCCGCTTATAGTCCGGCCGCTAGGGCCGTCGCGTGTTCCTTTGCGCGTGAAGAGCGCTCTGTTATTCCGCTAACGGTGATGACGCCACGTGGACTGGGCATCTTGAGTGTAAGGTAGCCATAGTGCGGCAATGCGTTGAAGCGGGCGAAGGCCGTTCTTCCAAGCAATGCATGATAGTAGCTTTGGAAGGGTGTGATGATGAAGAGTAGTTCTTTGCTTTTGGAGTTGCCTGGAGAGCCGAATGTGACCTCGAATATGATAGAGCCCCTGCCGTAGGCTTCAATGCCTGGTATCACCCCTTTAAAGGTGGTGTTGCTTTGACTAATTCCGGATGGGTCTATCCCCATCCTGCGGACAGTGTCTTCATATATTAGATTGAGACTATTGCCGCCGTCCATGAGGACGTGGGTGAGATGGTATCCGTTGATTATTGGGTCAAGCACCAAAGCCTCTGATCCTTCGCGCCGAATACTAGTTCGGCCGTCCAAGCGATTGAAGGTGATCGGATAAGACATCCAGTGGTTAGGTGTAGGTACGATGGGCTCTATATCACGCGCGTCTCTATGCGCGCGTTCGTGCCTTCTCATGGATGTACAAGTCGCGTGGATCATGTTCACTGTTTTAACCTCTGGCGGGAATTTTTTCTGTCCCCCAGTGTTCGGCTGGCGAGGTTCATCCTCGTCTTCACTTGGTGTTTCCCTTCCCTTGTGTTCGGCATTTAATTTGCCGGCCTACTTGAAGACCCAGCACTCTCTCTGCGTGTGGTTCGCAGGTTTGTCAGGGGTGCCATGGATTTGGCACAGTCTGTCCAGGACTTTGTTCAGACCGAACGGTCCCTCTTTGCTGCCTTTAAATGGCTTCTTTTGCTGATCAGGTCGAGAGCCCCTGAATCCGGCATTAACTGTTGTGTTGTCTGGGCTCTCTTCCTTGTTTTGGCGTTTATTTTTATTACGCCGTGGCTTCCCGTTGCCATCCCTTATTTCGGATGTGCTGGGGTCGCTGGTTCCTTTACGGGCTAGCCAGCTATCTTCACCCGCGCAAAAGCGGGTCATAAGGCTTGTTAGGGCTGCCATTGTCCTTGGCTTTTGTTGGCCGAGGTGTCTGGCGAGCCACTCGTCGCGGATGCTGTGTTTGAATGCCGCTAAGGCTTCGGCATCCGGACAATCGACAATTTGATTCTTCTTAGTGAGGAATCTGTTCTAAAGCTTGCGGGAGGACTCTTCGGGCTGTTGGATTATGTGACTTAAATCGTTGGCATCCGGAGGCCGGACATAAGTCCCTTGAAAATTGGCCCTGAAAGCGTCCTCGAGTTCCTCCCAACTCCCAATTGAATTTTCGGGGAGGCTTTTCAACCAGTGTCGAGCTGGTCCCTTTAGTTTGAGGGGAAGGTATTTGATGGCGTGGAGGTCATCCCCACGAGCCCTATGTATATGCAGGATAAAGTCCTCGATCCAGACCCCTGGGTCTGTCGTTCCGTCGTATGCCTCTATGTTCACAGGTTTAAAGCCCTGTGGAAATTCATGGTCCAGTACTTCTTCGGTAAAGCACAGGGGGTGAGCATCCCCTCTGTATCTGGACATGTTGTGGCATGCCGTCGGCTGTTGTTGTGTCCGGTGTTTATTCCGAACTGGTATTTGATTGGCATAATCGTTTTGATGACCATAATCCCTCGCCAGGGTGTGTCCTTTAAATCCGTAGATGGACCTAGCTGCACCAACTTTCTTATCCAGGTGCTCACATAGATCATGCGCGGTGTCAGTAACTGCTTTGTTGCGGTTATGAAGTGGTACGTCTGGCCTCCTGGTCGTGCTACTCTTTGGTGGAACGGCCTCGTCATCGAATTCTGTCAGTAGCTTGCGTTTTGGATAGCTCTTTGTATGGCGATCGTCGCCATATCTTTCTTTAGTGCCTAGCACTTTATTCCATCTGCGATTGAGCGTTTCCTGTGCGGCTTTAAGCCATTGCTTCTGCTTCTTCAGACTTCTCGCTGTGGCCATAAGCTTTCTGTGGAGGTTATCTCGTTCCACGCGTTCTTCCGCAATGATGAATGCATCATTGTCCGGACTGTCTTCTTGTCCTGGGCCAATTTGATGAACTCGTCCATCTGGATCATTGTCCTCAGGCGTCTGCTCCGAACTGTGTTCGACTTGACCTAGCTCGTCCTGCTCCATCACTGGTTTCGTATGGTCATTGTTGCCTTCGGGGTTGACCGGAGTATCGATCCTTCTGGCGCTCTTGCCGCTATTTTTACTGTTGCTGGACTTGGAACGGCATCTGCGCTGTCGCTTTGGCTTTTGCCCAGGGGTTTTATCTTCCGGATTGTCGCTGTCGTCCTCCTTGGGCGTATCCACAATGTATATGTCATGTGACGAGGCGGAAGTCCGGCACCCTATAGATTCTAAGTCTTCTCTTGTATCGTCGTCCATACCGTCGATGCCTTCGGAGTCGAAGTCAAGCACGTCGGTTAAATCATCAACCGTGGCTATGAAGTGGGTGGTGGGTGGGTAATGAATTTCCTCGTCGCCTGCTTCCCACTCGAGCCAGACATAGTTCGGCCCGGAATTTTCTATCAAAGAGAGAGTTTTTAATGAGTTCAGCATGTCGCCAAAGGGCGAGTGCTGGAAGATATCCGCAACAGTGAAATCCATTATCGGAGCCCAACCTGGCTTGATTGGCTCGAGAGTGCGCGGACTCGAACCAACAACCGGATACAAATCCGGGGGTCCAAAGTCATAGGCCACCACAGAGGTGAGACTCGTGTTCGGCTCCATCGCCGATGAGTGTCCAGCCTGCGGGACGGAGTCTAACCCTCCATCTTTAGGCGACGCAGCCTGCTTCGGATTCGAGTCCGGGGCTACTGCGGGGGTAATATTCCGAGTGTTATCCGACAGCAGGTCAAAGCCATGCCCGTCGTGACTGTCCGGTGCTCCTGGCGCAGGCCCGAATCCGTCGAAGGTCAAATCTCCGTGAAGGTCAGCCGTGTAGTTCAGGTTTCCAGACCTGATCTGTTGGCCAGGGGTGTAGCTGTCGATCTGCTCCAGATGGCCAAGCGAATTGGCCCGCAGTGCGATGCCGCCGAACACGAAAATTTGTCCGGGGAGGAAAATCTCACCCTGGACCGTGTCGTTGACGATGATTGAAGGAGCCATCGAGCCCTGCAATGACGACACAGAGGAACTCTCAATGAAAGCACCAATGTCGGTGTCAAAACCGGCGGGTCTCGGGTAGGGGGTCCCGATCTGTGCGTCTAGGCTGATGGTAACAGGAAGCAAGGGACACAATGTTTACCCAGGTTCGGGCCCTCTCGATGGAGGTAAAACCCTACTTCCTGCTTGATTAATAGTGAAGATATGGGTAGTACAAGAGTAGATCTACCACGAGATTGTAGAGGCTAAACCCTAAGAGCTAGCCTATGATGGTATGATTGTAATTGTGATCGGCCTTCTAAGGACCAACCTCTCCGGTTTATATAGACACCGGAGAGGGCTAGGGTTTACATGGAGTCAGTTACAAGGAAGGAAACACAATATTCGGATCGCCAAGCTTGCCTTCCACGCCAAGGAGAGTCCCATCAGGAGACGGGCCGAAGTCTTGAGTCTTGTATCTTCATGCTCAATAGTCCGGACGTTGTACACAGTCCGGCTGTCCGGATACCTCCTAATACAGGACTCCCTCAGCCGTTTCCAGCCCGTGTTAGCTTTCGGCCTATTGACGGCCCATACATTCTTGGGCTCCTTTTCGGCCCTCGATTACTCCCGGCCCGTTACTGGCCTGTCCCGTAATGAGCCAAATTCGGCCCATGGCAAGAGTCAGACCGTTTCTGGCCTGTTAACCCGTTGCGCCGTTTCCAGTCCATCTTATATTCTGGCCCATTAACGACCCGTTATGCCTGTGATAGAATTAAGCCTTTGCTGTCCTCCAGCCTGTTAACGGCTCGTTACCGTGCTGGGCCGATACCAATTACGCCCGTTTATGGCCCATGTAGACCCATTTATCCGACGGCCCGAGGCCCACCGATTCTACGGCCCTGTTGGAGGCCCATTTATCGATGGCCCGTAGAAGACCCATGGATCCTACGGCCCGTATATGGCCCATGGTTGTTGCGGCCACTAGCAAACCAGGGAAAAAGAAGACTAGGAAATAAATAAGGCCGAAACTAATGCTAGGCTATTAAGGCGATTGCACAGATTACATCCACTCGACATTAAAGATCGCCACCAGTGCAAATATAGGGAACACCCTACACTATACAAAAATGGCTTGCTGTTTTCTTCAGCCGATGGCTGCATGTTAAGAATAAATTTTGTATCGCACCAAAACAAATTACAACTATATAACAAAAGGAAGGTTGGCATAAAACTTAACAGTCTAGCAGATAAATGCACCACCAGAAGTTTAGAAGCTCAGTTAATTTGACCTGACTGTTACGTTTTCATGTTGTATTGTCCGATGGAGCACCATAACCCTCGCCTTCATTTCCCCTAGGCTCCTGAACATAGCAAATGTCTGATAGTCTGGTTTCAAAACCATGCATATCTTGACGGCATCGAACAATGTCCCTCATTGTTTCACAAAGGGTCTTTGTTAGGGAATGGACTTGTGTCTGGAGCATAGATACAACATTGCTTTGAGCTTGCATATCTTGATCATGAGGCAGTTTGGACGAGATTGCCTTAACAACCAACCTAGTATTACGCAGGAACATGCTTTTGGCACTGTTAGTGGACAGGTACTAACCCACTGCAGCAAGAGCTGACATTGCGGTTGTAGTTGCCTCGCTGAAAAGTTGAGTTTTTACATTAGTAGTACCAGAACAGAAGATATTAAGGAGGCAGCAAAACCAAACAAAATAGCTTTGGTCTATATACCGAACTTATTCTGGTGAACCCATGTAAAATATTAGTTGTATTTTATTGCAAAGTACATAATAAAACCAGGTTCCAAACATATGGCCATGTACCATCGCTAATGTATTGTCTATTTCTTCACATTGTATTGAGGGCTAAGGATAAAGAGACGAAGTTTATAATACGATAAGCATAGTATGACATCATTCATATCACAAAACAACTGAGAACAGACAAATAGGCAATTGTAACGTTGTGTGGGAAAGTCCAGCACGGAACTAGATTATGGGTCAAGATCAAAGGAACATCACTCCTCTCTTTTAAACCTTGTAAGGTGCAATGATATGCTAAGACAATTGTGTATAAAATTGAAAGGACTAATAGACATTGGCTGCAAACCATGCAGTTCAAGGCACAAGTCAGAGTAAGTAGTAGTTAAAAGGCATGAGGATTAAGGACTTACAACAACGGCTTTGACTGGTGTAGTCATGCCCTTTTTCTTGCTGGTGTGACAGTCCTTGAAGATTTCCACAACATTTGGTTCAAGTACTTTTTGGTCCTTGCGGGCTTTCCTCTGCATTTCGAACAAGTCAATATAGATATGATAATATGGTACAGTGAAAAGAGTGAAACATCAGCTAATTATAAGAGCCTCGTAGTGTGCAATATAGCTATGAGATCCTGTCGTCTGTTGGAATTTCACTTTCGTACGGTCGGCCTTATTCTTTGAACAATTCACCTACAAGAAGATAGATTTGTGTGGCACATGCGTAAATAGGACTTCAACATGTGATCTGATCACATATATATAATGTACCTGATACTTCGGATCAGAACAGTGTTTAACAAGGCCCCTCCAGTCTTCATCCGATATATTTTCCACTGGAGATGTTTGGGAAAGTTCACTGTTAGCCTTGCCTTCAAAGTGAGTTTTCCTCAAGTTATACCGATAATGTCGTAGAGCAGACTTTAAAACACGGGGGCAAGCTTGTCTGGTTGCATCATCTTGGCTATCCAACTTGAACCTCATCCGTTGAAAATTATGGGAGTCTCATTATCAGCAACCTAGAAAGTATGGGACAGAGCAAGACTATATTACTAGTTTCCATACATAACCATACCTAGTCGCCTCAAAACGGATCTCCATTCTTCCTCCTCTAGATTTAGTTAACCTATCGAGCATTATCCCTGATGTTTGTTTCCTCTTGCACCTAGGTGCTAGTCCAACAACGAACATAAGAAGTGTTAGTGTACATCAAACTGTGAGACTACATATAAAGAAGCATGCAACTATAACTTGACTCCAGCAACTACCTTCTTGCTATTGAAGCTCACAAGGTTCATCTGATATTGCCAACTCGTCTTGTGTCTAGAGTGCTTGGGAAGTAGTGTCAGGTGGCAAGGGAGCTCGAGAACGTGCTGCTAGCTCAGTTGACGCACGAGTAACTCGTGCAGCTGGTAGTACTGTGGTAGGTGTTGCAAGAACTAGGGATGTCTCTGCTTGTTTGGTGGCAGCTATTTGTTTGTGTTTGGCTTTTTTTGCAGCTCGTGTAGCATGGGATGCCGTGTTTGTAGAATTTTCCGCTGGACTTTGACCTTCTATTTCACCATCAGTACCAGCAGAATCTGCAGGATTCATCCGCTTCTCATTCCCTGCCATTCTGTGTTTCTTGCTCTTTCTCTGTGCCATGTTAAGTCAAGCCGACAAGAAAAACAAATAACAATTTAGTTCTTCAGAACAAATTGATGCGTGATGCAGAAGAACTGAACTTTGATGTTAGACAACCACATGATACGAGGATGTAATATGTATGAAAACAGGACGGAAGAGATAACCAGAACTATGATGTGTAAACTAAGAAGAAGACATTTCACCAAATTAGAAGCAATGCAATGGAAGGTAGACACCATATGAAAGATGCTAAAAATATCGCTCAGCCAAGTTAATAGTGTCTCATCATAAATGGCGTTTAAACAAATGTGAAGCAGTACAAGAAATAAATCATATGCAAGGTGCAAACAACATCACACTACCATGTTAGAGGTCTCTCGTCATTAGTGCCATTGCATATTCACGTCATTGCATATTCATAGCTTATGATGTGTAAACTAAGGAGAAGGCATTTCAACAAATTAGAAGCAATGAAAGCTAGACACTATATGAAAGATGCAATGAATATCACTCTACCAAGTTAAAACTGTCTCGCCATAGGTGCCATTTCAACAAATTTAGTAGTACAATCTAGAAAAGAATGCGAGATGTAACCTATATCACACTCCAAAGTCAAACGTGTCTTATGATAAGTGATTGTTGCAGGTTACACAATAGTAGTAATTTGATGTAAGAACATGGTGTGATAGACAGATATTGTATGTTCTAGAAACAGGACCACATGTCTTATTCAAGTATAATGTGTAAAGTAAGCAGATGGAATTCAACAAAATTAGAAGCAATACAAGATAGACATCACACATAACATGCAACCACATATAACAGTGCCAAGTTAGAGGGAGCACCGGTGGTGGTGCACTAGGGGAGACGTGCTCATCATAAACACAGCTTTGTTGAGTGTCTATGCATGTGTTGTCTTGGAAATCATCTTGGGGGTGTGGAGGAGTAGAAAGTGTAGAGGCCCTCCGTTCGGAAGGAGCACCTTTATCCGCTGCCTTTCTAACTTCCTTTCGCTTTATAGATTTTGAATTGCCAAGTAAAACCGACAAGAAAAAGCAATAAAATTCTCTCTTCAGAACTCATTCATGCATGATACTGGCAATCACTACTTTGATGTAAGGCAAACACATGATACCAGGATGGAATATGTACGAAAAACAGCACGACGTGGCATGTCCACAACTGTTTGTGTAAACTAAGCAGAAACCATTCCAACAAATAAGTAGCAATGCAAGCTAGACACCACATGAAAGATGCAACCAATATGACTCTGCCAAGTTAAAAGCGTCCCATCATAAATGGAATTTCAACAAATTAGAAGCAGCGCATGCTATGAATCATATGAAAGATGCAACTAATATCGCACCGCATATACTAAAGGTGTCTCGTCATATTGATTGATGCGGGATACAAAAAAGAACAATAGTTTTATGTAAGGACATGCTTAATAGACAGATGTACTATGTACTAAATACAGGAAGGCATGTCACATTAACAAGTATAATGTATAAGCTAAGCAGACTAGTACAGTCAGTTTAACCAGATTGGAAGAATTACAATCTAGACACCATATGCAACATGAAACCACATATCACGCTGCCAAGTTAGAGAAAGCACCTGCGATGCTAGTGTAGGGGAAATGCTGTAATCAACTACATAGCTACGTTCACTATATTCATCTAGCATTGCCGTTTCTTGAGAATCATGTCGGGAGGCAGACGCTGCATTCTTTAAATGAGTAGTCAACTTGTCTGCTTGCCTCATCATAAGTGATTGATGAGGGATACACAAGAACATTAGTTTGATGTAAGAACATGGTTAATACACAGATGTACTAGTATGTAATAGAAAGGCATGTCATATTCAAAGGTATAATGTGTAAGCTAAGTAGATGCAATTTAACCAAATTGGAAGCAATACAAGCTAGACATCCGGCTGGAGTGGTGAGCATGATCATCTAGGACCTAAGAGCCTAGTGGGAGGCAGGCTGCTTCACCACCATCGCAGCTTTTTAGTTGGCTTCCAGGTGATGCCTATCTTTGTTGGGCTTGTCACTGGCTCGGCCAGTGCCCTGACTAGCTATTTGTCTTCTGGTGCTCACGGGATGGTGGTTCATGTAAAAAATATCTTTCCTTATCTTAATAATGTTTGGTTTGTGACTAACTTTGCCAAATGTTGCCACACCTAAAGCTAGGCAAGTTTGACTAACTTAGGTGAGTGTTTGGTTCAAGCCACACCTTAGGCAGGCCACACTTGGACCCCACATGGCATACACACACAAAATGTGGCAAGATTCCCTTAGGCTTGCCAACTTGTGGCTTTCATTTTGATGAACTAACCTTAGGAAAGCTTGGCAAAAATATGTGGCAAAGTGTGGCAATGCTAGGCCTAGAACCAAACAGCCCCAAAGACCGACTTCGACCTTTTGAATACAAGCTAGACACCATATGGAACATGCAACCAGATATGACACCGTGAAGTTAAAGCAAGCACCTGGGATGGTGGTTCATTGCGAGCGAGGTCATCAACTCCAGAGCTACGTTTACCGTCTCCATCTACTGACACTGCACCCTTTATAGCGCTGTAACGTGTCGTGCCTACCCGCAAAGAAAGCTGGCTCAACTTCTCTCTTCTCTTTTTTGCTTCTCTCGAGGCAGACTCTGAAATACCCTTGCATAAAAACACAATAGTGAGAGTATGGGTGAAGTGTGTGCAGAACTAGTGCACTGTAAAAGTAGTAGATAGCAGGTGGCTGAAAAATAAATGACAGGAGACATATGATAGCTCTACAACATTGCACGGCAAACAAAATTAGATTCTGCTCCGTATGATTTTGTAATATATGAGCACAGGAAATGCAGGTACTCCTCTAGCACACCACCACATGTGGTCATATCTAATATAACAGTCGACTGAAAATAAATAGGTCAGTCGATTTTTTTAATGAATCGTCCGATCTATAAGGAACGGGCAGATGGCCTTCGTCTACCTCCTGCCACTCACTATTGATGATCTTTCTCGAACCGCCAGCGACCACCGGCCCAGACCCCTGCCTTCGATGCCCCGCCCTCCCCTCGACCTCACACCACCGCCGTGCTTGGCAGTGCCCCCATGCCATCTCTTTAATCCCGGCTGACCTCCAGATCGGGCGCCAGTAGCTCTAGGCCGCACACGCCCCTAAGATAAACACCAAGGCGCTGCTTCCCTGGCGTAATAGGCGTACTAGCGCCTGTTACACCGGGGAATGCTTCCATTAAATGGGAATCAACTGGCCAGAAATTGAAATTCAGGGGGGCGGCAGACCTCTAGCTAAGGTGAAATAGTATATGAGGAGAAACCTTGTGCATCGCGAGTTACTAGGAACATCTAGTATGAAGATGAAGCGCACTAGTGTCTTTTGTGGGATGAATACCGTGCAAGAAGACACGTAAGATTTGCACAAATAAGGGAAGAGGAGTACCCTTATCGGTTGCTAGTGTGGTGTCAATATGTCGCGGCGATCTTCTTGTTTTTCCCGAGGAACCGATGTTTTGGAGAGCCGTGGATCCTTGGACAAGCCCATGGCCAAATTGTTGACTGTGTTGCCATGGCCGTATATCGGCGGAGGGGAAGCAAATCCGAGGCGGCGAAGGACGACATAGCAGGAACAACTCCAGTGCGGTGGACGATGGCGAAGTTGGAGCAGCAGTAGTGAGGCGCAGGACTACGTGGTTGAACTGGCTCGGGTACGGACGGCTTGGCCTCGGCTTCAACTACTAGCTGTGGAGGGTGTTGAGGTTGAGGTTGTGGTGGACGACGATGTCAGGGTATCGGCTTCGGCGTGATGGAGGAGGCCGGCAGTTGATGGGTGGGATGGGGTGGCGGACGGAGGACGCCGGGGTTTCGCGGCTGGTGGAGAGGAAGTTTTGGCGCCCACGGAGGATGAATGGGGAATCGGAAGGGCGGGCGGGGGGGATGGGGGGAACCATGTTTCGGTTTGGGACGCGCTTGTTTTTGGCTTTTTTGAACAGAAGATGGGATGCGCTTGTTTGAAATTTGGGGAAAGTACAAACTTTGCCCCCCTCTTAAATTTCGGACCTACTGCGGGTCGGGGGTAGGATGGTAATCCCAGTTGTCTCAAATAGTGGGCGGGAGCGATTTCGGCCACGCGCATGTGTGCTTAGGTGGCCATTGTGTACGAATGTTTTTTGGAGGCGGTTGCGTGGCGTCTAGATGAAGCTACAAACCTACCCCGGTTTAGACCTTTGGACGTGGGGCCGGTAGGTTTCACGGGTCGGAGTTATTAGAAAAGTAATTTCCTTGTACTACCAAACATTGGTCTCACGCGGTTTCGGGCGAGTAGAGTCTCTTTTGGCACTTCGTTCGAAATTTTGAAACACAAGCATTCACGTTTAGAGAACTCTTGAACTATGAGGATTGACCTAAATAGACAACGTTATATTTGACCTTGTATGTTTGAAAACCTCATTAAATTATCCATTTCTTTTTGAAATTTTTACACTTGAAAATCCTATAACTACGATTATTTTGGAATGGAGGAGCTAAATTTGAATCTATTTTGTACACGACTACATATGCTATTATGTACAAAATCAGAGCAAAGATTGGTGCCCCCATAATTTAGGTATGATTTACAAATGCCATGATATCAAATTCAAATAATTGAATGGACTTCATGTTGAATTCGATTTTTTTAAACCACCTTAAGTTGAATTCAAATGTATGCTAGTTCATAGGTAGCTATTTATAATGTTCATTGTGTAACTTTCGTATGTATAATGTGCTTTACACACACAACATGAACTATACTCACGTTTATATTCGATTGCTAAAGCGATGCATTGTCTGGAGTTCAAAATACTAACTATGTGGATCAATTGTGTTGAATAATAACATAGACATGCTCAAATTCGATAGAATCTAGATGTCTGATGGATCAATGACCGCTCCTTACGCGAATTGCAAATATCATGATCCCATCCTAATATTTGGATACAATTTATATCTTTAATCAATGTGTACAACAGTCTTTTACGTGTAGTTTCACTCTCCATCGGTGGTCTCTCACACATGCTCACACACTCTCTCCCGAGGTGTCTTTCTCGCACACATGCTCTAGATATAACCCTCCCTCCCTCTTGTAACCATTTACAACTGTTTTCACTAACCTTTATCACAAGCACTCTTCCTCTCGCAAGCATACACACGCACGATCCCCATCGACCCTTTCTATATACATGGACCTGCCTACGTGTCTCATGTACGCACATTATCTTTAGGCCTGTCTCTCACGCATTGTCTCACACCTCTCTTCCTAATCGACGAGTATGATTCTAGCAGAGCATTCTGTAGGATGACCCTTAAAGTTAGGTTGGATGAATAGTAATATCAGAGATAAAGGGGTTACCTTAGTCTGAGAACCTAGGGTTATAAATCCTAGCCAGCTTTGTCAGTGGACACAGAGTCCTTCACAATTCTGCTATCTTTGTCTTGTACGACTAGTCATCCATGGATCTTCCTAAATGCGTCACGGGCCAACCAATGTGGCGTAGGACGGAACCGAACAAAGGGCCTCACCTCGACCCACCGGACCTCACGCGGTGACACACCCTCTTCCCCCACGTCTCATTATCTTCTCACACCCACACATACCAACACAAACACCACACACAAAAAATTTCTCCTGGTGCCTCTATTCCCTCCCCCTTGCATATACACACTCAAGGGAAGGGAATCTCTCGTCGTGACGTCACATTCGTCTCTCTCTCTCTCTAGACCACTCTCATTTCTCATGCCATCTCTCCCCCGCCCCCGCTGGCCCCTCTATCCATGCCTCTCTCGTATACGTAATACACACACATACCTCTCTAGGCCCCGCCAAATGCATCAACTACACATTCACACATGTTACATCACATACCCCATTGATCTAAAAAGCCCTCTCTTCACATTTATTTCGCATACAACATTCCTTTTGAATAAAGTGTGGCCAAAAAATTATTTTAGAGTTTCTACATATATACAACATCACAAAGTTATATGGAGGAGTACGAACGCTAATTTGCATTGCATGGTGCCCACAATGATATTTATTCTGCACCATGAATTTGTATATTTTTATACTATATACAAAGTTAGTCATAATAAAGAGAAACGAAGAGCATCTCTCTCTCCATCGCATACCCCCCTGTACGCCCCTTTCACGTATGGACACAAAACTATCTCCAGGTCCTCTAAAAGTAAGCCCCAAGAAAATTCACGCATGTTTCATCTTTCTCTCGTGATATATGCAATGACGATCATTGTATTTGAAGCGAAAGCACGATACGTACATTGGACTTCAGAATCCACTCATTACGGTCACCATTTATGTTTAGTGGTTATTATACAGTCACGGGCTCACCGTACAACTCTGTATTTGCTCAAGACATGACTAGTTGACCAGTTAAACGCTCCACGTGTCACCTCTAGTGTTGCATCACATTATCTCACTACCATCGTGCCCATCTGTCGGCTTGTATCTACTCTACATCTACACTCTTATAAAATACATAAAATACACACTTATAAAAAACAGAGTTGGTGATGATGGTGTGCCTGCCATCCTGCAATATAGGCCGTCCGATTTATATCTGACGGATAGGAAAGAAACTATGACAATTTTGCAAAAAGGTACCCACACACCTCTCCGCATTTGCAAATAAGGCCTTCCCTCGTTCATCCTTTTCTCTCACAAGATAAACTAGTCATACAAATGCATCTTGATGTTACGTGCAATGCACGGGCATCTTGCTAGTAGGAATGAAAACAGACGACAAAAAATATTTGGACGGTGGTTCAAAGTCATGACCGTGGGCACAACGGACAAGGTGGCCTTGTATTGGTATGCTGAGCTGTCTATTTTAACACACAGGAGCTAGTGTAGTGATTATACACACATGCACGCATGCACACGAACTGCATGCATGCAACACTCACACAAACACATGCACCCACGCACGCAACACTCACACATACACACACAGCCACGCACGCACGCAACACTCTCACACACACACACTCATGCATGCACACACTAGTACACCACACGACGAACACACACTCTCACGCTCAAGTGCTCAACGTACACGTGCATGCGCACACATCAGGCCCTGATAGACACATACACAACCAGGTGATTCCCGCGCACAGGTTGGAGTCTTGTTGCGCCTGCGTAAATTTGTGTTTATCTGACCTTTTCCCTATGCGAGCTGACAGGTGGGACTCACAAGGAACGTGGTCAATTTAACTAGTCAACATGGCGCCACACAGACTATTTGACCGGTCAACGGAGTGCAATCCGATGCTGAACCGTGAGCAAGTGACCGTATAATCACCGCAAAACATATATAGTGACCGTAATCATCTTATTCTAAACTTCAGTGACCGTATTAAGCTTTTCTCGGTAGGCCCTCCAAAACTACATCTCTACACGTTCTCACATGTTACATCTAACAACTATGCAATACAACACTACTACTACACTCTAACACAATAAATCATATGTGTTTTTAGTTTTACTAGATATCATATTGTTACTTAGACCTCTCCCAATGCATTGGTGCTAAAGTGGGGTGCTAAGTGCATTAAAATGCTTAGCAACTAATGTCCCCAATGCATTGGTGCTTAGGTTTTGTAGCTAAGCCTTTTCTATTTAATTGTTTAGTAATAAAACTCCTTCATGTATTGGTTGGTAGTCTTTTTGTCTAGGTTCACGTGCTTAGCATTGGTTCTTGTTGGGGTCACCATAATCCTCTCTCTCCTCTTTAATTGCTTTGCCACATCATTTTTCTGCCTATGTGGCATCCTTAGCACCTGTACACCGTGGAGCACTGGGAATGTCCTTAATTATTCAGTTTGCATATATTAAAATTGCCTTTGAAATGTATGGCCAGTATCATCTACCGCGCGGGAAAAATCCCGCCCTTTCCTGTTTAATCGGGTTTGTATCGATGGATCGTGCGAAACAACAAAACTATAGTACTAGATAGTACAAGTGACAGTTCACTGGGCCGTCGTGTCATGTACTCCTCCGTCGAAAGAGTGGAGCGCTCGCTTTCACAAATCTTCTAGTCCCTTTCGCCGACATGTGGGACATCAAGCTACCGGGTCCACGTGTCATACCAGAATACAGTGCAGAGCAGCCGGGGTGAAGCACCCCAGTCATGGCGCCAGCATAGTAATGAGCAATGAGGCGTCAAATCACAAAGTTGCACCTTTCCCGCAGTTAAGTTGGAGGGACGAAGTAATAATGCTAAAAAAAGTTGGAGGGACGAAGCAACCATCATTTCACTCGTTACTGAATCCGCTTCTCCCTCATCTTCTTCAACTTAACCACGTGTTGCTTTTGCCGTTGTTCTGCCTCATGTGGGACACGGATCGGCTTGGTAAAGCACTGACATGTGGGACCACATGTTAGCAAACCGCCAGGACAACATCCTCTATAAATAAGAAACCTCCCCCGCCATCCGCGGCAAAATCACCTCCTTTTTACTAATCTTGATTCTATAGTTTTTTAGATCAATATAATTGAGATTTGTATAGATAGCACACAGGAGCAAAACCAAGTGGTACGGTTAAGGGCATCCACAATGTGTAGCCAAATGTGAAAATAGCTTTTGGCATCGTGGGAACCATTACGGACGGTGTTGCCAAAGCCAAAAAGATGGAACCGAAGCTCCCTGATTGATTGATTGAAGGAATAGAAAAATGCAACGTCTCTCCTCTTTCTCCCATGCTTGGACGCATGTAGTACAATATAGAGCATAGAGTCTACTCCCCTGCCCCTTCTATCACAAATCACAAAGTAGTGAGGTGTCAAATCACAAAAGCATGGACGAAGCAACCATCATTTCACTCTTCACTGACTCCGCTTCTCCATCGTCTTCTTCGAGAAACCATCTCACCGCACTAAGCTGGACGGACGACGCTATTGTGTACTCCTAGTAGTACTAGTCCTTTGGTTCAACAGACTTCCTGGATGCAAATAAGGCGGTTTTCTCGGCTTGCAGGCGGCACTTGCGAACGACTTACCGTGGTCTCCCTCAATGGTGTTCTCCATCGAAAGCACTTCGCCAAACCACAAAAAAAAGATATCGTCGACGTCACCGCAATGGGGAAGGAAGTCAAATATAGTTACTACCTCCACTTTTTTTGTACACAAGGCCAGTATATCAAAATTACAATTTGCAAAAGGCCACTAACACTAATCAAGGCAAAATTGATGGGGTTTGCCTCGTACTAGCAACCAAGGACATTAATATCCCCTGCATGCATGCGGAAGTGAGAAGGTTGGTTTGCATGGTGCTGCATTAATCAAGCGATGAGGAGTGAGATGGTTAGCTCTTTGGTCTTTGGAGAAAAAAATACGCATTAATTGACACGTGAAACGAGGATTTGTATCGATTAAATCCCGCGAAGGAAAACCCCGCCTTTCATTTTTAACACTAGTACTCCTAGTACGTACATACTTATCCTGTTTGGGTCTAGGCCTTGCATTGCCAAACTTTGCCACACATTTTTGCCAAGCTTGCCTAAAATTTTCAAAATGAGAAGGAGGTACACTTGCGCACGGCTGTCGCGGTCGCACCGCACCCTCACACGATCGCTCCTGCATGCCGCGGTCGCACCGCACCCTCACACAGTCGCTCCTGCATGCTGCAAACCCAACCAAGGGAACACACCCTCACTGACAAATGCTGTCGCATGTGAACAAACCAAACTCAGCCATCCTACCGCTGGCACATAATTTTCATTCATAGAGTATGTTTATCCAAGCGCATATTGGGGAGTATCCATACGGCCCGTGCGGTGGTCTGTTGGGGAAGAAGAAGAGGTGAGGAAGAAGGAAAGAAGGGTTAGGAGACGTAGGATATTCATCCAACCGCCTAAAACGGTAGACTGACCCAAGTTAGGCGACTTGCACAACAAATATATGTTTTTACACATCAAAAGATCCATAAAAACAACAACATAAAGAAAAACTATCACTGCTCACGGAATGACACGGCCTCGTTGTCTTTGGCTGCCGGCGCGAACCAGCCATAGCTGCCGACGTGTGTCTCCGCACCATGGTTGTCCTCGGCCTCCAGCTACTTGTTCATGCGGAGCGTGCGGGTGCTCTGCATGGATAAGAGCACAGCCCGGTTCAAGTCGAGGACGTCTGGTTCCGCCTGTAGGAGGGCCTCGATGGCAGCGGCATCCGCGCCCTCCGCGTCGAGTCGAGCCTCCGCCGCCCAATTCAAGTCCAGGACGTCCGGTTCTGCCTGCAGGAGGGCGATGATGAGAGCGACATCCATGCGCTCTGTGTCGAGTCGAGCCTCTGCCTCCCGGTTCAAGTCCAGGACATCCGGTTCCGCCTGCAGGAGGGCCTCGATGGCAGCGGCATCCGCGCACTCCGCCTCAAGTTGAGCCTCCGCCACCCGGTTCACATCCACGACATCCGGTTCCGCTTGCAGGAGAGCCTCGATGACAACGGCATGCGCGTGCTCCGCGTCGAGTTGAGCCTCTACCTCCCGGTCCTCCTTTAGTACCGTCATGTTGAACCGCTGGTCCGCCTGCACCATGGGGGACTCGGACACCGGCACGAAGTCGACGTCCATCGTCTCATACCCATCGGGGGCCTTCTGCGCCGTGACCTCCGTCGTGAACATTGGATCGGCTTCCTCCTCCTCGTAGCTTGGCTCCAGAGAACCCGAGGATTGGCCCGCCGCAAAGCGAGCTTGGGAATGGAGGTCTGTGGCCCCGACGTCAGCATCTTGTAGTAAGTGATCTTGCGGCGCACCATGGCTTTCCAGCGAACTAGGGGACGCTTGATGCGGGCTAGGGGATCGAAAGGTGGGGGAATGGGCTGGAGATTAGGTGTGGTTTTAGGGCAGTGGATGGCCTAGGCCGAGCAGTGAAGGTTCTGGTGTGAATAGTGGTTCCGGTGACGACCGGTCAATCAGTTTTGACTATACATCGCTCTTGTCGCGTTCGCGTTGCAGCCCGACACGCTGGACCCTCCACATTGCTCACCGAATGGAACGCGCTTGGTCTTGCGTTCTCGCTCGCTTGTGGGACCGCAGTTGAGAGCAAACCGAAGTCCTCCCTCCCCCATCCGTGTCATTTATTATACTACCACTCCCTCCGTTTTATGAGGAGTAAATAAAAATAGAGGGTGTCGGCGTTCTGGGAACGGGGGTCCCCGGACTTGCCTGCCTGCGGCCTGTGGCGTGGCTCAAGCGAAGGCCCAGTGCAGCCCAGCTTCATTAGCTCAAGCTCAAGACCCTCGCGAGGGGCCAAGCCTCGTGGGGCGGACGATAGGAAGCTTCCTTAGGAGCAGCCTCATTAGGCAGGCTCGCGAGGAGGCGGAGAGATCAAGGTAGGGCACCTCGCGAGGAGCCCGTGACGCAAGCCATGACGATCGAGACCGGGCGGGCGCCAGGCGGGCGCCGGCCTGTGCAGTGTCCTTGTTTCCCCTTTGGTGCAAAGGGGGAAAGCACAGGCCAAGGCATCAGGAAGAGGTTACCGTTTTGGTGCAACAAGACCAAGACCAGCAGAGCAGCAGGATGGAAGTCATCGTGGAGCCCAGGACGGCGTCACCGCCAGAGTCTTTGGTAGTCGAAGACCAACTTTAGTCAGGATAAGTGTACTAGATGTTCCACTTCAAAATGGCCAATTGTTGGCGCCCTTCCCGCTCATTATTTGGGAAGAGGCCCAGGGCCTCCCTCTATAAATAGGACTAGCCACCACAGTAGAAAGGGGAGGATCCAGATTGCGCATAAACTAGAGAGAGAGAAAGAGAGGCGACCGAACTGACCCAAGCAGTTCATCGCACCAGCTCAAGAACAGCCCCTCGCGAGGCTGTTCTCCCTTTGTATTGTTCATCATCAGCCCCTGAGGCAATCCACCACACCACACACTGGAGTAGGGTATTACACCACAATGGTGGCCTGAACCAGTATAAACCTCATGTCCCTTGTGTGTTCTTCTTTCTAGCCTAGATTCCTTGCGAGGCTTCGAGACGCGAGTTGGTAGGGGAAAGATCTTCGTTCGCACCCCAGAGTTTGAACCCCAAGGGTCTACCGGAACCCGAAATCCGACATTTGGCGTGCCAGGTAGGGGTGCACCGAAGTTCTCCCTTCCGTCGACCCGCTCTCCACCGACATCACGCGTCGCCCTCATGGTGGACAACGCGCCGCCCGCTCCGGCAGCCGATGCTAGCACTGGGGCCAGGGGGCTCTGAGGCTTGGCCCCCGCCTTGCGACAGCGTGATGGCCAACTGGTTTCCCATGGCCCTCGCTGGTGTTCCGCGCATGTGGCTGCTCCACCAACTGATGGATTCTGTGACCTCCTGGGGGGAGCTGCGTGACCTCTTCCTCGCCCATTACGCCGCGCCAGTGCCCCCGGTCGTCGCAGCTCTCCTGGGCGGCTCACAGGCACCACCTTCGAGCCGCCACATCAAGCCGTTCACCCACCAGACCGGCACCGCCTCCAAGCGCCGAGAACCCCCCCCCCCCCCCCCGGGCTGGGTGGTGCCCAAGGCCGATCTGACCTTCAGCTCGGATGATCACCCCTCCAACCCAGCCTGTTCGGGCACGCTCCCGATGCTATGCACCCCCACCATCTGCCAAGTGGCCGTCACCAGGACCCTCATCGACGGTGGTGCTGGCCTCAACATGCTCTCAATGGAAGCCTTCAGCCTCCTCCATGTGCCGCCAGAGCGGCTTCAGCCCAGCAGGCCCTTCTCGGGCGTTAGAGGCGGTTCCACCGACTCCTTGGGACAGATCTGCCTCCCGGTGACCTTCGGCACCTACGACAACTTCCGCACAGAGCTGATCGACTTTGACATCGCCCCCATCGGTCTCCCGTACAATGCCATCCTCGGCTACCCAGCCTTGGCTCGGTTCATGGCTGCGACTCACCCGGCGTACAACCTCATGAAGATGCCCGGGAGCAACAACGTCCTTACCATGTCCGGAGACACCGGGGATGCGCTGCAGGCGCTCAAGCTTGCTTTCAAGACGGCCGTGGCTCCGCAACCCACCAGCACAAATGTCCTCGAGCCCAAGGGGGCTGCGCCAGCTAAAAAGAAGCAGCTATTCAGCCAAGACAAGGCGGAGACCAAGCAAGTACTGGTCGACGAGGATGGACCCACCAGCGCTACCTTCACCATAGGCGCCAGCCTTGAGCCTGAGTAGGAGGAGGCCCTGGTCAGGTTCCTGCGCGCGAACAAGAAGGTGTTTGCATGGGAGACTAA
This sequence comes from Triticum aestivum, assembly GCF_018294505.1. Classification (NCBI taxonomy): domain Eukaryota; kingdom Viridiplantae; phylum Streptophyta; class Magnoliopsida; order Poales; family Poaceae; genus Triticum; species Triticum aestivum. The sequence goes on along the minus strand of NC_057804.1, from coordinate 382,846,583 downwards.
TCAGCTGGCAAGGGTCCCAAGGAATGTAATTGAACATCATCTCAACGTGTGCCCCAACGTGCGCCCCGTAAAGCAGAAGGCAAGGCGACAGTCCACTGAAAAGCAGGCCTTCATCGTCCAAGAGACCTGCAAGTTAGAAGCAGCAGGAGTCATTCACGAGGTCCGCTACCCTGATTGGCTGGCCAACCTTGTTGTCGTGCCAAAAAAGGGAGGAAAGGAATGCATGTGTGTCGACTTCACCAACCTCAACAAAGCATGCCCACAAGATCGATTCCCGCTCCCTCGCATCGACCAGATCGTCGACTCTACCGCTGAATGTGACCTATTGTGCTTCCTGGATGCCTTCTCGGTTTATCATCAAACCAAGATGGCGGTAGAGGACGTGGAGAAAACGGCCTTCCTGACCCCGTGTGGAGTGTACTGCTATACCTGCATGCCATTTGGGTTGCGCAACGCAGGCGTGACCTTTCAGTGGCTGATGCACATCACCCTGGGCCGACAGCTCGGGAGGAATGCTGAAGCTTACGTCGATGACATTGTGGTGAAGTCTCGGGAGGCGAAAACCCTGATACAGGACTTGGAAGAAACCTTTGCGAGCCTCAATGAAGTGGGCCTGCGGCTCAACCCGGAGAAGTGTGTGTTTGGAGTCCCCTCGAGCAAGCTCCTGGGCTTCCTCGTGTCCCACAGGGGCATCGAGGCCAACCCAGAGAAGGTCAAGGCAGTGAAAGACATGAGCCCTCCGAAGACCCTCAGAGAAATGCAGAAGCTCACCGGGCGTGTAACTGCGTTAGGACGTTTCATCTCCAAGCTGGGGAGCGAGCACTGCCCTTCTTCAAGCTGATGAAGAAGAAAGGCCCCTTCAAATGGACTGAAGAGGCCGACAAGGCATTCCAAGATCTCAAGAGGTACCTTACCAGCCCTCTGGTGATGGTAGCTCCGCGCCCTCGGGAGCCCTTGGTGCTCTACCTTGCAGCCACCCCCTATTCCGCCAGCGCAGCCCTAGTGGCAGTTAGAGAGGAGCGCCGGACCACGGCCGCAGCCACAGTCCCGACCGAAGCAGAGCAAGGCCAGGAAGGCCTCGCGAAGACCACGACCGCGACAGAAAAGGATCAGCCTCATCAGGAGAATGCACCCGGAGCAGAGGAGGCCCCCTCAGGCAACCAAGTGCTGGGGGCCACATCGTCTCAGGAGGTACCTCAACCTCCAGAGGACGCGGGCCGCGCCAGCACCCTCAACCTCGTCGAGCACCCGGTATACTTCGTCAGTACAATGCTATGGGATGCGAGGGTGCGGTACCCCATGCCCCAAAAACTCCTCGCACTATTAGTGGCCTCGCGCAAGCTGCGACACTACTTTCAAGGCCATCCCATCAAGGTCGTCTTAGCCTACCCCCTGGAAAGGGTACTCAGGAGCCCCAACTCAGCTGGGAGGGTCGCCGAATGGAACATTGAACTGCAAGCATTCCAGCTAGAATTCAGCACGACCAGGGTCATTAAGGGAGCCGCGCTTGCAGATTTCGTGGCGGAATGGACAGAGGCACCGGGGCTCAAAGCGGGCGAGGACCGATCACTTTCCCCGGGAAGTGAAGCGCCGGACGGCTGTGTGATGTACTTCGATGGAGCATTCTCACGACAGGGCGTGGGGGCTGGCGCAGTGCTCATATCCCCCACTCAGGACAAGCTTTACTATGCTGTGTAGCTCTGCTTCCAGCATGGGGAGAAGGTCTCCAACAACATAGCAGAATACGAGGGCCTGATAGCGGGCTTGAAGGCTGCCGTCGCCTTGGGGGTAAAGCGAATCACCATCAAGGGCGATTCGCAATTCCTCGTCAACTTCTCCAACAAAGTATACGAGCCGAAGGACGAGCACATGGAAGCATATCTCGCGGAGGTCCGCAGGATGGAGAAACAATTTTGGGGGTTGGAGTTACAGCACGTGCCCCGCGGCACCAACCAAGAGGCTGATGACATCGCCAAGAGGGCATCCAGGCGGCTGCCTCAGGAGCCTGGCGTCTTCGAGGAGCGACTCTTCAAACCTTCAGCGGCACCATCGCTATCAAGCACGGCACAACCTAGGGAGGAGCTCCCTCAGCCGCCCGCCTCGGGAGCCCCGGCCTGTGGCCCGGCCTCAGGGGCACGCTTGCTCCTGGCGCTGGAACCTCAGGAAGGATGTTGGACTGCAGAGTTCAAGGACTACCTGATGCAAGGGACCCTGCCGGAAAAGAAGGAGGACGCGGAGCATGTCGCGCGGCAGGCCACGGCCTACTGCATCAAGGACGGAGAGCTCTACCGGAAGCGACCAAATGACGTGTCCTTACGTTGCATTTCTAGGGAGCAAGGAAGGGAGCTATTGGCAGACATACACGATGGAGACTGTGGGCACCACTCATCATCACGAACCCTCATTGGGAAGGCGTTCTGCAGCGGGTTCTACTGGCCCACATTACTCAACGACGCCATCGAGCTGGTGAAGGCTTGTGAAGCCTGCCAATTCCACGCCAAGCAGATCCATCAGCCAGCTCAGGGCCTGCAGACCATACCCCTCTCATGGTCGTTCGTGGTTTGGGGGCTGGACATCCTGGGCCCATTCCCTCGGGCGCCAGGGGGCTAACGTTACCTCTATGTTGCCGTGGACAAGTTCACCAAGTGGGCTGAGGTGGAAGCTGTCCACACTATCCCAGCAGGATCCGCAATCAAGTTCATCAGGGGCCTCATGAGCCGATTCTGGGTGCCTAACCACATCATCACCGACAATGGTTTGCAATTCACAAGCAATCTCTTCAAAATGTAATGTGCTAACCTTGGAACGCAGATATGCTACGCTTCGGTAGCACACCCCCGGAGCAACGGCCAGGCTGAGCGAGCCAACGCAGAAGTCCTGAGGGGCCTCAAAACCCGAACCTTCAAGAAGAAGCTGGAGGCCTGTGGCAGGGGCTGGTACGACGAGCTCCAGTCTGTGATGTGGTCTATTCGCACGACCGCGACCAAGTCGACTGGCGAGACCCCGTTCTTCCTCGTCTACGGAGCTGAGGCCGTCCTCCCTCACGAGGTCAGGCTTCATTCCACACGGGTCTTGGCATTCGATGAGACGCAATAGGACGCCATGCGAGGGATGGATCTCGTGCTGGGGAGGAACACCGTCGAGAGGCCGCGCTGCAGGCGGCAAGGTATCAACAGGCGCTGCGATGATACCACTGCGGCAACATCCGCCCCAGAACTCTTGAGGTAGGGGACCTCGTGCTCAGACGGGTCCTCTCCAGGGAGGGGTTGCACAAGCTCTCTCCCATGTGGGAGGGCCCATTCAAGGTTGCTCATGTTTCCAGGCCCGGCTCCGCGCGCTTGGAGACCCAGGAGGGGGTACCCATCCAGAACGTGTGGAACATTTAACATCTCCGAAGGTTCTACCCCTAAGCGAGGCCCAGTGCCTATGGAAAAGGCCTGGTGCCTGTGAAGAAGTCCAATGCCTGTGAAGCTGCCGCTTTTTGGAAAAGGCCCGGTGCCTGTGAAGAAGGCCAATGCCTGTGAAGCTGTCGCTTTTTGGAAAAGGCCCGGTGCTCGTGAAGAAGGCCAATGCCTGTGAAGCTACCGCTTTTTGGAAAATGCCCGGTGCCTGTGAAGAAGGGCAATGCCTGTAAAGCTGCCGCTTTTTGGAAAAGGCCCGGTGCCTATGAAGAAGGCCAATGCCTGTGAAGCTGCCGCTTTTTGGAAAAGGTCCAGTGCCTGTGAAGAAGGCCAATGCCTGTGAAGAAGGCCAATGCCTGTGAAGCTCACCGCCCGTGACACTCTCACGTAATAATGAGTGGGGCTGTACACGCCCCGGAGTCTCTGGAGTGCCGCCCTCGGGCCTCGGGGGCTCCCGCCCACGCCCAGTGGCAACACTTAGCTCCGCGCTGGTGAGAAGTCCTCGAAGACTAGATTAGGTGCCGGACACGGCTTTTTCATTTGCTTTCTGCAGTTGGCTTGTTCGTTCCTATTTGAAGTTTTATTGGAGCTGTTGCTGTCCCTAGCTTGCGACTCTTTGCCTTTTTGCTCACTTGCCTCATTTTCTCTCGCGCAAGTCTCGCGAGGGAGTTCCGCAGGCACCCTCGCGAGTGTTTTCTGCCCCGGTCGTTTGAAGCTTTCCTATCTGAGTCCGCTACGGGAGCACCCCTCCCAGTCCATGCCCCTTGGGCGTCGCGACGCGAGCACATGACCTGGGTCGGTCGCCCCCACAACCAAGATCAGAAGCTACCCCTCCTGACTAATCCTTGCAGGACATGAAGCGCATGGTGAGGCCTCAACCTTGGGAGGCGAGGACCGCGACAAGCCTCCCCGAGCTAAGTGATTCCCGCACACGGGCATGCGGCACGGGAACACAACACAGAAATAGCAAAAACAACATGATAATTAACAACAACAGTTCAACACGCCCCCGCGGGGCCCTATACTACTTTCTTTTTGCGCAAGGAAGGAAGAAAAACAAAATAGGCACGACTTGCTCGGCACCAACTCACGGCGAGGGCTCGTACTGCCTCCGGAGCTCAGTCAGATTCCTCCTCGCGCTTCATCGAGGCGCGACGGCAGACTGACCCGCTACCTTCCCCCAGGCAGGCGCGACGACGCGGGGGCTGGTCGCGGCCACTGCTGGAGGAGCTGCTATCCAAAGGAGAGTCGCCGAAGCTTGGCGAGCCCCGAGCGCCGCTGACCACGCGCCTGCCGCCATCTTCATCCCGTTCAATGCCGGGGCTGGGTACACGGCCGCGGTCATCGTCTTCGGGGCAGCACCCAGCACGATGACCATCTTCCCCGAACACCCTCATGTAGAGGGTGGCATCGCCGTCGAACTTGAAGTGTAGAGTGCATTGCTGGCTCAGGCCATGCGCGCGGGGAAACGTTTGCCAGCCGCAGGTCAGGGCCGCATTCCCGACGATGGAGACCTCCAGTGAAGCCCATGAGGCCCTCGGGGGAAGCGGAGACGCCCACGTCCAATCAATCGCCACATAGCATCCAAGGCCGCAGGCTATTGGGGCCTGCGGCGCTTTGCACTTGCCCCTTCGCTTCTCTGCTAAGCCAAGTCCGAGTGCGCCTTGGGCCCGGGGGCTACTGTCAGCGTTCTGGGAATGGGGGTCCCCAGACTTGCCTGCCTGCGGCCTGCGGCGTTGCTCAAGTGAAGGCCCAGTGCAGCCCAGCTTCATCAGCTCAAGCTCAAGACCCTCGCGAGGGGCCAAGCCTCACGGGGCGGACGACAGGAAGCTTCCTCAGGAGCAGCCTCATCAGGCAGGCTCGCGAGGAGGCGGAGAGATCAAGGCAGGGCACCTCGCGAGGATGTAACACCCCAAAAATTTAACCAGGTTTTAGTTATTAAAATTTTGCCAAGAGTTTAAATTTTTTGCCTGCAAGTATATCTCTGTTGATTTCAAAACTTTTCTTTTAATATTAAGGAGTTTTTCCCAAGAGGATCCTTTCAAAACATATTGAACTTATATGCCCTCTCATTAAAAACATCTCTCAATCAGTAGATTTATTTATTAAATTATTTCACCCTGAACTTTATTCATTAAAATGACTTGTTTTAAGTTTTGGAGCTCTTTTTGTACTACAACCTGTTGATAGATTTAACTAAAAATCCAGCCAAAATTTGGAGATGACATGTGATGTCTCTAAATTACTTTTGTGCAATAATATATTTCATTCAGTGCATATTTTGAGTGCTACACATGTTTTTCTTCTCTGGTCCAGTGGGCAATTTTGCACTACAACCGTTTTAAATATTTCTTTCTAGTTTCCACCAAAATTATGGGATGTCAGTAGGAGCATATCATTCCATTATATGCAAAAATCCAGGGTTGTTCTTTGAAATTTTTAAGTGAATCAACCTCATCTTCATTCTGGTCCAACATGATGGTTTGTACAACAACCATATTCTTGCTTACTCTTTGGCCCTAGATTCTTTTCCCTACTTGTAGTCCTCCATGCTAAACCCCTAAGTCCAGGAGCATGCACTCATTGGATCATTTTTGGTTCATGAAATAATGCCATTCACCTCCTGTCCAGATTTGAAGTTCTGCAAAACTTGCACTAGCAAGTTTGTGCTTTTCACCAACTAACCTCACCACCCTCTTGTGCATCCAAAGAGACACTGATCTGGAAGAATTGGCCACTCCAAGAAATGCCTAGGTGCCTGTGGCATTTTGTCCAACACCTTGAGAGCATGACCAGATTTGACATGAGTTGTTGTTGGCATTATGAACTTGGTCTCCTGACCAAACCACCTTGTCCCTTGATCTTCCCTCTATCACTAACCTAGTTCTGCTGCTTGCCAACCTCACCTAAGACCTGTAGCATGCCATGGCATTTTATCGAACACCTTCCGTGCATGCTCTAGGCGCGAGCAGAGCGCGCGTATTGCACGAGCCACGGCCGAGCCGACACGTTGCGCCCCTAGTTTTGGCACGCACTGTAGCACCACGCCACACACTAACCTTCTCACAGCAACGTGCCAAGCCGCCCTGGCAGCCTACAGCACCGCCGACAGAGCTTTTGGCGGCACGCCAGCGTCCGCAGCGCGCCTCTGCCACGGTCGGCGCCTCCAAAGCCACCCCGGCTCGCCACCTGCCCCTAGGAGCAGCGCAAGCTTATCCCCTCGCTCATCGGCTAGCTCTCGTTGTCGCCACGACGCCTTGACGCTACAGGGAGGCGGTTCATCGTCGTCCTTATCGCCGGTCGCCTCAGAACCAACCTCCACCGCCTATATAAGGACCCTGGAGCTCACTCGAGTCCTCGAGCAACCTCAAGTGATACTCCTAGTGCTACCTTGGCCAGCAGTCGAGTAAGGGGAGGCCATCTTCCCCGAGTCCGGCCGGTTCGGTCGCCGCCAATTCCCGGCCGATTCCGTCGCCACCAGTGCCTTCCCCTATCCACTCTCTCCACCAAGAGCTCTTCCTCCCTCTCGCGAGTACAACCCCATGCTCAATTTTGGCCGGAGACCACCGCAGCCCCAAACTCACTTTGTCCCCGGAGCCTCCTCCGCCGCGGAGCTCGCCGCCGGTGACACCCTCCATCCTCGGCGACCCTACGACCACCGGGAGGACCGCCTAGGAGTGGCGGATCCATCCCTGCACTCGGATGCCCGTGAAGAACCTCCGTTTGCCGGCGACGATCGCCGGACGCCCCGCCTCTGCTCGGGCAGAGAAGAGGAGGGAGTGGGGACTGGTCAAACCTGACCAGTGGGCCCCCTGGACCCACTGTTAGCGACCCTGCCCCAGTCCACGTGGCTTAAGTGGAAGCGCACTTCCGAAGTACGCTTTCGACGTATACGTATTTATTTGAAACATTTTCTTTTCTATTTTGTTTTAATAACAGATTTTGATCAAACTTTGACCTGCTGTATCTTTTTAATTACAACTCCAAATAAATTAATTATTTTTCCTACCTCTCTCAATTATAGTCTAGTTTATTTTAAGATTTATTTGAAAATTTTTCAAAGCAACTTTTTGTGCTGTTTTGTTTTTGTGTGTTAATTCATATATATTTTTAAAATAGGATTTTGGAAGAGAGGAGAAACTTTCAAAAGTTTTGGAGTGCACCCTGCCTTTCCACACAATGAAGGCAAGCATTCTGAACCCCGGCACAATATTTTTGTGTGTTCGATGACACGTTTATAACACCACCTCATTTCGGAGAAACTCGTTATTTCATGTGTTATGATCATTTGCATGAATGCATATTAATGATTTCCATGCTGTTGGAAATGAGCACACTTGTGATAATAATCATCCTCATGTGCCTTGCATGCATGCCGGAAGGAATCCGGGAAAACCTCTGCCTTGGGTAGGCATGAGTTTGTCGCCGGTCTCCGTTGGGACGGTTATGTCCGGTATGGCATAGTGAGGTATGGTGAGCGGTGATTGTGTTGGTTGAAACATTTTTTGTTATACATGTCATTCAGGGAAGATTATGAACCTCCTGAGTCGACCATAGATCGAGTCTTGTTCCAGTAACCCCCATACTTGTTTCGTACTACCACTCGTCTCTACAACAACTAGAGTACGGTTCAGTAAGTTGTCAACCTCTTTCTAGCACACACCGTACAGAGAGGCCATGGTGGAAGATACCAGTTGTAGCTGGTAGGCAGGCCACCTGGTCCGGGGGCATGGGTATTTCCGGTTGAGACCGAGAGGGGAGGCCACCCCTTAGAGCGTGCAATATAAATTTGATCCCATGCTACGTGAGGTTGTAGCCTCCCCACTTAGAGTTTGCTTGACAGGTGTCGTGGGTGATTCCAGACACGTGTGAGTTAAGCTGGTGTGTGCAAGTTAGGTGTGTTTTCAACAAAAAGACCGTAGACGGAATTAGTCCTGATGGACTAAAGGAATCCGTTACTCGTGGGTAAAGAGTACACCCTCTGCAGAGATTAAACCCATTCGAATAGCCGTGTCCATGGTTAAGGATTACAGTCTGGGATGGGTCAAGTGTCGGTCTTAGTGTCGGTCTTCGGAGGAGAAACTGTCAAACCAGAACATGGATTGTGACCGGTGATTTATGATGATTATGATTATTTTTATTTATGGACTAACCCCTTTATATTATTTGAAATATGGAGTATCCTTGGAATGGTTTTGCCTCCTGGATATTCACTATCATTTCTTTTAAAGCTCTTTATGAGGTGTCGCTCAGACGCTCGACTGTGGCATTTCTTTTAAAGCCCTTTATGTGGTGTCGCTCAGACGCCCGACTGTGGCATTTCTTTTAAAGCCCTTTATGTGGTGTCGCTCAGACGCCCGACTGTGGCATTTTTTTAAAGCCCTTTATGTGGTGTCGCTCAGACGCCTGACATTGGCATTTCTTTTAAAGCCCTTTATGTGGTGTCGCTTAGACGCCCGACTGTGGCATTTCTTTTATAAGCCCTTTATGTGGTGTCGCTCAGACGCCCGATCGGTGCCTTTTATTATTATTATGTTAATGCATTTTCATAAATAACCTACTCACATGCATCAGAGATTTATTTACTTTTTGTGACTGACGTCATGAGTATAGTTATTTCGGAACTTCGTTGTTATATTATACCCGTGTTCATAATGTTTGCGAGTACATTCAAAGTACTCACTGGCTTGTCCCTGGCTATTGTCTTGGCCAGATTTCTTGCGCGGAGAGGAGCGACCGTGATGACAGCCCCGGAACCCACGCAACGGTGATAGCAGCCTCGCGAAGATAGGAGTTAACCTGGTCAGCTGTTCCCATGGGAAATGGAGTCCCATAGACACTGATGATTCACAACCCGCTTCCGCCATCAACAACTAGAGACCATTTGTTGTACTCATAGGCCAGAATGGTCTTGTACTACATATTTTGTATTTTGCTTGGAATTTCTGTATCAAGTTGGTGCCTCATCAGCTAACAGTTATCCTGGGGCTGGTGAGCACAAGGGCCATTTTCTGGAAATTAATACCCGGAAAACTGGTCGCCACAAACTTGGTATCAGAGCCAGGCTGACCATTGGCTAATCCTATCTTAGCCAGGTCGAAAAACTTAGGCAAACCAACCCACCAAACCTTAACCAAACCCCAACCAAGCTTCTCGTGCAAGATAGCCACACAGCGACCCCGACACTTTTGGCAGTCGGTGCCCAACCTATCAACCTAGCCTGTCGATCGCGCGCTAGTGACCAGCACCCAAGATGTCTCCTTCACAAGCGTGCGAAGGAAGACTCCAGTACCCTTTTCTATAAAAAGGGCATGCTAGGCCCAACCCAGCACATCCTCTACCCCAAACCGAGCCATAATGCCAGGCCCCGTCGTGCACAACGAGACCACAACAACCAACCTTGGAGGTTTTGTGACCATACTCGCAAACCTCACCCGTCGTGCCCATGCGTTAGAAGAGCCCCCAGAATATGTTGTGTACCAAGGACCCATGGGCGGTGAAAGCCGTCAATTTTGGGCCACTGTGCACATCTACGGTAGGGGTCTATCTCCAGAACACCCCTACAGGTTCACCGGAAGAACAACTTCCTTCGAGCCACAAGCCATCCAGCTAGCTGCTAGAGAGGCTATAGTTCAACTTCGGCAGTTGTCACCCAGAGTTAACTGTCGCTCGTTCTACTACTACCCCAGGCGTGAAGGGTATGGTAGACCACCCCAAGTTGCCAACGGAGATCACGAGACAGATCCCGCATTGTTGCACCTAGTGCGCTATGTAAGTACACTAGAGGCACTGTTCGACTAGATCACCATTGATCTGATCGCAGCTCGAGGAGAGCTGGTTCGTCGAGCCCCAGCAAGAAGAGAAGACGAGCCCGACGCCGACAACCCAGTCGTGCTGTTCGGACACCCGATCGAGACCCTGAGATCAGCTCCAGCCACCAACCGAGACGCTTTGATGACCCCAGAAGTGCTTTGTCGCCTTTTGGGAGCACACTCCAACGGGATTGTGGCCAAAAATCCCCGCGATGGTCATCATCGCTACCCCGACCCTGCAGTTCCTCCGCCATCTCCGACTAATCCTGGCAGTGAGACACGTGGAGAAGCCTCGACATCCACCAGGCACGCCCATTTAGGCATAAACGAGGTAGACTAAGTCGTACGAGTAGTACCGAGTCTCAGTGTATCCTCGCTTGTAATCGTGTAACCTTGTGAATAAGCGCAGCCTGTCATTGTGCCTCTGTTTTAATAGTAGCCTTGCATATTCTGTAGGCGCATAGTTGCATATTTTCCGGGCACAGCTACCAAAACCAACCCCGACGACAACCAGAGTAACACGTCTCTTCATGAGATATGTGTATCTCTGACACTGAGGCCCGACCCGGAGAGACGCATACATCGACTGGTCAATCCACTTCCTCCGATAGAAGAGGAGTGTATCCCATTGCCAGAGACTTTTTCTCGGGACCCCGGCCAGTTACCGTTTTTATTTTAGACGTCACTGCTGTGTTTGTTATCGCAGCATTTATTATTACGTTGTAACCTATGCATGGTACCTCGAATTTGTGCGATGAGTCGTGTATTTAGTTTCTACTAGTATGAGTAGTTTTCTTCGTGATTAACTTGTGTAACCGCGAAAAATCCTAGAATGAGATTTCTTTTCCCTGAGTTGCTGCATCGTTTATCCCCTCACTACATGGATTATTTTTATTCACGCAGCACCACGGCAGTACACTCACAACCGCTCGAACACATATGGAGTATTTGTTTTTCACAACGGCTCTTAGCAAATCTCGAGGACGAGATTTTTCTTAAGGGGGGTAGTAATTGTAACACCCCAAAAATTTAACCAGGTTTTAGTTATTAAATTTTTGCCAAGAGTTTACATTTTTTGCCTGCAAGTATATCTCTGTTGATTTCAAAACTTTTCTTTTAATATTAAGGAGTTTTTCCCAAGAGGATCCTTTCAAAACATATTGGACTTATATGCCCTCTCATTAAAAACATCTCTCAAATAGTAGATTTATTTATTAAATTATTTCACCCTGAACTTTATTCATTAAAATGACTTGTTTTAAGTTTTGGAGCTCTTTTTGTACTACAACCTGTTGATAGATTTAACTAAAAATCCAGCCAAAATTTGGAGATGACATGTGATGTCTCTAAATCACTTTTGTGCAATAATATATTTCATTCAGTGCATATATTGAGTGCTACACATGTTTTTCTTCTCTGGTCCAGTGGGCAATTTTGCACTACAACCGTTTTAAATATTTCTTTCTAGTTTCCACCAAAATTATGGGATGTCAGTAGGAGCATATCATTCCATTATATGCAAAAATCCAGGGTTGTTCTTTGAAAATTTTAAGTGAATCAACCTCATCTTCATTCTGGTCCAACATGATGGTTTGTAACACAACCATATTCTTGCTTACTCTTTGGCCCTAGATTCTTTTCCCTACTTGTAGTCCTCCATGCTAAACCCCTAAGTCCAGGAGCATGCACTCATTGGATCATTTTTGGTTCATGAAATAATGCCATTCACCTCCTCTCCAGATTTGAAGTTCTGCAAAACTTGCACTAGCAAGTTTGTGCTTTTCACCAACTAACCTCACCACCCTCTTGTGCATCCAAAGAGACACTGATCTGGAAGAATTGGCCACTCCAAGAAATGCCTAGGTGCCTGTGGCATTTTGTCAAACACCTTGAGAGCATGACCAGATTTGACATGAGTTGTTGTTGGCATTATGAACTTGGTCTCCTGACCAAACCAAATTGTCCCTTGATCTTCCATCTATCACTAACCTAGTTCCGCTGCTTGCCAACCTCACCTGAGACCTGTAGCATGCCACGGAATTTTATCGAACACCTTCCGTGCGTGCTCTGGGCGCGAGCAGAGCGCGCGTATTGCACGAGCCACGGCCGAGCCAACATGTTCCGCCCCTGGTTTTGGCACGCTGTGTAGCACCACGCCACGCACTAACCTTCTCACAGCAACGCGCCAAGCCGCCCTGGCAGCCTACAACACCGCCGACAGAGCTCTTGGCGGCACGCCGGTGTCCGCAGCGCGCCTCTGCCACGGTCGGTGCCGTCAAAGCCACCCCGGCTCGCCACCTGCCCCTGGGAGCAGCGCAAGCTTATCCCCTCGCTCGTCGGCTAGCTCCCATCGTCGCTACGACGCCCTGACGCTACAGGGAGGCGGTTCACCGTCGTCCTTATCGCCGGCCACCTCGGAACCGACCTCCACCGCCTATATAAGGACCCCGGAGCTCACTCGAGTCCTCGAGCAACCTCAGGTGATACTCCTAGTGCTACCTTGGCCAGCAGTCGAGTAAGGGGAGGCCATCTTCCCCGAGTCCGGCCGGTTCGGTCGCCGCCAATTCCCGGCCGATTCCGTCACCACCAGTGCCTTCCCCTATCCACTCTCTCCACCAAGAGCTCTCCCTCCCTCTCGCGAGTACAACCCCACGCTCAATTTTGGCCGGAGACCACCGCAGCCCCAAACTCACTTTGTCCCCGGAGCCTCCTCCGCCGCGGAGCTCGCCGCCGGCGACTCCCTCCACCCACGACGACCCTATGACCACCGGGAGGACCGCCTAGGAGTGGCGGATCCATCCCTGCACTCGGATGCCCGCGATGAACCGCCGTTCGCCGGTGACGATCGCCGGACGCCCCGCCTTTGCTCGGGCAGAGAAGAGGAGGGAGTGGGGACTGGTCAAACCTAGCCAGTGGGCCCCCTGGACCCACTGTCAGCGACCCCACCCTAGTCCACGTGGGTTAAGTGGAAGCGCACTTCCGAAGTACGCTTTCGACGTATACATATTTATTTGAAACATTTTCTTTTCTGTTTTGTTTTAAATAACAGATTTTGATCAAACTTTGACCTGCTGTGTCTTTTTAATTACAACTCCAAATAAATTAATTCTTTTTCCTACCTCTCTCAATTATTGTCTAGTTTATTTTAAGATTTATTTGAAAAAATTTCAAAGCAAATTTTTGTGTTGTTTTGTTTTTGTGTGTTAATTCATATATATTTTTAAAATAGGATTTTGAAGAGAGGAGAAACTTTCAAAAGTTTTGGAGTGCACCTTGCCTTTCCACACAATGAAGGCAAGCATTCTGAACCCCGGCATAATATTTTTGTGTGTTCGATGACACGTTTATAACACCACCTCATTTCAGAGAAACTCATTATTTCATGTGATATGATCATGTGCATGAATGCATATTAATGATTTCCATGCTGTTGGAAATGAGCACACTTGTGATAATAATCATCCTCATGTGCCTTGCATGCACGCCGGAAGGAATCCGGGAAAACCTCTGCCTTGGGTAGGCATGAGTTTGTCGCCGGTCTCCGTTGGGATGGTTATGTCCGGTATGGCATAGTGAGGTATGGTGAGCGGTGATTGTGTTGGTTGAAACATTTTTTGTTATACATGTCATGCAGGGAAGATTATGAACCTCCTGAGTCGACCATAGATCGAGTCTTGTTCCAGTAACCCCCATAGTTGTTTCGTACTACCACTCATCTCTACAACAAGTAGAGTATGGTTCAGTAAGTTGTCAACCTCTTTCTAGCACACACCGTACAGAGAGGCCATGGTGGAAGATACCGGTTGTAGCTGGTAGGCAGGCCACCTGGTCCGGGGGCATGGGTGTTTCCGGTTGAGACCGAGAGGGGAGGCCACCCCTTAGAGCGTGCAATATAAATTTGATCCCATGCTACGCGAGGTTGTAGCCTCCCCACTTAGAGTTTGCTTGACAAGTGTCGTGGGTGATTCCAGACACGTGTGAGTTAAGCTGGTGTGTGCAAGTTAGGTGTGTTTTCAACAAAAAGACCGTAGATGGAATTAGTCCTGATGGACTAAAGGAATCCGTTACTCGTGGGTAAAGAGTACACCCTCTGCAGAGATTAAACCCATTCGAATAGCCGTGTCCATGGTTAAGGATTACAGTCTGGGATGGGTCAAGTGTCGGTCTTAGTGTCGGTCTTCGGAGGAGAAACTGTCAAACCAGAACATGGATTGTGACCGGTGATTTATGATGATTATGATTATTTTTATTTATGGACTAACCCCTTTATATTATTTGAAATATGGAGTATCCTTGGAATGATTTTGCCTCCTGGATATTCACTATCATTTATTTTAAAGCTCTTTACGAGGTGTCGCTCAGACGCCCGACTGTGGCATTTCTTTTAAAGCCCTTTATGTGGTGTCGCTCAGACGCCCGACTGTGGCATTTCCTTTAAAGCCCTTTATGTGGTGTCGCTCAGACGCCTGACTGTGGCATTTTTTTAAAGCCCTTTATGTGGTGTCGCTCAGACGCCCGACTGTGGCATTTCTTTTAAAGCCCTTTATGTGGTGTCGCTCAGACGCCCGACTGTGGCATTTCTTTTATAAGCCCTTTATGTGGTGTCGCTCAGACGCCTGATCGGTGCCTTTTATTATTATTATGTTATTGCATTTTCATAAATAACCTACTCACATGCATCAGAGATTTATTTACTTTTTGTGACTGACATCATGAGTATAGTTATTTCGGAACTTCGTTGTTATATTATACCCGTGTTCATAATGTTTGCGAGTACATTCAAAGTACTCACTGGCTTGTCCCTGGCTATTGTCTTGGCCAGATTTCTTGCGCGGAGAGGAGCGACCGTGATGACAGCCCCGGAACCCACGCAACGGTGATAGCAGCCTCGCGAAGATAGGAGTTAACCTGGTCAGCTGTTCCCGTGGAAAATGGAGTCCCATAGACACTGATGATTCACAACCCGCTTCCGCCATCAACCACTAGAGACCATTTATTGTACTCATAGGCCAGAATGGTCTTGTACTACATATTTTGTATTTTGCTTGGAATTTCTGTATCAAGTTGGTGCCTCATCAGCTAACAGTTATCCTGGGGCTGGTGAGCACAAGGGCCATTTTCTGGAAATTAATACCCGGAAAACCGGTCGCCACAGAGGAGCCCGTGACACAAGCCATGACGATCGAAACCGGGCGGGTGCCGACCTGCGCAGTGTCCTTGTTTCCCCTTTGGTGCAAAGGGGGCAAGCACAGGCCAAGGCATCAGGCAAAGGTTACTGTTTCGGTGCAACAAGACCAAGACCAGCAGAGCGGCAGGATGGAAGTCATCATGGAGCCCAAGACGGTGTCACCGCCAGAGTCTTTGGCAGTCGAAGACCAACTTTAGTCAGGATAAGTGTACTAGATGTTCCCCTTCAAAATGGCCAATTGTTGGCGCCCTTCCCGCTCATTATTTGGGAAGAGGCCTAGGGCCTCCCTCTATAAATAGGACTAGCCACCACAGTAGAAAGGGGAGGATCCAGATTGCGCATAGACTAGAGAGAGAGAGAAAGAGAGGCGACTGAACTGACCCAAGCAATTCATCGCACCAGCTCAAGAACAGCCCCTCGCGAGGCTGTTCTCCCTTTGTATTGTTCATCATCAGCCCCTGAGGCAATCCACCACACCACACACTAGAGTAGGGTATTACACCACAATGGTGGCCTGAACCAGTATAAACCCCGTGTTCCTTGTGTGTTCTTCTTTCTAGCCTAGATTCCTTGCGAGGCTTCGAGACGCGAGTTGGTAGGGGAAAGATCTTCGTGCGCACCCCAGAGTTCGAACCTCAAGGGTCTGCCAGAACTCGAAATCCTACAGAGGAGTATACTACAGATGAGGATCCCCTGACGTGGCCGAACCCATTGAGTAACTGACATGCGGGGCCTAGCAAGCATGGGGTCCGCCAGTAAGTGACCAAAAGGGAGGGTAAGGCAGGGATACTTATGTCAGAGGATCCACTTCCACTACTACTCCCTCCTTCCATTTACTATACAAGGCCTAATGCGTTTTTCGAGGCTAACTTTGACCAAATGTTAGAGTAATAATATATGATATGTAACTTACACAAAGCATATGGTCAAATTCGTATGTGAAAGGAGTTTCCAATGATATAATTTTCACATTATACATCTCATGTACTATTAATCTCGTCAATAGTCAAATGCGGTTTTAAAAATGCATTAGAGCATGGTTAATAATATAGCCAGTCGATGGCTATGAGGGACTGCCATGTCATGTATAGCCATCATCTATTACATGCACTCATACAGTAGTGTGGGCTATAAGGTTGGCTATTTCCCGCAAAAAATATATAAGGTTGGCTATTGTATTAGTACTTTTTGGCATCTCCTCTCTATCTCTTTCTTCATATTTATTGTATTTAACTAGGAATGCGTATATAGCTAAGGCTCTTGCATGAGAGCTCACTCCTCTTACTTTTTCACATCTCTCTCCTCCACATAGGCCCTATATAAATGGAAGGAGGGAGTACTACTGTGAGCACTGCATACTCTAGTACAGATGTTGTCAGTACTCCACGTGTACTATTGGACAGGGAGCTTAAAAAAGTTACCATTGGACTGACTATACGTGGCGAAATCATAGTAGGAAGAGCATGCGAACAAGCAAATTCACGTGGTTGAAAACAAATTGGAAACCATCTCGAGTACAAATCTAGGAGTACGTACGAATCTAACAATATTGATTGGGCGTTGTTGAATGTTGATACTTTTTTGATCAAAGTAGAGATACTTTGACTACACATAAAACTTATATGTAAACTAGAAAGGATAGGAGGGAGTATATTGTACATTCAAAAATGAAACGAACATTGAATACCCTTTATATATGATTTGCTGATGCTATGATCACCGGTTAAATTTTTTGAATCTGCCTTAGGTATCACGTGCCCCCACTCGTTCTCTCTCAATTTCATCTCGGGGTCCGGAGATCGATTGAAAGAGGACTAGGGTGGGTACATGCGAATTATACTCGGTGTAATGTTCAAATGAGGCATGCGGGAGGATGGACTCGACCGGAGGGCGACATGATCGATGGAGAAGAGGGTTGGAGAGGAATGAGAAATAAGCAAATGCCACATGATTATACTTGAATGGCTCAAATAAACAGTAAGTTGTCTCGCTTGACCTACATAGTGAAAGGCACTGACGCTCGAATATGGCCGGGAAAACAGGGAAACCGACATGTGGGGCACACCCGTCGGGACGACGTAGCATAGACTAGTCCAATGGAGGAGCTGGCCCACGGCCTCCTCGCCACCGACAACCGTTCATGTGGGTCGTTGGGGCCAACAACGTGGCGCAGCTCCAGCACCGCCTCTTGACACGGCGACCGCGGTGAGCGACACACTCATATCGTTGCTAGACACGGTCGGTTTCAGTGTGCCGAGGGTGGCGTTAGTGCTGTGGCACGACCAACAGTATGTTTGGTTTGTGCCCAAGGTTGCCCCATCAAAGCATTGGGTAGCCAAAATTTTGGTTGAGGTATTGGTTGCCCATGATTTGGCCGACATTGGCAAGAAAAATGAACTAGAGTTGGCTAGTGTTCATTGGCATGCCAAAAAAATGGAAACCATCCAAACAAAGACCAATCTTTGGGTCATGACCAAAATTTTGGTAAGGTGCACTTTGGCCACAATCCAAACACACCCCAACACCCGGCTCGTCGAGGATGCATGGGGTGCCGTGATGCGTCCGTGGAGTGGTGTAGTGCGGCCAACTACATCCTCAGGACCTGAGACCATGCCGGGTCATCTTGCTTTTTCAATGACATGCAGGGATCGCATGTGAGCAAAGGGCATCTCCAACATTGCCATGACCGCAACTGACTACCCTAGCACGCCAAAACCCTCATCCCTTGCACCGTCGTGCGGTGTGTTCCCAGCCGGCGCTAGCTGCCCGCATTCATGCCATCCGTTCGTATGTCGTTGTTAAGAGGCTTGGCGCCTGAGGAACCAACTCCGACGACTTAATGATGCACCCGGATGCTTGGCCTCACCAGAATGTGCTACTTAAGGCGGAAACACCCAGCTAACCTCCATACCATAGAGCATCGTCCTCCTATCTGGCACCACATCCGCCATGACCGCAAGTGCGAATGCTCTGCAGAGAGCTTGTCTTTGGGGATGAAGGTCAAGGTCGCCGTCCTCGCTCAAGTCGCCTCTCGCGATGCAATAGTGGTGTAGACGGACGCGGACGCGACCGCACAAGCGGTGGCCACGTTGGCGGCCGATGACGGGAGCACCGTCAGCCACGCGTCCTACTTGCCACCGTCCAACGTCCGGCACCGCCGAGGTTGGGGACTCCTCCGAGGATGAGTAGGTCATGGGAGGCGGCAGGGTATGGTGTGCCAACTGGCCGGTCCGTATCCCATGTTCTACTCTTCCTCGCCGGAGACCGCACCTTCACTTCACGGTTCTTGAACTCCGCCCCCGTACATAGAGATCACAGATGGAGGACGTCGGTCGCCGCCGTAGAATAGGTTTAGGGTCGGGTTTCTTTTATTTTTCTGTCCTATAAAAGTTTGAAATGTAATGAAAATCTGGCGTGTTTGCATTAATCTCGGCATAGTATATTGTAGGAGTACTAGCAAGATGCCCATGCGTTGCACGGAAGATCAAGATCTTGTGGGAGAAAAGGATGAACGAGGGAAATCCTTATCTGCAAATGTGAAGAGGAGTGCTGGTAAATTGTCATAGTTTCCTTCCTATCCGTTAGATATAGATTGGATGGCCTATATTGCAGGATGACAGGCACACCATCATCACCAACTCTGCTTTTTATTGAACCGAGACAAATCTAACAGGCAAAGTAAAATAAACACATAGGGTCTATACATACACAATTTATCTTAGGCACTCCAATAGTACGTCCACTACACATTCACGTATTTCACATCTTTCTACATCTACGGGGACCTATGAAAGGGTTAATGTAAATTGCCTCTCTCTCTCCTCCCGTGATTTTCATGGTGGTGGGCCCCTCCCTCCCCCAATCTACAATCAACAGCTCACACGTTTCACATTATGTTAATTACGTAACTGGGATTACGTAGGTGTAGCATTGCTCGTCCTAAAAAACCCAACTAAGCCAACCTTCCAGCATATCACACGGGAAAAGACCCGTCCGCGCCGTTTTAGTCGAGATTACCGGATTACTAGTAGTAGTATCGATGGATCGCGCGAAGCAACAATTTTTTTTGAGGGGGCGAAGCACCTAGTTTAAAAGGAAAAAAGGTGGTACACTCACATCACTCCTGTCGCGGTCGCATTGCACCCCACACACGTTCGGTCCTACACACGGCTCACGCAAACGGAACACGCTTCGGCTTGCCTCTTCACTGACACGTGGGACTGCACTTGGAGAAACCGAGCATGCGCCAAACTCCCCCCGCCCACCGCGTGAAAATCCTCCCCCACCCAAAAATTCCCCCCAAATCCGATTCAACCGCCCTTCGGCCAACTAGCCAATAATATTCCCCAAACCCCCTCCCCCCGTCCCCCTCCACTCCATTCGCTCCGCTAAAGCCGCCCTCCCCGCCGTGCCGATACATCGGTGCCGCAGTTCATCGAGGGGATGCACGGCGATCCTCTCTCTCCCATAGTACGCTCTCGTGGACTGCCGTCCTCTAGCCGCACCGCCACCACTGGCTACGTTCTTGTGGAGGCGCACGGCGGTCAGCGCCGCCACCGCTGGTGACGTTCGTGTGGAGACGCACGACGGTCAGCTTCTCCCACGGTACGCACATTCTAGACTGAGGCCCCGTTCATGTCGGTGTAGCGCTGAATGTTAGCTAATAGACGCTGTTAATCTCACTGTTTGCCGAAGTAGTTTACAGTCAATATGCTCTGCTTAAGAAGCTTCCTTGCCCTGTTCTGCACTCAATCTGCTTAGTGGAGATGGCATGCCAAGGCCGATTAGTTGCTAAAATATCCTGCCATATATTTATTGTGACGTAGATTGCCATGGTCTGTTAGGTGAAATACCTCTACACCGTTTTATACTCGATCTTTGTTGCTGCGATGGCCTTCGATAGTTCGATGGCTGTGTGCTCGGCCTCACTGACTACCGAAACAACCTGCCATAATTTAGCACTCAAATCTGTTTGCTGAATTAGCTTTACATATATTTCTTACTTAGATTTGCTCGTCCAAATATCTTGCCATAGCTTTAGACATCAACCTAGGTATTTTTTTCTGGACTTCATAAAAAACATATATCTTTTTCCTGTAATATCTAGTAGAAGAACTAGTTTGTATGTCTAACAGATGGACAGGACTTGGATAACTTCTGCTCGAAGATTCTCCGCTGCATATGTCGACGGGGTTGAAAACTTCATGAAATTTATCAGAGCTGAGTACGGTGGTCCGAAATCAGATGTGCTCTGCCCGTGTAGCAGTTGTATGAATTCAGTTAGAAGACCCTAGTAAACTATGCAAAATCATCTACACATGTATGGGATGTCGGTCACATATACTAGGTGGGTTCATCATGGTGAAACTGTGAACGTCAATGTTATTGACTACGTGGAAACAACAGATCAGCAACTTGATCTGCCTGATGCTCAGGTGGAAGAGGAGGAGGAGGTGGTGGTGGTGGAGCCAGTGAGTTTGACCAAGATTGAAACAATGCTACGAAATGCTCGTGCATTCCATGAACTTTCACCTGCAGAAGAAAAACGGTGGGCCCGCATGTTGGAACAATGCAACGTGGCTATCACCCCAGGAAATAAGCTACCAGTATTCTCAGCTATGGTCACCTTTCTTCAGGTGAAGACATCTGAGCGGATGACCAACAAATCATTCGATGCGATGTTGGCTGCTTTCCGCAAATCTTTCCCAGATGCATCTGAGCTGCCACACACCTACAGTAAAATGAAGAATTTCCTTCGTGCAGCTGGAATTGGATATGATATGATCCATGTTTGTAAGAATAATTGTGTTCTGTTCCGGAAGGATTATGCCAACTTAAGTGAATGCCCAAAATGCAAATCATCAAGATGGAAAGATGGCGATGCTGTGAAGAGGATTCCTCATAATGTTCTGAGACATTTTCCAATTATACCAAGATTGCAGAGGTTGTTTCATGATGCTGAAACAAGAGAGGATGTACTATGGCATTCTAGGAACCAGGAGTACAGAGATCATAATGTAATGAGCCATCCATCTCATGGTAGTGAGTGGAAAAGCTTCAATCATAAACACAAAAAGAATGTTGTCGACCCGAGAAACATTAGACTTGGCTTAGCTTCAGATGGATTTAACCCATTTGGCCACCAAAGCGCCACATATAGCATGTGCCAGTGCTTGTTATCGCTTACAACATGCCTCCAAATGTCTGCACCAAAGAATCGAACTACATGATGGCCTTGCTCATCCCAGGTGCAAAAAGTCCTAGAAAGGATTTTGATTTGTTCATGGAGCCTCTTGTGGAGGAACTTCAACAGCTATGGAGGGGTGTTCTCACTCGAGACCTATATAGCATCCCACCAGCTGATTTCTTTCTGTGTGCTGTTATAATTTGGTGCATCCATGATTATCCGACTTTGGGCACTATGTCAGGGCGAACGACACATGGTTACAATGCATGTGTTCGCTGTGATAGGAATCCGCTGTCATACGCAATACTTAGCAAGATATGTTACATTGGACACTGTCGTTTCCTTGCCAAGGACAAGCCGCATCCTAGAACATACCAAAGACATGTGTTCAATGCAAAGCATGAAAACCGTGATGCGCCAAAGAGGCTCACCGCCGATGAGTTGCAAGTGGAATTAGAGAAGGTCAGACATATTACACCAGGAAAGCATCCTGGTAATGGTAGCGGGAAAAGGAAGCGTGGCAGGGCAGAAGAGAGATTATTGTTTACCCGCAGGTCCACTTTGTGGGACTTGGAGTATTGGAAAGATTTGGATCTGGGGCATAATCTTGATGTGATGCATATCGAGAAAAGTATATGTGACAGCATTATCAGCACACTTCTTAATATTGAAGGCAAGATGAAGGATACCTTAAAATCTAGGATTGATTTGACACACCTGGGTATCAGACAGGATTTGCAGGTGCAAGATGAAGGTAAACCACGGGATATGGCACTAGCTGTGTACGTCTTGGACAAGGTAAAAAAGAAAAGAATTCTGCGAGGTCCTGTCACGTGTGAGCTTCCCACATGGATTTGCTTCCAACCCTGAAAGGAGAGTCAGTGCAGATGGAAACAAGGTACAAGGGTTGAAAACTCATGACTGCCACGTCCTACTTCAAAGGGTTTTACCTGTTATCCTTAGAGGATTGGGCCGCCCTGACTTATGCACAGCAGTTGTAGAGTTGGGACAATTCTTCAGGGAACTCTGCAGTAGAAATATCAGGATAGATGCTTTGGAGCGTCTCAGAGACAAGATACCACCTATCCTATGCAACCTTGAGAAGATGTATCCTCCAGCCTTCTTTGATGTGATGGTGCATTTGGCTATTCATCTACCTGATGAGGCACTACTTAGAGGTCCAGTACAGTATGGCTGGATGTACCCTATTGAAAGGCGGCTAGGCACTTTCAAGGGCTATGTTAGGAACAGAGCTAGACCCGAGGGTTCCATTGCAGAGGCCTACATTGCTACAGAAGCATTGACATTCTGCTCAAAATACATTGAAACAGCTGATCAGCTTAGCAAAGAGGTGGGTGAAGACAATCCTGGGCTCAATGTTTTCAATTACTCTATTCGAGTTACTGGGATGAGTCGATAAGAGGACAAACCTAAATATTTGGAAAAAAATGGTTTGGTATGTGTTGAATAACTGTCCTGAGATACTACCTTATATCAAGTAAGTGCAGTACTGCAGCTTATACATCATAATCTACTAAACTTGTAGCACATTCTTATATATTTAGATGTTTGACGCGGTCACTATGTTGTGCAACATCTACAAAAAGGAGTTACCGCCACAAAATCCAAGAAACATTGACAAACTGGTTATGGCAGGATTTGTGAAATGGTTCAAGAGCCATGTAAGCTTTTGAATTGCACTGTCAGTTTTTTTAATATATTGAGTACATAAGATGATCAACTTGTCTATTTTCTAACCATAGGTTAAGAAGATGCGGGTGAGGGAGTCCTGGATTAGGGGGTATCCGGACAACCGGACTATATACATCGTCCGGACTATTGAAGCGTGAAGATACAAGACTCAAGACTTCGTCCCGTGTCCAGATGGGACTCTCCTTGGTGTGGAAGGCAAGCTTGGCAATCCGGATATTGTATTTCCTTCCTTGTAACCGACTCCATGTAAACCCTAGCCCTCTCCGGTGTCTATATAAACTAGAGAGGTTGGTCCTTAGAAGGCCGATCACAATTACAATCATACCATCATAGGCTAGATCTTAGGGTTTAGCCTCTACAATCTCGTGGTAGATCTACTCTTGTACTACCCATATCTTCAATATTAATCAAGCAGGAAGTAGGGTTTTACCTCCATCGAGAGGGCCCGAACCTAGGTAAACATTGTGTCCCTTGCTTCCTGTTACCATCAGCCTAGATGCACAGATTGGGACCCCCTACCCGAGATCCGCCGGTTTTAACACCGACATTGGTGCTTTCATTGGGAGTTCCTCTGTGTCGTCGCTGCAGGGCTTGATGGCACCATTGATCATTAACAACACGGTCCAGGGGGAGACCTTTCTCCCCGGACAGATCTTCATGTTCGGCGGCTTCGCACTGTGGGCCAATTCGCTTGGCCATCTAGAGCAGATCGACAGCTACGCCCCTAGTCAGCAAGTCAGGTTCGGAAACTTGAACTACATGGCTGATATTCGCGGAGACTTGATCTTCGACGGATTCGGGCCCGTGCCAGGAGCACCGGACAGTCGCGATGAGCACGTCCTAGACCTGTCGTCGGACCATGTTCGGGTTATCACCCCTGCAGCGGCCCCGGACCTAAATCCGGAGCAGGCTGCGTTACCTGAGGACGGAGGGATGGGCCCCGCCCCGCAGGCTACACACTCATCGGCGGTGGAGCCGAACACGGGTCTCACCTCTACGATGGCCTGTGACTCCGGACCCCCGGATTCACATCCGGATGTTGGTTCCTGTCCGCGCACTCCCGAGCCAGTTGAGCCAGGTTGGGCTCCGGTAATGGAGTTCACTGCTGCGGATATCTTCCAGCACTCGCCCTTTGGCGACATGCTAAACTCATTAAAAACTCTCTCTTTGACAGAAAATTCCGGGCCAAACTACGTCCGTCTCGAGTGGGAAGCAGGCGACGAAGAAATTCGTTACCCACCCACCACCCACTTCATAGCCACGGTAGATGATTTAACCGACGTATTTGACTTCGACTCCGAAGGCATCGACTGTATGGACGACGATGTAGGAGAAGATTCAGAATCTATGGGGTTGCGGGACTTCTGCCTCGTCACACGACATATACATGGTGGATACGCCCAATGAGGACGACGGCGACAATCCGGAAGATAAAACCCCCAGGCAAAAGCCAAAGCGACGGCGCAGACGTCGTTCCAAGTCCAGCAACAGTAAAAATAGCAGCAAGAACGCCAGAAGGATCGATACTCCGGTCAACCCCGAAGGCAACAACGACCATACAAAACCAGTGATGGAGCAGGACGAGCCAGGTCATGCCGAACACAGTTCGGAGCAGACACCCGATGACAATGATCCAGATGGACGAGTTCATCAAACTGGCCCAGGACAAGAAGACAGTCCGGACGATGATGCATTCATCATTCCGGAAGAACGCGTAGAATGAGATAACCTCCACAGAAAGCTTATGGCCATAGCGAGAAGTCTGAAGAAGTAGAAGCAACGGCTCAAAGCCGCATAGGAAACACTCAATCGCAGATGGAGTAAAGTGCTAGACACTGAAGAAAGATATGGCGACGATCGCCATACAAAGAGCTATCCAAAACGCAAGCTACTGCCAGAATTCGACGACGAGGCTGTTCCACCAAAGAGTAACACGACCAGGAGGCCAGACGTACCACTTCATAACCGCAACAAAGCGGCTACCGATGCTGCGCACGATCTACGTGAGCACCTGGATAAAAAAGCTGGCGCAGCTAGGTCCATCTACGGATCTAAAGGACACACCTCGGCGAGGGACTGTGGTCATCAAAACGATTATGCTAATCAAATACCAGTTCGGAATAAACACCGGACACAACAATAGCCGACGGCATGCCACAGCACATCCAGATACAGAGGGGCTGCTCACCCCCTGTGCTTTACCGAAGAAGTACCAAACCATGAATTTCCACAGGGCTTTAAACCTGTGAACATAGAGGCATATGATGGAATGACAGACCCAGGGGTCTGGATCGAAGACTTTATCCTGCATATACATATGGCTCGTGGGGATTACCTCCACGCCATCAGATACCTTCCCCTCAAGCTAAAGGGACCAGCTCGACACTGGTTGAAAAGCCTCCCCGAAAATCCAATTGGGAGTTGGGAGGAACTCGAGGACGCTTTCAGGGCCAATTTTCAAGGGACTTATGTCCGGCCTCTGGATGCTAACGATTTAAGTCACATAATCCAACAACCCAGAGAGTTCGCCCGCAAGCTTTGGAACAGATTCCTCACTAAGAAGAATCAAATTGTCGATTGTCCGGATGACGAAGCCTTAGCGGCATTCAAACACAGCATCCGCGACGAGTGGCTTGCCAGACACCTCGGCCAAGAAAAGCCAAGGACAATGGCAGCCCTAACAAGCCTTATGACCCACTTTTGCACGGGTGAAGATAGCTGGCTAGCCCGTAAAGGCACCAGCGACCCCAGCACATCCGAAATAAGGGATGGCAACGGGAAGCCACGACGTAATAAAAATAAATGCCAAAACAAGAAAGAGAGCCCAGATAACACAATGGTTAATGGCGGATTCATGGGCTCTCGACCTGATCAGCAAAAGAAGCCATTTAAAGGCAGTAAAGAGGGACCGTCCGGTCTGAACAGAGTCCTGGACAGACTGTGCCAAATTCATGGCACCCCTGACAAACCTGCGAACCACACGCACAGAGAGTGCTGGGTCTTCAAGCAGGCCGGCAAATTAAATGCCGAACACAAGGGAAGGGAAACACCAAGTGAAGACGAGGATGAACCTCGCCAGCCGAACACTGGGGGACAGAAAAAATTCCCGCCAGAGGTTAAAACAGTGAACATGATCCACGCAACTCGTACATCCATGAGAAGGCACAAACGCGTGCATAGAGATGCGTGCGATATAGAGCCCATCGTACCCACACCTAACTACTGGATGTCTTATCCGATCAGCTTTGATCACTTGGACGGCCGAACTAGTATTCGGCGTGAAGGATCAGAGGCCTTGGTGCTTAACCCAATAATCGACGGATACCATCTCACCCACGTCCTCATGGACGGCGGCAGCAGTCTCAATCTAATATATGAGGACATTGTCCGCAGGATGGGGATAGACCCATACAGAATTAGTCAAAGCAACACCACCTTTGAAGGGGTGATACCAGGCGTTGAAGCCTACAGCAGGGGCTCCGTCGTACTGGAGGTAACATTCGGCTCTCCAGGCAACTCCAGAAGCGAAGAACTACTCTTCATCATCGCACCCTTCTAAAGTGACTATCATGCATTGCTTGGAAGAACGGCCTTCACCCGCTTCAAAGCATTGCCGCACTATGGCTACCTTACACTCAAGATGCCCGGTCCACGTGGCGTCATCACCGTTAGAGGAATCACAGAGTGCTCTTCACGCGCAGAGGAACACGCGACGGCCCTGGCGGCCGAACTATAAGCGACCTCCAATATCAGGAAATATGACTGGTCATTAAGACCACAGACACGGTTAGACGAGTCCGATAGCCCAGACAAAATTGAATCAGGGCACCGTATATGTAATCCCATAGCGGACACCAGGGGCTATAAATATTTAATACAACCCCACACTTGGCCCAACCTTATTGGCAGGCCAACATCTTACACTTTTATTATCCATCGCATACTTACGTTGTACTCTCCTACGAGCTCTCTTTTTTACAGGCAACGTTCGCGCGATACCCTTCCAGGATACGGCACAACGGAGAAAAAGGCGCAGACGTGCCACAGGGCCCCGCTCAATAGGTTTCTTTTTAGATTAAGCCCATGTGTAAACATTTTCTATTGCCTCTTGTTGTTTAACCATTCCATGGGTTCCATACCCACAAAGGATACTGCCGTTATTGGCATCTCGCCACGACAGATCAACGCACGTACCTGGAAACACATGGTTTATAATGAATGGGCATTCTTGAGCCCATCGTCTGTTATAAAGTCCGAATACCTTCGGGAGTGTTCGAGGTCACGAGTTTGGCCTTATATGCATCAGCTCTGAATCATGTCTTTGGTCAAATGTTGGGTTTGCCCGGCTCCTGGGTTTGCCGCCTTATGTTCCGTTATTATCGGCTAAGGTGGCCAAAGGAGAACTACTGCGATTGTGCCCTGGTTATTCCGGATGAGCACCTCAGTAGAGAAAGCCGAAAACTGACTGTCATGATACAGCGAGAGACTGATCAACCACTCGAAGACTCACCAGAATCTTTAGGATTCCTCCGCATTAACGAAGGGCCATTTCTCGGCCATGTACATACGTGCCCGTATTCGGATGCACGCGAAGGTACCAGGGGCTACATAGTAGCCCCAACGTTAGACTCCCATGCCTAAGTGAAAGTGTTACAACTATATAGTCCGGTTGATTAGTTCGACGTGCGATCACCTCCTTCATGGACCAAGACGTTGGATCAAGTGTTATTAAGCATATTTTTCGCAAACACCTTCGCATTGTATGCGTGGGGGCTGAAGCCAACGACTGGTAACTTTCGGATTACATATTTGTGTGTGTGTGTGTGTCTATATATATATATATATATATATATATATATATATATATATATACAGGGGACACACTCATATTTTCAGGCAAACAATATAAATATAGCCTCATAATCAAAATAAACATTGTTTTTACAATGACTCGATTCATCACTCAAACAAGACATTCTTCGAGCACTACGCCTCTATTAGGCGGGCACCTTCTGTGACCTGCGCCAAGTAGTGCTCGGCCGGATATTGGCCCCCTGTCGGATCCTGGGTCGCTATAATGGTGGCTTCCATATCCGTCCAATAGGCTTTAGCGCGGGCAAGGGCCATTCGCGCACCCTCTATGCACGCCGACCTTCTCATGGCGTCGATCCGAGGCACGGCCCTAAGGAATTGTCGCACCGAACCAAAGTAACTGTCCGTCTTAAGCCCCATCGACCAAAGATGGTCCATTACAGACCGCATTGCAAGCCCGGACAGCCTATGAAGCTCCGCTACAGTAGCCATCTTGTCACTTAACGACAGCGGGCGAGTGGGAGCATTGAATTGCGATCAAAAAAGCTTCTCCACTTCCTTATCACCCTGATCCTCGAAGAACTTGGAAGCGTCAGCTGTACTCTTTGCCAAATCCGCATACGCGTCCGCAGGACTCCAGCGTCCATCCAGGGGAGCGTACTTCAGATCGAAAAACTTTGTCCACAGCAAGTAGGAGCCCCCAGCCGTGATTTTACCGGCCTGTTGAAGCTCCTCCCGTGCACCCCTGAGCTCGGTCCGTATTTCCTTGGTGGCATTAAGTGCCTTGTTCAGGTCGGCCGAACTATCCTCATGCTCCTTTTTAAGGAGCTCATATCGTTCAGCAGCATTTTTTTAACTCCACAGCCACTTCGGCTAACTTTTCCTCGCTTCGGTGATGAGCAGTCTGTTCGGCTCTCAATTCCTCGGCCACCTTTGAGGCAGCCGCATTGCTAACCCGTGCTTGTTCCTTGGCCTGGGCAAGTTCCGCCCTCACGGGCTCCAAGGTAGCAGCACCATCTGCAGTCCAAACATATCACATTAATATCATGCCGCATTCATATTTTCCTATACAAAGGAAGGCAGAACACATACTGTTGAGGATATATCTACTGAGTGTAAACCGGCCAAGAGGGACCGGTTCACCCTCGACTATGCTGAAGCCCATGAAGATCCAGAAGATGGCTTTTTACTAATGAGGCTTAGAAGCCCGCAGCCCAAAGGCGGATTAGGGACCGTAGTGGTAAACCGCCATGACTATGTAAACTTGTAATATAAGTTAGGAAAGGAGAGACCGAGCCGGACACTTTGTATGAGTCGGCCTCGGGGCTCTGTAGACCGGTTGGACGTCAACCTGTGTATGTAAAGGACGACCCGGCGGCAGTTCAGGGACAAGAAACAACAACTCGAGACTCAGGCAAGCGTATTTCGCTCCCTGGTCATCGAAACCCAATCAATCCCATCACAACTATACGTAGGCTTTTACCTTCATCGAAGGGGCCGAATTAGTATAAACTCCCGTGTCCCTTGTTTGTTTTAACCCTGAGGGAGTTCCGGACTAGGGGGTGTCCGGATAGCCGAACTATCATGATCGGCCGGCCTCCAAGACTATGAAGATACAAGATTGAAGACTTCGTCCCGTGTCCGGATGGGACTTTCCTTGGCGTGGAAGGCAAGCTTGGCGATACGGATATGTAGATCTCCTACCATTGTAACCGACTCTGTGTAACCCTAGCCCTCTCCGGTGTCTATATAAACCGGATGGCTTTAGTCCATAGGACGAACAACAATCATACCATAGGCTAGCTTCTAGGGTTTAGCCTCCTTGATCTCGTGGTAGATCTACTCTTGTAACACACATCATCAATATTAATCAAGCAGGATGTAGGGTTTTACCTCCATCAAGAGGGCCCGAACCTGGGTAAAACATCGCGTCCCTTTCCCCTGTTACCATCCGCCTAGACGCACAGTTCGGGACCCCCTACCCGAGATCCGCCGGTTTTTACACCGACATTGGTGCTTTCATTGAGAGTTCCTCTATGCCGTCACCGATAGGCTCGATGGGTTCTTCGACCATCATCAACGATGCAGTCCAGGGTGAGACCTTTCTCCCCGGACAGATCTTCTTATTCGGCGGCTTTGCACCGCGGGCCAATTCGCTTGGCCGTCTGGAGCAGATCGAAAGCTACGCCCCTGGCCGTCAGGTCAGATTTGGAAGTTTGAACTTCATGGCTGACATCCGCGGGCACTTGATCCTCGATGGATTCGAGCCACAGCCGAGCGTGCCGCACTGTCACGGCGAGCATGATTTAGCTCTGCAGCCGGACAGTACCCTGGAGGCCGCACTCGAACCCGCTCCGATCTTCAATTCGGAGCTGGCTGCGTAGATCGAGGACGGATGGCTAGACACCGCCTCGAGGGCTGCAACCTCTACGGCGATAGAGCCGAACACTGACCTTGTCCCTCATAAAGCTCATGACTCCAAGGTGCCGGACTCCTCGCCGGACTCCGAACCTCCCGCGCCCCCTTCGATCGAATCCGATTGGGCGCCAATCATGGAGTTCACTGCAGCGGACATCT
The DNA here is from genome assembly GCF_018294505.1 of Triticum aestivum. Taxonomy (NCBI): domain Eukaryota; kingdom Viridiplantae; phylum Streptophyta; class Magnoliopsida; order Poales; family Poaceae; genus Triticum; species Triticum aestivum. The sequence goes on along the minus strand of NC_057804.1, from coordinate 382,815,893 downwards.
TTCAACACTCACCTTTCGGCGATATCTTGAGTTCTCTAAAGTATCTCTCGTTATCAGGAGAGCCCTGGCCGGACTACGGTCAGGACGGTTGGGATGCGGACGACGAAGAAATTCAAAGCCCACCCACCACCCAATTAATAGCCACTATCGACGATCTAACCGACATGCTAAACTATGACTCCGAAGACATCGACAGTATGGACGACGATGCCGGAGACGACCAAGAACCAATGCCTACCGGGCACGGGAAAGCCACCCCAACTCACGATGTATACATGGTGGATACACCAAAAGGAAGCGATAATGAGGAAAAACGGGACGTGGCGAAGGACAACTCCCCCAGCAAACAACCAAAACGGTGACGCAAGCGCCGCCCGAAGACCGGCCTCGATAAAAACGACACCCATACGGACCCGGCCCTAGAGCAGGGCGAAGCAGTGGACGACGCACATGTCACCAAGCAGCCAGCCAGACATAAACTGGACAAGCAACCCATCCCCGGCGAAGACGATCTCACATCACCAGAGCATACGAATCTTCATAAAAGGCTCGTCGCCACTGCAAGAAGTTTGAAGAAGCAAAAGCGGAAGCTCAAATTAGCGGAGGACGCACTCAGAATGAGATGGAGCAAAGTACTCAACAGCGCAGATAAACATGGCGCTAGTCACCAGACAAAGAGCTACCCGAAGCGCAAGCTGTTGCCCGAATTTGACGAGGAGGCCTTAGAGCTCCCACAGTCAAAAAAGAAAGAAGCCGCCTGGCCGGATAGACAACCAGATGACAGGCCAAGAGCAACAAGGGGCGCCGCACACAAGCCGACACACGATCAGCATAAAGATCCTCGGAAAAAGGACGACCCAGTCAGATCTATTTATGGGCCAAAAAAGAAGACTCCAGGAAGCAACATAACCTGCCGAGCATTTGAAGACAACGGCACACCCAAATACAGGGGCACCGCACACCCACTATGTTTCACCGACGTGGTACTGGATCATGGATTTCCAGCGGGATTCAAACCCGTAAACATAGAGGCATATGATGGAACAACGGACCTCGGAGTCTGGATTGAGGATTACATCCTACACATACATATGTCCAGAGGAGACGATCTCCATGCCATAAAATACCTACCCCTCAAGCTCAAAGGGCCAGCTCGGCATTGGCTTAAAAGCCTCCCAGAAAATACCATTGGAAGTTGGGAAGAGCTTGAGGATGCGTTTCGAGCAAATTTTCAGGGGACCTATGTCCGCCCTCCAGATGCAGACGATTTAAGTCACATAACTCAACAGCCCGGAGAGTCAGCATGCAAATTCTGGAATAGGTTCCTCACTAAAAAGAACCAAATAGTTGACTGTCCGGACGCTGAAGCCTTAGCAGCCTTTAAACACAATGTCCGAGACGAATGGCTTGCCAGACACCTCGGCTAGGAAAAACCAAGAATAGTGGCCGCACTAACAAGCCTCATGACCTGCTTTTGCGCGGGGGAAGACAGCTGGCTGGCTAGATGCAGCACCGGCGATCCGAGTACATCCGAAGTCAGGGATGGAAATGGGAAATCACGATGCAGAAAAGATCAGCGCCGGAATAAGGAAAATGGCCCAAATAGTACGGCGGTCAATGCCGGATTCAAAAGCTCTCGGCCGAACAACAAAACACTGCCCCTCAAGGACAACAGTGACGAGCTATCCAACCTAAACAAGATTCTGGATAGACTATGTCAAATACATGGTACCTCCGGGAAGCCTGCAAACCATACCCACAGAGATTGTTGGGTCTTCAAACAGTCCAGCCGACTTAACGCCGAACACAAGGGGCTCGACACACCAAGAGAAAGTGACGAAACCCAAAAGCAGCACTCCGGCAAACAGAAGACTTTCCCACTAGATGTCAAAACAGTGAACTCACTTCATGTGATAACACGAAAAGACCGCGTGGCACCTGCAATACTAGGACACCGCCCGCAGAATGGGGATAGACACTACCAAAATTCGCCATAGCAGCACTTCCTTCAAAGGAGTGATGCCAGGCCTTTAAGACAATTATACAGGCTCTGTACCACTAGAGGTTGTGTTCGGTTCATCCGACCTCCGTCGTGAAAAGCTCACTATCCATCGGCTCATTCAAACAGTAGCCCTTAAGCACTACTGGGGCGCGCAGCTTTCGCCAGCCCTAATGCAATACCACATTACGCGTTTTTTACGCTTAAAAATGCCCGGTCAACGTGGCATAATTTCATTAAAAAGTAACTCCGAGTGTTCCTCGACCACGGAGAACGTGAGACTGCCTCGACAGCCACACACTAATCAGACCTTGCGGGTCAAAGCCCCTAAAAACAGGTCATTCAGACCTCGGACATGGTTAGGCGAGTCCGGCGTAACTAAACAAGGGGCTTCCCAGCCGCATATCCCCTTTATAAGGGGCCGCGTGTATAAATGATGAGAGCCAATAAAGCTCAACTTTCTTCATTCTATTCTATTTTACTACAACTTCTGCATGATATTTCTTGGAAACTAAGTCCTTCTCTTTTACAGATGAAGCATGTGCTACACCCGTCCAGGATACAACACAACAGAGACACAGGCGCAGACTTGCAGCTGGGACCCATTGCAAGGATTCTTTTCAGATTAAGACCCTGCGTAAACCTTTCTTAATGTCTCTTGTTGATACACATCCCCCGGTTTCCCACCATAGCCGAGGAGGAGGCTGGCGTTTTGGCATCGGCCGCGTCAGAAGTTCCCGCTTGTACCTAGACACTAGGGGCTTAGGGCATTGTTCTGCCCGGTATCATAAAGACCGAACACCTCAGGGAGTGTTCGGCGTCTCGAGTTAGGCCTTATATGCATCAGCTCCGAATCATGTCTTTGGTCAAATGTTGGGTTTGCCCGGCTCCTGTGTTTTGCTGCCTTACATTCCGTATCATTGGCTAACATGGCACCAGGAGAAGTACTGTGATTGTGCCCCGGTTCGGCCGGGCAAGCACCTCAGTAGAGAAAGCCGAAAACTGACTGTCATGATATAGCGAGAGACTAGTCAACCACTCGATCGACCATTGGAATGTTTAGAATTCCTCCGCTTTGACGAAGGACCGCTTCCCGGTCAGGCACATACGCGCCCCGAGTTCGGGGAAGAGCGGTGCCACCAGGGGCTATATAGTAGCCCCATATTCGAGCTCCTATGGCTAAGTGAAAGTGATAAAGCATTATAGTCCGGTTGCCTAGTTTGCTACGCTATCACCTACTTAAAAGGACCAAGACGTTGGATTAAGTGTGAAAAAGCGCTTTTCTTTTTGCAAACACCCCCGCACCATGTGCGTGGGGGCTGAAGCCAAAGACTGCCATCTTTCAGATTATATACATATACGGCCGCACAGGAGATAGTTCAATACTTGAAAACACAAGTATAAAAAGCTATTGCATTATAAACATGATCTCAGAAATCATACATGTCATTCAAACATAACATCTTTCAAGCACTACGACTCTATTAAACGAGCGCCCTGCAGGACTTCCTCAAAATAGTGCTCGGTGGGGAATCAGCTTTTGTCCGAACCCCGGGATGCAACAACAGTGGCATCCATCTCCGCCCAGTATGACTTACCACGGGCGAGAGCCATTCGTGCACCTTCTATGCATGCCGACCGCTTCATCGCCCCAATACGCGGCATCGCCCCAAGGAATTGCTGCAGCAAGCCAAAATAACTCTTCGGCTTGGGCCTTTTCGGCCACAGATGAGCGACCACATCCGTCATGGCAAGTCCGGACAATCTTTTTAGCTCAGCCCACTCAACCAGCCGATCACTCAACGGAAGTGGACGCTCCGGATATGGAATTGAGACCAGAAAAGCTCTTCCATTTCGTGATCCTTCTGGCTTTGAAAGTGCACGACTGCGTCTGCCGCACTCGCCGCCAAGTCTAGATAAGGATCCTCCGCACCGTACAATCAGCCCAGCTGAGCATACTTCGGATCCGTGAACTTCCTACGCAACATAAAGGGCTTTCCAGCCACAATGTCTCCAACCTGACGCAGTTCCTCCTTCATAGCCCGCATCGCACTACGGGCATCCTTGGCTTCGGCGTCGGCCTTCTTCAGGTCCTCTTGCTCCGCTTGGCGTTCTCTTTCAAGAACCTCCTGGCGGTCGGTAGCAACTTTTAATTTCACGGCCATTCCGGCCATCTCCTTCCTGCTTCGGCAGTGAGCAGCCTTCTTGGCTTCTAGCTCTTCCGCTGCCTTCGAAGCAGCCGCCTCACTTTTTCTGGCTTGCTCCTTGGCCCGAGCAAGTTCTGCTCGAAGGCCTTCCATAGCAGCAGCACTATCTGCATCAAGCATACAAATTGTAAGGAATGGGCGTCAGCTTCCTTACTAGGCAACCACAGAGCAACCACAGAGCAACCACATACCTTGTGATTCCTCAAGTCGTTTATTGACCAGCGAGATGTCCGCATCCGCAACGTCGAGTTGCCTCTTCAGCTCGGCAAATCCATCAGTTCGGCTGGCCACCGAACGTTCCGCCACTTGCATAGGAAAGGCGACAATCTATAACTGAGATTATGATCCTCGGCACGCTGCCGTTTTCGACAGCATACCAAGTCTCAGGGGCTACTATCTATACAGGGCGCACTTCATGTGCAAAAACTGTCAAAAGGTATGTCATTTTTTGCGTACCTCAAATCCCGTCAGCAAACTTCCGACAGCCTCACACAACCCGCTTTCGGCGGACGAGATCCTCTCAATCACCATACTCATTAATGTGCGGTGATCTTCTGAGATGGATGCCCTCTTAAGCAAATCCTGTAGCTCCACCGACCGTACTCCAATGGGTGCCGAACTCTCTGTGGCCCCGTCGGACTTGGGGAGACCCTCCGCGACGACACCTCAGGGTCGTCCGCCCCGCACGATGGGGCGGCAGATGGAGGCATTTCGCTCTGCATCATCTCCGGACGAAGGTCTCCCGAAGATGAGCTGTGTTGAGATGGGATGAGATCCGAACTACAAGATGAAAACTTCGGTTACCTTTAGAGATTAAGCAGGGGTGTCCACTATTACAAAATTCCCCCTTTTTTACTGACGGCTCGCTGGAGGGCTGATTCCTTCGAGGAGACAGTACGGCCGGGGTTCTTCCCGGCACAGGACCTTCCGGTACAGATTTCTTTCCCCGCTTTGAGGCCTTGGCCTCCGGGTCTTCGGAAGCTGTCCACTTCTCCCCCTGGAAGTAGGGAATCTTGATTCCTCCCTTACTGAAAGCCTCCTCAGCAGAGGTGGTAGTTCCCCTGTGCCCCCATTCGCCCTCCTCCGAGGGTGCAACCTCCAACATTTTGATTAACACGGGATCCTGCATGGTCTCAGGGAGGGGGGCCGGACACCGTATCAGTTTTGCTTGCGCTATCCACTCCTGTCCAAGGGATAGCTGGTTAAAAGGCAAACCCACAGTAAATGAATGGATGATGTGTCCGGACACAGGGTTACTTACTTGAGTATCCGGGCGATTGCAGCTTAGGCCAGCATCCTCGGTCAATTCCGGACGCATCTCTTGCTATCCGAAGAACTGTTTGTACATCTCCGTGGGTGTCAAACCCATGAAGTGTTGAAGAGCTCGTGGCCCCTCCGGATTAAATTCCCACAGGCGGAGGGGGCGACGCTTGCAGGGCAGTAGGCGCCGGATCAACATAACCTGTACCACTACGGCTAGATTGGTCTCCCTTTCTTGGAGGCCTCGAATCCGGTCCTGCAATAGGGGAACATCCTTGGACCGCCCCCAGTCACGCCCCTTGTTGACCCATGACGTCAGCCGCTGTGGAGGGCCCGAGCGGAAGACGGGCGGCAGCCTCTGCCTGCTGCCCCTGGGAGCGGTGATATAGAACCACTCATGTTGCCACAAGCCGAGCTCCTCCTGAAAAGAGCCCTCGGGCCATGGAGTATCGGTCCTCTTACTTATAACCGCCCCGCCGCACTCTGCCTGGCGCCCCTCGATCATCTTCGGCTCCACGTTGAAGGTTTTGAGCCACAAGCCGAAGTGAGGGGTAGTGCGGAGGAAGGCTTCACAGACGACAATGAATGATGAGATGCGGAGGATGGACTCCGGAGCCAAGTCATGGAATTCCAGCCCATAGTAAAACATGAGCCCCCTCACGAAGGGATCCGTCGGGAAGCCTAAACCCCGATGGAGGTGAGACACGAACACGACGCTCTCGCCAAGCTCGGGAGTAGGAATAACTTGCCCTCGGGCAGGCAGCCTATGCGAAATCTCGTAGGTTAAGTACCTGGCGTCTCTTAGCTTTAGCACGTCCTCTTCCGTGACGGAGGAGGGCATCCACCGGCCTCGTAGGTCGGGGCCGGACATTGTCGAAGATCGAAGGTACCCGAATATGGAGCCCTGGGTGTTGGAACTCGGGGCGAGGGGCGGATTCGATAGAGGATTGAAGGAAAAGAACGGGCCTTGGTCTCATTATAAAGAGGAAGAATACCAAGAGCCGTCCCCGTGACCGTTTGTAACCCGCCTTCGACGGAGGGGGCGTGGCAACAGGCGCAGTTGGGTTACCCATGTCTGTATTGATGGGAATCCCGGAATAAGGGGAACGCGACCTCTACTTCGACAAGACGTGCCAAGGAAACTGCCTCGCTAAACGCACTGAGGTGATACAATAAAAACAATTCGAGTAAAGGCTTGGTAATGGTGTGACGTCACGCCACAAAATACTTTAGCAGATTGAACTTGTGTAATATTATTCTCTCTATGGTGGTACGTGGAATTTATTTTTGCAGAGCCGGACACTATCCTGGTGTTCACAATCTTCTATAAATTATTCGGAGGAAGAACCCGCCTTACAATGCCGAAGACAACATGCATGCCGGACTCGTCGTCATTGAAGCCTGGTTCAGGGGCTACTGAGGGAGTTCCGGACTAGGGGGTGTCCGGATAGCCTAACTATCATGATCGGCCGGACTCCAAGACTATGAAGATAAAAGATTGAAGACTTCGTCCCGTGTCCGGATGGGACTTTCCTTGGCGTGGAAGGCAAGCTTGGCGATACGGATATGTAGATCTCCTACCATTGTAACCGACTCTGTGTAACCCTAGCCCTCTCCGGTGTCTATATAAACCGGATGGCTTTAGTCCATAGGACGAACAACAATCATACCATAGGCTAGCTTCTAGGGTTTAGCCTCCTTGATCTCGTGGTAGATCTACTCTTATAACACACATCATCAATATTAATCAAGCAGGACGTAGGGTTTTACCTCCATCAAGAGGGCCCGAACCTGGGTAAAACATCGCGTCCCTTGTCTCCTGTTACCATCTGCCTAGACGCACAGTTCGGGACCCCCTACCCGAGATCCGCCGGTTTTGACACCGACAAACCCCTTCAAGCTAACCCGTTGCAATGGCTACACGACTAAGTCCTTTCATGAGGACATCTGACGTGTTAATTCCACGACAGTTGGCGTCCACCGTGGGGCTATCGCACGATGGTGTCGAGTTCTTGAAGGGATGCTCTGATGGACTTAAGGGGTACGTGATTGGCCGGATGACCAAAAGTCGTCGCGGCAAGCTCTACATCGACGATGAAGGATGGGGCCCCGAGGCCGGCTCGATCGAGTACGGGTACCGGGTTCCCTTTGGTGGAATTCATGTCTTCATCGGCAAGATCGGCAAACTGGGCCCTAAGCCGGACATCTGCACCGACCTCGTCGAGACGGCTCAGCGTGCGAGTCCAGCCCGGGTTAAGCCCGCCGTGAAGTGTGCGTTTGTAGGATGTGTCCATGGGATCTAATTTGAACCAGTGTCTGAAGGCGAGACAGTCGTATACTCCGACGGCGAGTCATCCACTGGTGAAACTGAGTCCTTGTACCAGATTCATAGCGGTGCATTCGAAGGATATTCCGATGGCAACAGTATTCCGGACCTCCTTGAACCGCCAAGTCGAGTTGCTGTTTACATGGCCGAAACACAGCCCACGTTGCAGTCTTCATCTACCGCAGCAATGAATACCGGATCAGTAGCCGTGGCAGGAGTCCCGGCGCGCCGTCCAGTGCAAGTCCTCTTCGGTTTGATGGACGCCTGGGCGACCTTGTTAACCGCAACAGTCACCCCGGAGACGCGGGATCAGCACAACGCAGACGTTGTGAAACTGAAGGACCAAATAGCACAGGCTAAGGAGGACCTGGCAGCTGAGGATACTAGGATGGCCGAAGAACGGGCCGCTTTGGATGCCCAATCACAGCGGATACAGGCACAGAATTACCAGCTCATGCTGGATCGGACCGCATCAGTGGATATAAGGCGAAGGAAGTACCGGTCACGTCTGCCGCCGGTTTACGAAGGGTTAAATCTCTTTCAGACGCCAGGCATTGGGCCAAGCAATCCGGCAGCTGCAAACTGGACTGAGGCGCATAGGACAGCTTCGGATCAACTACGGGTGACGGAGCCACCCCGACGAACAGATAACCCGCCGCAATACGTGTCTACACCACCGGGTCACTTCTCGAGCCCTCTGGATAACATGATTGCCACAGCCTCACGCCTGGCAGCCATTCCGATGGAGGGTGATTCAATAGCAGCAGTCGAGACGCGGCGGGCGAGAGACCTTCTTCAAACCACCATGGTGCAGCAGCAGGCTTATTCATATAGCCGGGATAGAATGCATTCAACCCCTCGTCCGAGCCCAAGTTATAGCAGGCGTATGGATGAACCGGAGGTGTCTAGCAGCGCGCGGCATCGCAATGCTCAAGATGTGGTGGATCATGGCAGGCAACGAAGGGATGCCGCTTTGGGTCATTATCAACCCGCCCCGGTTCAGCCAGCAGCGTCCGTTGACCAAGGCACCGGGCTTGCCTTCAGCTCCTGGGGAGTACCGTGCCTTATTCCGGCTCTTCGTAATGTGCGTCTGCCCAAAGATTTCAAGGGTCCATGCAAAGTGCCTAATTACACGGCGGATCAGCCACCTGAGGCGTGGGTCGAGAGTTATGAGATGGCAATGGAGATGCTGGATGTAGATGAAGCAGCTTGTGCAAAGTACTTCATGATGATGTTGGAGGGAACAACCCGTACTTGGTTGAAAAATCTACCAGCTAATTCCATCGAGTCATGGGATCAGTTGAAGGCCCGGTTTATAGCCATTTTCGAGGACACATGCAAACAGCCCATGTCCATTGTGGATCTAGATGCTTGTGTTCAAGGAGAGAACGAGTCCACGACTCATTGGGTACGCCGGGTCTCAGAAGTGTTGCACTCGTCCGACCGGATTAACGCTGGCCAAGCGATTATCACACTGGAGCGCAATTGCCGGTTTAAGTCACTGAAGATGAAGTTGGGACGGCTCAAGCGCCACTGCAACGACATGGGAACCCTCATGGCAGCCTTGGTAAAGTATGCCGATTCTGATAATACCAAGGATCCCGATTCTGATAATGAGAAACCAGAGAAGGGAAAGAAGAATGGCGGTGCAAAGGGACAGTAGCACAACCAAGGAGGCCATGGGAATAATGGTAAGCGTAAAGCGGATTCAGATTTTGTGGCTAACGCTAATGTGCAGCACCGAAAAGGTAAACCGCCCCAGCGCGATGGGGCGATGAATCTGGAGCGTTTGTTGAATCAGCCCTGTCCAAAGCATGGGACCAAGGAGGTTCCTGCAACGCATCTTTGGAAGGATGTAACATTATGAAGGAATTCAAAAACTCTGATCTTTTCCGGTATGATCAGGGTCCGTCGGGCGGTTCAGGTCCAGGTTTCCATGGTGGCGGCGGTTCAAACTCTGCGTTTCAGAATAATCATGGCAACCAGAACAATCAAGGTGGTAATAACCAGCAGAATAATTAAGGGAATCAGTAGCAGTCGGGTTACCAGAGTCACCCAAAGCAGTTGAATGGTGGGCAATATCATGTGTTCACCACTAGTCTGTGCAAGCGTGATCAGAAGCTTCACAAGAGGGCAGTCAATGCTGTTGAACCGGCAGTGCGACATTATCTGCGGTGGTCGGAACGGCCTATTGTGTGGAGTAGGGAGGATCATCCGCCCCGGGTTGACAATCCGGGTCAACTAGCTCTGGTGGTGGCGCCTCAGGTGGGAGGTTATAAGTTCACCAAAGTACTCATGGATGGAGGAAGCAGTATCAATATTCTGCATTATGAGACATTCCATCGCATGGGGTTGACAGATAAGAATCTTAAACCGTCCAACACTGTTTTTCATGGTGTGGTACCAGGTAAATCGACGTATCCCGTAGGTAAGATCGCTTTGGAAGTGGTGTTTGGTGATGAGCATGACTCTAGGTCTGAGACATTGACCTTTGAGGTAGTGAGAATCCAGAGCCCGTATCATGCACTGTTTGGGCGGCCGGCTTATGCAAAATTCATGGCAAGACCTTGTTATATTTATTTACAGCTCAAGATGCCGGGTCATAAAGGGACTATCACGGTTCATGGAAGTCAGAAAATCTCGTTGGATTGCGAGGAAGGTGATGCGGCTTATGCTGAGGCGGTTTGTGCTCCAGAGGAGCTAAAGTTTTATAAGGAGAATGTTGATCCGGCAGATATGACCCCTCTGAAGAAGCCCGCCACAGAGCATGACCCAACCCTGCATTTCAAACCGGCTGACGAGACTAAGCTTGTTGACTTTGTACCTGGCGATTCATCCAAGCAGTTCAGCATCAGCACCAATCTGGATCCAAAATAGGAAAGCGCGCTCATCGAGTTCATCCGTGAGAACCGGGACATTTTTGCATGGAAGCCTTCTGACATGCCAGGTGTACCGAGGGAACTCACTGAGCACACTCTTAATATTGATCCGAAATTTGAACCAGTCAAGCAATATCTTCGTTGCTTTAATGAAGAAAGACGCAAGGCAATTGGTGAAGAGGTAGCCCGGCTGTTGGCTGCTGGGTTTATCGTCGAAGTGTTTCATCCTGAATGGTTGGCTAATCCGGTGCTGGTTCTTAAGAAAAACGACACTTGGCGTATGTGTGTGGACTACACGGACTTGAATAAGGCTTTCCTGGCCGATCCCTTTGCTCTCCCGCGTATTGACCAGATCATTGATGCGACGGCGGGTTGTGAGCGCTTGAGTTTTTTGGATGCCTATTCAGGATATCATCAGATCAAAATGGCAGTTAGGGACCAGGAGAAGACATCCTTCATCACTCCCTTTGGAGCCTTCTGCTATGTTTCTATGCCCTTTGGTCTCAAGAGTGCTCAGGCAACTTATCAGCGTTGTGTGCAAAATTGTCTTCACACGCAGATTGGGCGTAATGTTCATGCCTATGTGGATGACATTGTGGTGAAATCCAGGAAGAAAGAAACACTGATAGATGACCTCAAGGAGACGTTTGACAATCTTCGGGTTTACAAGATGATGCTTAATCCGGATAAATGTGTTTTTGGTGTTCCGGCAGGCAAGCTTCTCGGGTTTCTTGTATCCAACAGGGGCATTGAGGCTAATCCAGAAAAATTAAGGCAATCACATCCTTGGCTAAACCAAAGTGTATCAATGATGTTCAGCGTCTCGCAGGTTGGATTGCAGCCCTTAGACGGTTTATCAGTCGTTTGGGAGAGAAGGCAATTCCTTTGTATTAGATGTTGAAGAAGACGGATGATTTCGTCTGGAGTGATGCAACCAATGCGGCTTTTGAGGAGCTAAAGCGGCAGTTGGTTGAACCGCCAGTTCTTGTAGCCCCAGTTGATCATGAGCCTTTGCTGTTATACATGGCTGCCAATGCCCGAGAAGTCAGTGTGGCAATTGTGGTTGAGCGTAAAGAAGCTGGGAAGGAATATCCGGTTCAACGACCTGTATACTACATCAGTGAAGTCCTGATCGAGTCAAAACAACGCTATCCACATTGGCAGAAGTTGGTGTATGGGATTTTTATGGCCAGTCGAAAACTCAAGCAATATTTTCAAGGCCATCCAATCACAGTGGTTAGTTATGCTCCTTTGGGCGATATAATTCAAAACAGGGAAGCAACTGGCCTGGTTGCAAAGTGGGCAATCGAGCTTGGTCCACACGGTTTAAAATATGTACCTCGAACAACCATCAAGTCTCAGGCTCTTGTGGACTTTATTAATGACTGGACCGAGTTGCAAGCACCGGAAGATAAACCGGATAATACGTACTGGACCATTCATTTTGATGATCTAGGTAGTTGGAAGGATCGGGGGCTGGAGTTGTCCTTACTTCCCCTCGAGGTGATAAAATTTGCTATGTCCTCCGCTTGATGTTTCCTTGTACTAACAATGCATCTGAGTATGAAGCTTTACTCCATGGTCTCCGTGTGGCCAAAGAGATGAACTTAAGTCGAGTTTGTTGTTTCGGAGATTCTGATCTGGTGGCTCAGCAAGTTTCGGGTACTTGGGATTCTAAGGATCCACTCATGGCGGCTTACAGGCGTGAGGTGGATATTGTGGCGGGTCATTTCAAAGGGTATCATGTTGAGCATATCGATCGGCGCAAAAATGAAGCAGCAGACGCTTTGAGCCGGCTTGGATCTCAGCGTAAACCGGTACCTCCTAACACGTTTTTAGATATCTTGCATAACCCGTCTGTTAAGTTGCCTACAGAAGAGGATTCGGCTGTTCCTGATCCAGAGGCTCAGTTGGTGGCCACTTTACACGTTGTACCGGATTGGACGGTTCCATATCTGGTGTATATGAGCCGGGGCGAGCTACCAAACGATACAGTTCTGGCTCGACAGATAGTCCGGCGATCCAAGTCCATGGTTATTCACAATGGCGAGTTACACCGCTGTAGCGTTTCACGCGTATTTCAGCGTTGTGTTTCTCCGGAAGAAGGCCAAGAGATCCTACGGGAAATTCATGAAGGGGATTGTGGTAATCATGCCGGTTCAAAGTCCTTGGTTGCAAAAGCTTTTCGTCATGGGTTTTACTGGTTGACAGCTCATGCAGATGCGGAGGATCTGGTAAAGCGATGTGATGCTTGTCAAAAAATTTCACGCAGTGCTCATGTTCCGGCTCAGGAACTACGGATGATTCCTATCACTTGGCCTTTTGCTACTTGGGGGCTTGATATGGTGGGACCCTTTAAACGTTCCCAGGACAAGAAGACCCACCTGTTGGTGGCAGTTGATAAATTCACCAAATGGGTTGAAGCGGAGCCTGTTAGCAAGTGTGATGCAGCTACGGTGGTTCAATTTCTTAAAAAGATTATCTTCCGCTTTGGCTTTCTACACAGTATCATCACGGATAATGGTACCAACCTTTCCAAAGGTGAGATGGAGGATTTCTGTCAGAGAGAGCACATCCGGCTTGACCTAGCATCTGTGACGCACCCTCAATCCAACGGTCAAGCAGAGTGAGCTAATCAAGAAATTTTAAAGGGTCTTAAACCCAGGCTCATGATTCCCTTGAAGCGGACGCCGGGTTGTTGGGTGGAAGAATTACCTTCTATGTTGTGGAGTATCAATACCACCCCCAATCGATCAATAGGTTACACGCCTTTCTTTATGGTATACGGAGCAGAGGCAGTTCTCCCAAGTGATATATGTCATGACTCGCCCCGGGTTGCTAATTATGTTGAAGCGGACAACGAGCAAGCTCGCCAAGAGGCACTGGACCTGTTAGATGAGAAACGGGATATGGCTTTGGCTCGATCAGAGGTTTATCAACAAGACCTATGGCGTTATCACAACCGCCGGGTTAGGACAAGAATCTTTCAAGAAGGTGACTTGGTGCTCCGGCTCATCCAGGATCAGACCGACATGCACAAGTTATCCCCGCCTTGGGAAGGACCCTTTGTGGTCAGCAAGAATCTGCACAACGGATCATACTACCTCATTGATGTTCGAGACAACTCACGCAACTCTGAGGAGGAGACCCGACGGTCGTGGAACATAGCTCTCCTCCGGCCTTATTACACTTGAGCCATAGGCTCTTCTTATGTACATATTTTGACAATGTATATATTATGATCAATAAGTAAATTAGCATCCTTGCTCTAAGCGGGGCTTCTGCTGTTTTTTCTCAAATATCCTTTGAGTTACATGGGGGCTTTAGCTGACAAAGCGGAGCGCTACCCGTTAAACCGGCTATCACGCCACAAAGCTTGGGAGCTTCACACCCAAGGGGCCAAAGAGAGTCTGGATGCTATGCACAACTCAAACATAGGCACCCAATGAGCACAACTCATCATGTTACTTGGGGGCTCCTTGTGTCAAATACCAAGGAGTTTGAATGGACCCTTGTAGCTGGGTATCGACCCACGGCTTGGAAGACTAGTATATTTACCTAAAACCCCGGGTTAACCTACCTTCATCAAGTAAGACACTCCTATCCAGGTCATCCTGGCACGGCCCTCCGAACGTTTGACAATTACTCTCATTGAGACCTTGCACTTGTCAAAGTTAAAACGGTGATTGGTTAGTTGGAGGTCCATCTTAAAAGGCTTTGTTAAATGGTTCAACTCAGCGTCCTGGCAGCCCACAAAAAGCCTCGAATTTGGGCCTGGCAGCCCTCAAAAAGCCTCGACTACACAGTTTTATTTGCGTTTCGCTAAACTTTATGTTAAACCGATTTTCTTAGCCTGGTATACCTTAAACCGGCTTGATTTGCAACTACATGTTGACAGACCTTATTCTTAAACCGGAGTTTGTTAACCCGGCCTGGTTTTGGTCATCTGGTGTGCATCATCACCCGGTATGATTTACTATACGACATCAGTACATGATGGAGTTATACAAGAATTTCAGATTTGGGTTTTCACCCTTATCACAATCAAAGTTGATCAGCTAATTCAACAGGGATATTACATCACAGGCATGAATCATTTCATATTTTTACGGTTTGATTCTCAATCAGGCTTTTTCTTGGGCATTATGACCCATCCGGCGGTAAACCGCCAGGACCCTTTTCTTCTTTATGCACATGCAGGAGTTGCATATTATGATACCTGAACCAAAATTGGCATTGACATGGCGGATCACGTAAGTATCTCCTCCTGCACGATGGCAGCAGATCAAAAATAGTTTTTGCTACCCTATTACAAGGCACAGAGGCCCAAATATGGAATTGTTTCACAACGGATAGTTTCTAACATATCAACCGAATTGACGGATTAAGCTTCATTGCCGTGTTGATGTGAAGTAGATGGGTCATCTAGCATCGGTTCAGCCTCCTCCTCCCCATCCAATGGCTGGAAGTCATTGGTGGTCCAGTCAATCCGGGTTAAAGCTTGAAAGACAGCCTCTTCACTTATAAGCTCAGCCGGATCAACGTCAGGGGCGTAAGTGTGCTTACGGATTGGTGGAATAAGGTTCTGCACTTCAGGAATGACAGCTTCAACCTGTTTGTTGTTTGCGTCATAGAAGGACCGGTGAACCGTCAGGTTAGCTTCTTCTGCCAACTGACTCGCCAGAGGACGCATCTCCCTTGTTACCCGTTTGAGGGCGTCGTTGTCAAATACTTTGCCGCTTTCTTGTGCACTGGGGAAGCCCTTGGCTATATCAGCCGGATCAAGATCAGCTATCCATGCCTTGGCTCGAGTTAGTGCTAGTAAAGTGCCAGCCCAGGCAACGGATCGCTTCAATTCTTCTATCTGCGCTGGCGTCATAGATAGCCAGTCCAGCGTGTCTTTGATCAGTGTTGGAGCCGCATTGTCACAAGAAGTGGCGCAGATAACCCGTTGGACGCCGGTATACAACTGTTCAATCAGCGTATACGCGGCCTTGAGTTTCTTCCGCATATCAGAACCCAGATGAGCAATGCGACTACCTATAGCGGTTTAAGAAGTTCATATTAAGCCGGAGAAAATTTCAAAGCGGAAGTATTCATAAAGCCTTGGTAAACAATGCTTACCGAATATTGCAGAGGTCATGGCATTGACTTGGCGCTTTAATCCAGTAAGTTCTTCCGTCACCGGTTTAAGAGCTGACTCAGCGTTTGCCGCCCGCTTCAGCAATCCAGCCTTTTCGGTATCCCAGTTGGCTTGCTTAGATTTAAACCATTCTTTGAGCTGCTCCATGGTGGTTAAGGCGGTTTTCAACTCATCCTTGGCCTTGGTGGTTTCTGCTTGTTGGGTCTTCAGAGTTTCTTGAAGGTCAGCAATTTGCGAGACTTGTTGGTTTATCTCACTCTGCAACAGTAAGAGAGCATATCAATATCTTTGTTAAAGTCCCAAGCATATAACCAGTTATACACTTGGCACTTGGGGGCTAATGCGGATCATTTTTCTGCTGATTATTGAAGTCCCAAGGATTAATACAAGTTTTAATCATGGCACTTGGGGGCTAATGTGTGTTTGATCATAAATACACAAGGAAATTTCATAAAGTATAGTATGGAATATACAAAGTCCCGGTTTGAGTTTCTAAAAGACAAACCAGCCCTTGGGGGCTACAATGCAAGGAAAGTACAGAGCAAAGAGCAAAATTGATTTACCTCATAGTGCTCCTTCATCAGATTTACTAAATCGGCTTCATAATCACAGCTTGTGTAAACCCGGTTCAAGAAGCCGGAGTGAAGGTCTTGAGCAGAGAGATCGACATAAGCTGACAAATCAGTCTTCCCCTTCCCCTTGCTCATAGCAGCAAATTCATCCTTGGCAGTGTGCTTTGATAGAGCAACCGGATTACCAGGGGCGGTATATGCAGTGCCAGTAACAACAACGCCATCATCTTTGGCCGGACTGGAGGAATTGACATTCTTAACAGGGCTTGGCGCCTTGGTAGCAGGTCTTGGCGGTTTGTTAACTGGGCTTGGCGGATCAGCAGTTGAGCCCCGCTGTTCCACTATTGGACTTGGAGGAGTGGGAGGATGTGAAGTATCAACCTCTACATTCGGTTCAACCTCTGGCGGGTTAGCATCAGCATCTTGGTTTTGCCCAGCAGAGCTGTCTATGGCAACTTCAGGGTCTTCGCCATAATGCTCTGGAGTCTTCTCCGGATTAACATCAACAATAAGGTCGCTGGTCTTGGCTTTCTTACTTAATCGAGCCTTGGCACTACAACATCAAAGGTTAGAATATGGTAAACCGACAAATGAAACAAAAAAAATTAAGGAGTGATATACTTACCCAGCGACGACTTTGAGAGGAGGCAACTGAGTGGTTGAAGAACCGCCAGATGAGTTGGAAGAAGCCTGGTAATTCGGGTCAGACGGATTGAGAGGGCATCGGAAGAAACCTTTCAAGGGATAACGTTTTTCAGGAGAACAAGTCACCTCTGGACGACGTTTCTGGGTTGGCGTATCTGGTAAACCGGACAATGTGATTTGTTGACCGCTATGCCGTGTTGTGCGACGTTCTTCAGCTTCCTGTGTCTTCAAAGAAAATTTTGGATCCAAATGAGCAAGGGGGTGAGATTGTTTATTTTCCGGACTGTACGGCGAATTTTTTGAACCGGTACAAGATCTGAATCGGAAGAAAGCAGGATTACCTCAACATGTTCTGCATGGCTGGCCTCAGCATCATACTAGGAATAATCATTGTCAATAAGATGAACGAAAAAGGAACCGAGTGAGTCAAGTTCTACCTCAACGTCTGATTCTTCATCTTCTGGCGGATCAGAAGACTCGGTGGTTTTCTTCTTGCCAGCTTTCTTGGTGGCTTTGGTCTTTACACGAAGAGCCCGGGCCGGTTTAGTCCGTTTCCAAAAGGAGCTGTTAGCCTGAAATTAAGACAAGGAAAGGTTAGTATACAGTCAATACAGAAGCAAATCAGTAAAGTATTTAGATGAACTTTACCGCTGGCGGTTTATTGGAGACGCAAAATGGAGCCAACCCGGTTTGACTGCATGCAGACATCGGTTCATCAAGCATTTTCTTCACCGATTCAGTAACTTCAAGATCGGTCATTACTATTTCGTGAAATCATTGAGGGTCTTTGACATCACCAGTATATTCATTCATCAATCCGAGGCGGCGGCTTAAAGGTAAAATTCCCCAAGAAACCCAGCAGCAGACAAGATCAATGCCAGTTAAACCGTTGGCCATCAGAGCCCGGAGCTTGGCGAGTTGAGGTGCAAAATTCTTCCGTTCTGCGGCGGTCAAGCGTGAAGGTAATGGGTGGCCGTTGCTAAGCCGGTAAGGGCGATAACCCGACAAAGGATTTTCTCCGTCAGGGGCAATGTTCCTGCAGTAAAACCAGGTCTGATTCCAATCTTTAGGATGGCTATGATGTTTTGCATGAGGGAAGTCGACTTCTTTCCTTTTTTGAATTGAAACGCCACCAAGCTCTGTGTTGGGACCATCTGAGAATTCTGTGCGGCGGTTCAGATGAAAGAAGTCCCGGAACAGCTCCACGGTTGGCTCTTCTTGAAGATAAACTTCGCAGAAAACTTGAAAGTTGCATATATTGGACATAGAGTTTGGACCCTGATTTTCATGACACAACACTTAAGATGATAAATCATGATAAAATGTGGTTTGACAAAAACTTTTGAGTATTTTGGACTCTGCACTGATTGGATTTTGTCTGTTGTTTGCAAGTGCTCTAAAAATCAAATAAATCTCCCAACTCCTATACTTCAAAACTTCTGCCCAATGATCATGCCATGTGTATAGTACAGTATAGAATTTTCTTATAAAAATAATTTGGCCAAAAAGTATTTTTCTAAATTTAGTTCTCCAAAACCCCCTGGATTGAGGTTGCACTACAAGTACTTGATTTGGGGTATGAAAAATATTTCAAAGAGTATATTTGAAACCTATTAGGTATAGGACTCCCCAAAACCACAAAAATATATTTTTAAAAGTTATTTTATTATTTTATTTAAAGGATTTTTCTTTAGACCAGAAATGGTATTTAATAGGTTAAAATTATTTTAATGCTTTAAAAATATTTGTGAAATTTAGGGAAACTCAGTGGACATATATTGTCCATATATATATGAGTTTCAACACATGGTCATGTTCAAAATATTGGTCAAATACCTCAAAAATCCTTCCTGGATATTTCAAGCTTTTGAAATATTTACAAAGGAAATATTCTCCAAAAATTCCAAGAAAATTCTAGCATGTCACATATGACATGTTGGATGATATTGACCAGTATCATCTCATGGAGAATAGTATAACCCCATGAAATCCCCTCAAAACCATTTCTGTCCATTTTGAAGTTTGAGCAACTTTACATTGCCAAACATGTCCAAATGCTCTCAAATCTTGTGAACATACTCAAATGGTCTAAAAATGCATCTAGACCAAATGGCACAAGTTGGAGAAATGTTATATTGATCAAAGTGCCCCAAAACCCTCTCTGACCAGAACCAATTTTGAACAACTCTACATTACCAACTTTCTCTCCTTGATTCCAACTTTTGTGAGCATGATCACATGACCAAATGAGGCCACCACACCAAGTGGTGCATCAAGGAGAAGTGATTTGATCAGCTAGATCTACACAAGTTCATTTCTGCCAATGTCTAGGGTTTACAAAAGTTGCATTGGCAACTTTTCCCAAATGAGCTCAAAATGGGTGGAAGGCCCTAATTATATGTGCCATTTCACCCTGTGGAGCCTCATGACAAATGGAAATCATCTTATTGCCCAAACCAACATCAAACACCTTCTGGCAGAATCTCAAAATTCATGTTTTAACCCCTTCCACTAATCTCCAAGAGTTCTCCTTTTTACCACAACCCCTCCTAGTCCCCCTCTACCTCTGGTGTGCTTCCCTGCCAGAGAGACAATGACGAAGGGGGGCAGGGATCCATTTTTCTTCTCTGGACAGCCACTTTTTCCTCCCTTTCTCATCTCTCTCTCACTCCTGGCAAGTTCCAGAGCATCCAAAGCCTCCACCCCCCTTGTTTATTCTTCCTGCAGCCACTAGACACAAGTGGGCGCGTGAGGACGCGAGGAAAAGTAGCGGGTGCCGGCCATTTGCGCGCTCTGGAGCACGTCAGCGTGCTCCCGACCGTTGACGCCGCGTCCCCCGACCACCTCGAGCCCCCCCCTCGCGCTAGTCGATGTGCCTCGATGTCCGCAACACGCCACCATGCTGGCCCCCTCCTTTCTCCCTTTGTCTTGCCCATGCCGCGCGTGCCCAGAGCTGCCCGAGCCCGCCAATGCGTGTGCGAGCTCGTGGCTCCACCCGGAGCTCGCCCCGCTCCCTCTCTCTCTTCCTGGCACCCTACTCCACCCCCATGAACGCCGTAGACAACCCCACTCCCTCCCTCCTGGCCGCCCGAGCCGTTGTCGTGGCCACCCGTGCGCCACGTCCACGGTGAGCCACGGGTCGACTACATAAGGCCACCCCCGAGCCCTCTCTCTACTCCTTTGGCTCTCTCTCCTTCCCGTGCACCCCCTGGACCAACCCACTCCCCTCCTCGCACCCTCCAACCTCGTCCATGGCCGGAGCAGTGCCGCCGGTCGCCGCTTAAATTCATGGGCCTCGACCCCTCTCTCGTCCCCATGAACACACCCGCACCCTCTCATCACCACCGCCAACTCCCCCCGTGCTCCATCCCCTCCTCCTCGTGCCTTCCTCGCCTTGCTGAACCCCGCCGTCAGCTCCGGTCCGCCGCACCCCAAACCCTCCTCTTCCCGGGCTCCCCCGTGGGCATGGAGCATATGGACGGGTGCGCCGCGGCACGCTGAGTCCGCCGGTGTGCCGAGCGCCGCCGGAGGTGGCCCGTGCTGCCCGGGAGAGCGTCGGCACCCGCTCGGCCTCGCCTCCCCTGCCTCTGCTCTGTTCGAGCGGGAGGTAGTAGACGGCTTGGGCAGTGAGCCCCGCTCGTCAGTGACCCTGTGGGCGGGCCCCGCCCGTTTAAGTGGAGACGGACCGGGAGTAAACCCGCTTCCCGTGCAGCAAAGGCGTACTCCGTTTGGGGCGCCTTCGACATCGCCCTGCCACTCGCGCAGCTGAGCCGCTGGGCCGGCCCAATGCCTATCTCCCGCCCTGTGCGCAGGATAAGGGTAAAACCCTTTCCCTTTTCTTTTTTATTTATTTTGTAAAATTGTAAAATCCACAAATAATTCAAATGATATCCGAATTTGATGATTCAAATTTCTAGTGACTCTATAAATCATTGTCTACCTGTTGGTGCAACATGCACATTTTTCCAGAGACTTCTTCTTCACAAACATTCATCAGAATCTCGTTTTTCCATTTCTGCAGTGAACTTTAGAAAATCACAGAGAGCCCATTTTTGATCCAAATTCCATGATTCAAATTCCTAGATGTTTATAAATTCAAAACTTAATTTTTGGACATTTTTACTAATAGTTTCTGTACAACCTCAAATAATGGTCTATTTCTTCATGTATAGCCAGCATTGCAAATTCATAGGAAAATCATTTGAACTCCAAATCCAGTGAAACCAACTCCTAGATGCTTCTAAAATCATGGTTTGTTAAATGGGTGCCTTTGCTCATTTTTCAAAAATATAATTCTATACACTTCTTGCAAATCCATAAACCCCTTGATTCCATCATATTGAAATGTTCAGAAATAACCACTGATCCAATTCCAATGAAACCACTCTGGTTATTCCTCATATAACCAGAGATGTCCCATAAAAGTCAAATCCATATTTTTAGAGCACTTTTATTTTGCCTTGTTGTGTTGCTAATTGTGATTGTTTCTAGCATTAGTTGACGAAGTAGACAGAGTATTTGGAGAAGGACCAGAAGATTTCAAGACTCTGATGAACCAGGCAAGCAGCCCTTTGACCATGTCTATGAAACCCTTTTTATGCATGTCATATAGCACCATATTGTTATTGCAACGGAATCATGATGAGGTGGTAACCACTTTGATGGGTTGCCTCCGTTACTTCCTTGTTGATACTTGCATTATGCATGACCCTAACATCCTATGAGGGTTATGCTGGTGGGAGTAGATAGGATGCTATAGTAGTGGCTACGCAAATGGAACGGGAATATGCATGGTGATGGAGGCAGAGTACTTTCAAAAGACTTTTCGAAAACCCGTCGGGTGCCACTTATGCCCGAGGGAGATAATGAGATGGGTAACCACTTGATGACGAAGTGGTGTACCGAGGCAAGTGTGTGTGTTGCTTTCAAAAATGGATTGGTTTAAGTTGCGACCGTTATTCCAACCTTACATGCGCAACCACTCTACCCTTGTATGGGAAAGGGCATTATTGATTACCTAGGACGATACTAGCTTGGAGCCCGCATTACTAGTGACGAGGGAGAGTTGGTGCTCTCTCTCGGGACGGGGTCATGCCAGGTAGGGCGGCCATGACTGTTTTTACAGGGCACCAGATACACTGTTGCATCCCCTCTCGGATGTTACGATCTCGAGTGAGTCTCGTATGATGTACATCGTGAGGATACGGAACAACGAGTGGACTCCTTGTTAGTGTCGTCTAGGGAAAGATAGTGATCGGGTGCTTACCCCGGGTACTTGAGGTACCGCGGATCGTGGATGACACGGAAGTTCCCCGGATCTTGTGGGTAAAGTGTGCAACCTCTGCAGAGTGTAAAACTATTCGAATAGCCGTGTCCACGGTCAAGGACAATTGGGTAACCGCTCTTGGGCTACGTCCATATGTTTCTGAAAAACAACACAGTTTGGTGATATTGATGATGTGGCTCGTGAGGAAGTCACGATGAGCTTGAGCATGAGTTGTTTATAACTCTTTCTCGATGTTGATGTCTGTAACCTCCTGATACTTGTTGTAGACACATTCATGTCCTTGATAAATGTTGATCATACTTGCATGAGAAAAACTAGCTTTCCACAAAAATGCCAATTCAGCAGCAGGGCCTTGCATAATTATTTTGTTATCACTCTTGGGTTGCTTGCGAGTACATTCAAACATACTCACTGGCTTGTCCCTGGCTATTTACTTGGCCAGGCTTGAAAGAGAAGGTATATGAAGAAGAGACTTTGGTGACGATCGTGTGAGCTAGGAAGCTTCGTAGTCAGAATGCCTGTAGGGTTAAGGCAGATGGCATGGGTCCAAGTTGTTATTGAAGATTTCCACTGCAATGATACACTCAAGACTTGACCATAATGGTCCTACTTGTGTAAAACGGTATGTAAGGATGTAAGACTCTTGTTATTCAGCTTCTGTGTGTTCAGTGAGCATTGATCTCTGGGATCACTGTACACATGCATTCGGTGATCTCGACTTATGAGTCGGGGTCCCCACACGATTGTGCCAACCTTGACCGTTGGATTGACATTCAACGTCTGTCGTGTTTCTTTAGTCTCTTCTTCCTCGAGCCACCGAAGCCAAACCAGCGCTGATGGGACCACCTGCTCCTGCCTCCCACGGCTGGCTGGGCTGCCACGCACGCATCATGGCCACATCGCACCATAAAACTCTGCGCATCTTCCCCTACTCCTGTTCGTTCCTGTCCGAGGCCACACCATCGTCCTCCGCCTTGGTTTGCTCGCCGTGGCGCCGCCCTTTGGTGTTGTCAACATGGTCAACAATCGAGAGGAATAAGGAGATGACTGTACATTGTGAGGATGACAGTAGGGACCCAGCAGCGGGCACAGCAATTTTGTTTTTTTGGGACGGAGAAGGGTATCAACTGGGTTGTGTGGGACCCATGACCCGTATAGCCTAGGCTTTTATTTCATATGTTTAGCACATGACCAGCCCAGTTTGTTTTTTCCTTTCTGAAAATGGCTAGCCAGCTATTTTGTTTTTTGCAGAATAACCAACGTAGGCCTACTTGCTTTTCTACGCCTGCTGGGACGGAAATCTTTCAAGACGAGGATTTTGCCCAGAAAATGGGCTATAAGTAATAAGAAATGGGCTATAAGTAATAATAAATGGGCTCTAAAATGAAAAAATACAGGAAACAAATAATTAGTTCCAAAATACTGTTTTCTTTTGGATTTTGATATTTTAAATTTCGTTATTTTTGTGCGAGTAAAATTTCATTGAATTTAAATTAATGTATATTTAGATTTAAAATTAATTTGAATCTGGCTAGAAATTTTGGGCTGTATGCTGTTTGGGACAGATTTGGAGGCTGACTTGTGGGTCTACTAGGTTGGCGTGTACTTTGGCTTTGTCAACTTAGTCCACAAACGATTCTAGCAGCAGTGACCGTTGGATGTTAATCCAATGGCCGTGCTGCTTCTTCAATATCTGATCTTCTTGCTCCAGCCGCCCAAACCAGCTCCGGTGGGACTGCCTGCTCATGCCTCCCGTGGCCGGCTGTGCTGCCGCACAAGCCGCACCGCCCCACCCTACTTCTGCTGGCCAGGCCATTCCTCTACTCACCCACACCTCCTGTTATTTTCTGGCGACGGCAGCCGGACCAGTAAACCCTCGTACTCCCCACCGCGTGGGTAACCATTGCCGAGTCTTCCCTGGCTTCGTGTCGTTCCCTTCCTAGGCCTCGCCGTCATCCACCGTCATGGTGCTCTCGGCGTGGCCTGGTCAACGTGGTCAACGAACGACATCCATCAGACGTGGACTGTATGTGGAGAGGCTGACAGCTGGGTCCACGGCCGCACACAAGGAAATGCCTCCTTATTACGCGCAAAAGAATGATTCCTCCACCTGACAGCTGGGACCCACCCGAAGGGCCTCTGTATTTCGCAAAAAAAACGTTCCCCCGCTGACAGGTCGGACCCACCAGCTATATCTTCGCACGCAAGGAAGTGCCTCCTTATTATGCACAAAAAAATGAATACCCCCTGTTAGCTAGGACCCACCATAGTGGGAGGATGACTTGTGGGCCAACTAAGTTGATGGGGACGGAGGGCTTTGTCAACTTAGTCAATATGAACGATTCTAGCTCCAGTGACCGTACGATGTCCATCCAACGGCCGTAGTGCTTCTTCAACCTTTGGTCTTCTTGCTCTAGCCGCCCAAACCAGCGCCGGTCGTACCGCGTGCTCCTGCCTCCCATGGCCGGCTGTGATGCCGCGGAGGCCTCACTGCCCCCTACTACTCCCACCGCTGGATAGGCCATCCCTCTACTCACCTACACCCCCTGTTATTCTGCGGCAACGGCAGCCTCACACCACAGTCGAACCAGTGAACCCTCGTACACCTCTCCGCGCGGGCTTCCACTGCTGCGTCTTCCCCTTCATAGGCCTCGCCGTCGTCCACCGCCCTAGTGCTCTTGGCGCGGCGTGGTCAACATGGTCAAGGAATGACTTCCATCGGAAGAGTACTATACGTGGAGAGACTGACAACTGGGTCCACGGCGGCCGCAAGGAAGTGCCTCCTTATTACCTACAAAATAATTATTCCTCCACCAGACAGTAGGGACCCACTGAACGAGTCACCGTAGTTCGTGAAAAAAAATGTTTCCCCCCTAACTGCTAGGACCCACTAGCTACATCTTCGCACACAAGGAAGTGCGTCCGGGCAAAAAATAAAAACGATTCGCCCCCCTGACTGCTGGGACCCACCAGCTTTATCTTCGCACGCAAGGAAGTGCCTGACAGTCGGGACCCACCTGGTCGAAGTGTACATAACATTGTCATTTTGGTCGCGAACGTGTATGCACATACTGGTCGATGTAAGGGCGCGCACGTGTCTTAGTAGAGGCGCACATGTGTCGTAGTAGAGGCGTGCATGTAGCGTGTACACGTACGTACAACGGCGAGGGTGCAAGAAGGCCATGTACGTACATACGGGCGGGGTCTCGAACGCCTACTCGCGCATACATACGGCCAGGGCTCATGTACATGGTTGGGTCGGAATGGAGAAACTGCGTCGTCATCGTGTTCATGGGGAGGCAACAGAATGCGTCGTGTTCATGGGGAGGCAACGTAATGCATCATGTTCATCGGGAGGCAACAGAACGCGTGGGAGCCAACCGGCTTGGACAGAACAGACGATGGAAACGAGGCCTGGCGTACCGCAGAATGGAGGAAACGACCTTGTGTTCGACCGGCCACGTTCAAAACGGGATCCTGTTCATCGGGAGGGGTCTGGCGTACCGCAAAACGGAGGAAACGGACCTCCTACGGTCGAAATGGGGTCCTGTTGATCGGGAGGGGTGTGGCGTACCGCAAAACGGACGAAATGGACTTGTGTTGGAGCGCTACGGTCGAAACGGGGGTCCTGTTCATCAGGAGGGGTGTGGCCTACCACAAAACGGGACTCCACAGGATACTGTTCATCTCCACCGTCGACCTCCTCCAGCCTCCACGGGCTACTGTTCATCCACCGTCGACCTCCTCTAGCCCCCACGGGCTCCTGTTCATCCAGTCTCCACCGTGCGCTACTCCATTGGCTACTGTTCAACCACCCCTCCACGGGCTACTGTTCATCCACCCCTCCACCGTCTACTGTTCATCCTGCCCTCCACGGGGTCGTCCTGTTCATTCAGCCCTCCACGGGGTCCTGTTCATCCAACCCCAACCGGCTCGATCGATCGGGGTCATGTTCATCCAGAGGCAACGCCGCGGGGTCCTGTTCGTCCACCCCCACCGCTCACTGTTCATCCACCCCCTCCCGCAGCACTCACTGTTCATCCAGAGGCAACATCGATCGGCTTCAGTTAGCATCAGTAGCGAAGGAATCGCTCAATCGCTCGGGTTCAGTAACGCATAGCTTGAAGTGCAATCGCTCGGGTTCAGTTAGGCGACACCTTGCTCGGGTTCAGTTAGAGCCCAACGCCTCGCACACACGCGTGCACGTGTACAAGAGAAACACGCATCGCTGGGCCCTCGACCACCCACCGTAACCGGAAACTCCCCGAACTTTTCCTCGCCCTCGCTTCTACCATGGTTTTTTCGTCATGGACGACCCAAAGAATGTCATGCAGCCGCGTCTCCAGCCCGCCCAGGACTAAAAGCCCATTTTATGTCATGATTTTTTTTCATAAAAGTAGGAGCCCACCACATCTATGATGATACCGGGTTTTGTCACAATTATCGTCATAGAAGTGTCATAAGTATGACAATTTTTTTTTCGTTCGGCCCAAAATGTCACGGATGTGTCTTTTTTTGTAGTGCATCACCGAGAAGTATCCCGATTATTGTCACTTCGGGGTTGTCGGATCATAACACATAATAGGTGACTGTAGACTTGCAAGATAGGATCAAGAACTCACATATATTCATGAAAACATAATAGGTTCAGATCTGAAATCATGGCACTCGGGCCCTAGTGACAAGCATTAGGCATAGCAAAGTCATAACAACATCAATCTCAGAACATAGTGGATACTAGGGATCAAACCCTAACAAAACTAACTTGATTACATGGTAAATCTCATCCAACCCATCACCGTCCAGCAAGCCTATGATGGAATTACTCATGCACGGCGGTGAGCATCATGAAATTGGTGATGGAGGATGGTTGATGATGACGACGGCCACGAATTCCCCTCTCTGTGGCCCCGAACGGACTCGAGATCAGCCCTCTCGAGAGAGATTAGGGCTTGGTGGCGGCTCTGTATCGTAAAACGCGATGAAACTTTTTCTCTGATTTTTTTCTCCGTGAAAGCAAATATATAGAGTTGGATTTGAGGTCGGTGGAGCTCCAGGGGGCCCACGAGGTAGGGGGCGCACCCAGGGGGAGGGGGCGCGCCCCCACCCTCGTGGACAGGGTGTGGGACCCCTGGCCTTGATTCTTTTGCTAGTATTTTTTATATTTTCCAAAAGTTATCTCTGTGGATTTTCAGGTCATTCCGAGAACTTCTATTTTCTGCACAAAAATAACACCATGGCAGTTCTGCTGAAAACAGCTTTAGTTCGGGTTGGTTTCATTCAAATCATGCAAGTTAGAGTCCAAAACAAGGGAAAAAGTGTTTGGAAAAGTAGATACATTGGAGACATATCAACTCCGCCAAGCTTAAACCTTTTCTTGTCCTCAAGCAATTCAGTGGATAAACTGAAAGTGATAAAGAAAAACTTTTACAAACTCTATTTTCTCTTGTTGTTGTAAATATGTAAAGTCAGCATTCAAGTTTTCAGCAAAGATTATGAACTAACCATATTCACAATAACACTTAGGTCTCATGTTTACTCATATCAATGGCATAATCAACTAGCGAGCAATAATAATAAATCTTAGATGAAAACACTTTCTCAAAACAATCATAATATGATATAACAAGATGGTATCTCGCTAGCCCTTTCTGAGACCGCAAAACATAAATGCAGAGCACCTTTAAAGATCAAGGACTGACTAGACATTGTAATTCATGGTAAAAGAGATCCACTCAAGTCATACCCAATATAAACTAATAGTAATGAATGCAAATGACAGCATGCTCTCCAGCGGGTGCTTTTTAATAAGAGGGTGATGACTCAACATAAAAGTAAATAGATAAGCCCTTCGCAGAGGGAACCAGGGATTTGTAGAGGTGCCAGAGCTCAATTTTAAAATAGAGATGAATAACATTTTGAGCGGTATACTTTCACTATCAATGCAACAACTATGAGATCTTGATATCTTCCATGTTACAAACATTATAGGCGGTTCCCAAATAGAATGATAAAGTTTATACTCCCCCACCACCAACAAGCATCAATCCATGGCTTGCTCAAAACAA
Source organism: Triticum aestivum (assembly GCF_018294505.1). NCBI lineage: Eukaryota > Viridiplantae > Streptophyta > Magnoliopsida > Poales > Poaceae > Triticum > Triticum aestivum. The sequence goes on along the minus strand of NC_057804.1, from coordinate 382,787,507 downwards.
CGAGTGCCTCCAACTAGCAACAGCCCTGGGGGAGTTTTGTTTAATTATTTCGATTTGCTTTGATCTTTTTGATCATGGGACTGGGCATCCCGGTTACCAGCCATTTTCTCGTGAATGAGGAGCGGAGTCCAATCCTCTTGAGAATAACCCACCTAGCATGGAAGATACAGACAACCCTAGTTGAAACATGAGCTGCTCGAGCATACAAAACAGAATTTCATTTGAAGGTTTGGAGTTTGGCACATACAAATTTACTTGGAACGGCAGGTAAATACCGCACATAGGAAGGTATGGTGGGCTCATATGGAACAACTTTGGGGTTTATGGAATTTGGATGCACAAGCAGTATTCCCGCTTAGTACAGGTGAAGGCTAGCAAAAGACTGGGAAGCGACCAACTGAGAGAGCGACAACAGTCATGAACATGCATTAAAATTAATCAACACTAAGTGCAAGCATGAGTAGGATATAATCCACCATGAACATAAATATCATGAAGGCTATGTTGATTTTGTTTTCAACTACATGCGTGAACATGTGCCAAGTCAAGTCACTCGAATCATTCAAAGGAGGATACCACCCTATCATACCACATCACAACCATTTTAATAGCATGTTGGCACGCAAGGTAAACCATTATAAGCTCCTAGCTAATTAAGCATGGCATAAGCAACTATAATCTCTAATTGTCATTGCAAACATGTTTATTCATAATAGGCTGAATCAGGAATGATGAACTCATCATATTTACAAAAACAAGAGAGGTCGAGTTCATACCACCTTTTCTCATCTCAATCAGTCCATCATATATCGTCATTATTTCCTTTCACTTGCACGACCGAACAGTGTGTATAATAATAATAGTGCATGTGCATTGGACTAAGCTGGAATATGCAAGCATTCAATTCAAGGGAGAAGACAAGGTAATATGGGCTCTTGGTTAAATCAACAATCATGCATATGAGAGCCACTAAGCATTTTCATTATGGTCTTCTCCTCTCGACCCCCAAAGGAAAGAAAAGAAATAAAACTATTTACATGGGAAAGCTCCCAACAAGCAAAAAGAAGAACGAGAAATATTTTTGTGTTTTATTTTAATTACTACTACAAGCATGGAAATTAACTAACTATTTTTTGGTTCTTCCTTAAGGTTTATCAAACAGACAAGAAGAAAGCTAGAAAAAGAAAATAAACTAGCATGGATAATACAATGAAAAAGTATGAGCACCGACAACTAGAATAAGTGTGTGAACATGAATGTAATGTCGGTGAGAAATATGTACTCCCCCAAGCTTAGGCTTTTGGCCTAAGTTGGTCTATTGCCATGGATAGCCTGGTTGATATCTGAAGTTGTAACTGGGGTCGTACTGAGATGCAGCAGCCATTGCCTCTTGAGCTGCGGCATGGTGGCGAGCTGCCTCCGCTCTCCTCTCGTGTTCGGTTGCCTCCTCCCTGGTTACAACATATCTTATTTTTGCCTGATAATCAAAAAGGGCAGGAGCAGGGAGAATAACATGGACAGTGCGACGTCTATCAAAGATTAGTCGATACTGGAGGAATTGTTCATTCCTCACAATAAAATGATGACTAACCATAGCGTCATAATCTAAATAAGCACGAGGCAACTCCCTATCATCCTCACGTGGAGGTATACCAAGATAATTAGCAACACGGGTTGCATAAATCCCTCCAAACAAATCTCCAGATAAACCATTATTATGCAACCTACATGCAACAATTGCGCCCAAGTTGTAATCTTTATTACCTAATACAGCACTCTTGACGACACAAAGATCAGGGACACACATGTGACATGCTTCATCTTTACCATTTATGCATCTACCAATGAAGAGAGAAAAATAATGTATAGCAGGAAAATGAATGCTCCCTATGGTAGCTTGTGCTATATCTCTTGATTCTCCCACAGTGATAGTAGCAAGAAAGTCTTTATATTCAGATTTGCGGGGTTCACTAACATTGCCCCACCGCGGGAGTTTGCAAGCAGTAGTAAAATCTTCTAGGTCCATGGTATAAGATTGATCATAAATATCAAACAGGACATTCTGAGAATTACGCGAAGATGTAAATTTAAACATTCTCAAGAATGAATCAGTCAATTGGTAGTACTGAGGACACTTATCTTGCATGAAGTCCTCAAGATCGGCATTATGCACATATGCGTCAAATTCATCCTTGATGCCTGCATTGACCATAAAGTCTTCTGACGGCCATTCACAAGGCCGCACATCAACTTCCCTTGGTGGTTCATCGTCTTGCTCACGCATAGCATGCCTGGGTCCTCTCTTTGTTGAGGAACCACCTTGGTACATTTTCCTAGACATATTTCTTCCTCTGAAAAATTTCTGAAATTTTTTAGTAACTTCAAAATAAAAGTGAATCAAACTCAACAAAACTGATAGCAACTACTCCCACAAGTGCCTAGAGCCTATATCATGCATTAGAATTACTTGGGACCTCATAAATTTGACATGCAATCTCAAGAACAGGGTGACCTAGGCAGCAAAAATTTGCAATGAATAAAGCACTAGAACAAAAACTAATTGGACCATTAGAGGAGTCACATACCAAGGAACAATCTCCCAAAGTAGTTTTGTGAATGGAGCTTTGAGCAAGGAGATCGAAAATTGCAGAAAAATGAGCTAGAACTCGTGCTTGAGACGGATGGCGATTTTTTGGGAGGAAGATGGAGTGCGTGGGTGCAGGAATAAGTGGAGGGGGGCACCATGGGCCCACAAGGCAGGGGGCACGCCTAGTAAGAGTGGGCGTGCACTGGACCCTCGTGGCCAGGTGCTTGCTCCCCTGCTGTGTTCTCAGTGCCTAAAATCCTCAAATTTTCCATAAAAAATCATACTAAATTTGCAGGGCATTTGGAGAACTTTTATTTTTGGGATATTTTTTATTGCATGGACAATTCAGAAAACAGACACATATTACTATTTTTGCTTTATTTATTCTATATAACAGAAAGTAAAAGGAGGGTACAGAAGGTTGTGCCTTCTAGTTTCATCCATCTCATGATCATCAAAAGGAATCCGCTAACAAGGTTGATCAAGTCTTGTTAACAAACTCATTTCGAATAACATGGAACCGAAGAAATTTCGAATAACACTAGGTTACCTTAATGGGGATATGAACATCCCCTATAATAAGAATATCGTATTTTTTCTTTACAGTAGGAAGAGGAAATTCAAAACCTCCAATAAAGATCGTTGGAACTTTTCCAATAGAATTGATGCTACGAACTTGAGGTTGTTTCCTCGGAAAGTGTGCCGTATGCTCATTACCATTAACATGAAAAGTGACATTGCCTTTGTTGCAATCAATAATAGCCCATGCAGTATTCAAAAAGGGTCTACCAAGGATAATTCACATACTATCATCCTCAGGAATATCAAGAATAACAAAGTCCGTTAAGATAGTGACATTTGCAACCACAACAGGCACATCCTCACAAATATCGACAGGTATAGCAGTTGATTTATCGGCCATTTGCAAAGATATTTCAGTAGGTGTCAACTTATTCAATTCAAGTCTATGATATAAAGAGAGAGGCATAACACTAACACCGGCTCCAAGATCACGTAAAGAAGTTTTAACATAGTTTCTTTTAATGGAGCATGGTATAGTTGGTACTCCTGGATCTCCAAGTTTCTTTGGTATTCCACCTTTAAAAGTGTAATTAGAAAGCATGGTGCAAATTTCAGCTTCCAGTATCTTTCTTTTATTTGTAATGATATCCTTCATGTAGTTAGCATAAGGATTTACTTTAAGCATATCAGTTAAGCGCATACGTAAGAAGATAGGTCTAATCATTTCAGCAAAGCGCTCAAAATCCTCATCATCCTTTTTCTTGGATGGCTTAGGAGGAAAAGGCATGGGTTTCTGAACCCATGGTTCTCTTTCTTTACCGTGCTTCCTAGCAACAAAGTCTCTCTTATCATAACATCGATTCTTTGATTGTGGGTTATCAAGATCAACAGCAGGTTCAATCTCTACATCATCATTATTACTAGGTTGAGCATCAACATGAACATCATCATTAACATTATCACCAGGTTCATGTTCATCACCAGATTGTGTTTCAGCATTAGGAATAGAAATATCGTTAGGATTCTCAGGTGTGTCTACAACAGGTTCACTAGAAGCATACAAAGTCCTATCATTTTTCTTTTTCTTCTTTTTAGAAGGACTAGGTGCATCTAAATTATTTCTCTGAGAATCCTGCTCGATTCTCTTAGGGTGGCCTTCAGGATACAAAGATTCCTGAGTCATTGATACGTTTCCAACGTATCTATAATTTTTGATTGCTCCATGCTACTTTATCTACTGTTTTGGACTATATTGGGCTTTATTTTCCACTTTTATATTATTTTTGGGACTAACCTATTAACCGGAGGCCCAGCCCAGAATTGCTGTTTTTTGCCTATTTCAGTGTTTCGAAGAAACGGAATATCAAACGGAGTCCAAACGGAATGAAACCTTTGGGAACATGATTTTCCAACCGAACATGATCCAGGAGACTTGGACCCTACTCCAAGAAGAGCCAGAGGCGGTCACGAGGGTGGAGGGGTGCACCCCCCTGGGCGCGCCCCCCTACCTTGTGGGCCCCCTAACGCTCCACCGACGTACTCCTTCCTCCTATATATACCTACGTATCCCCAAACGATCAGAACAGGAGACAAAAACCTAATTCCACCGGCGCAACCTTCTGTATCCACGAGATCCCAGCTTGGGGCCTGTTCCGGAGCTCCGCCAGAGGGGGCATCCACCACGGAGGACTTCTACATCAACACCATAGCCCCTTCGATGAAGTGTGAGTAGTTTACTTTAGACCTTCCGGTCCATAGTTAGTAGCTAGATGGCTTTTTTTCTCTTTTTGGATCTCAATACAAAGTTCTCCCCCCTCTCTTGTGGAGATCTATTCGATGTACTCTTCTTTTTGCGGTGTGTTTGTCAAGACCGATGAATTGTGGGTTTATGATCCAGTATTATCTATGGAAAATATTTGATTCTTCTCTGAATTCTTTTATGTATGATTGAGTTATCTTTGCAAGTATCTTCGAATTATCCTTTTTGGTTTGGCCAACTAGATTGGTAGTTCTTGCAATGGGAGAAGTGCTTAGCTTTGGGTTCAATCATGCGGTGTCCTTTCCCAGTGACAGAAGGGGCAGCAAGGCACGTATTGTATTGTTGCCATCGAGGATAACAAGATGTTTTTTTTATCATATTGCATGAATTTATCCCTGTACATCATGTCATCTTGCTTAAGGAGTTACTCTATTTTTAACTTAATACTCTAGATGCATGCTGGATAGCGGTCGATGAGTGGAGTAATAGTAGTAGATGCAGAATCGTTTCGATCTACTTGTCTTGGACGTGATGCACATATACATGATCATTGAATAGATATACTCATAACTATGCTCAATTCTGTCAATTGCTCAACAGTAATTTATTCACCCACCGTAGAATACTTATGCTCTTGAGAGAAGCCACTAGTGAAACCTATGGCCCCGGGGTCTATTCTCACCATATCAATCTCTATCACTTTATTTACTTGCTTTGTTTTTTACTTTGCCTTTAACTTTTTACTTTGCATCTATCTATCAAAAATACCAAAAATATTATCTATCAGATCTCACCCTCGTAAGTGACCGTGAAGGGATTGACTACCCCTAATCGCGTTGGTTGCGAGTTGCTATCGTTTTGTGTAGGTACGAGGGACTTGTGTGTGGTATCCTACTGGATTGATACCTTGGTTCTCAAAAACTGAGGGGAAATACTTACGCTACTTTGCTGCCTCATCCTCTCCTCTTCGGGGAAAACCAACGCAGTGCTCAAGAGGTAGCAAGAAGAATTTCTGGCGCTGTTGCCGGGGAGGCTCACGCAAGCAAGTCCACCATACCAAGTACCCATCACAATCCCTATCTCTCACATTACATTATTTGCCATTTACCTCTCGTTTTCCTCTCCCCCACTTCACCCTTGCCGTTTTATTTGCCCTCTCTTTCCCAATCTCCTCCTCTCTTTCCCGTTTGCCTTTTTCCCGTTGCCTTTCTGTTTGCTTGTGTGTTGGATTACTTGTTGCCATGGCGCAAGATAATACCAAATTGTGTGATTTCTCAAATACCAATAATAATGATTTCCTTAGCACTCCGATTGCTCCTCTTAATAAGGACGAGTCTTGTGAAATCAATACCGCTTTGCTGAATCTTGTTATGAAAGATCAATTTGCCGGCCTTCCTAGTGAAGATCCCGCTACTCATCTAAACAATTTTGTTGATTTGTGTGATATGCAAAAGAAGAAAGATACGGATAACAATATTGTCAAATTGAAGTTATTTCCGTTTTCACTTAGAGATCGTGCTAAAGTTTGGTATTCGTCTTTGCCTAAAAATAGTATTGATTCTTGGAAAAAGTGCAATGATGCTTTTTTCTCTAAGTATTTTCCTCCCACTAAGATTATCACTCTTAGGAATGATATCATGAATTTTAAACAACTTGATCATGAGCATGTTGCCCAATCTTGGGAAAGAATGAAATTGATGCTTCGCAATTGGCCTACTCATGGTTTGAATTTATGGATGATCATACAAATTTTTTATGCCGGATTGGATTTTGCTTCTAGAAATCTTTTAGATTCGGCCGCGGGAGGCACTTTATGGAAATTACTTTAGGAGATGCTACAAAATTGCTTGAGAATATTATGGCTAATTATTCTCAATGGCACACCGAAAGATCTTCTAGTAAAAAAGTGCATGCTATAGAAGAAATCAATGTTTTGAGTGAAAAGATGGATGAACTTATGAAGATGTTTGCTCCTAAAAATACTCCTCTTGATCTCAATGATATGCCTTTGTCTACTTTGCTTGAGAATAATAATGAATCTATGGATGTGAATTTTGCTGATAGGAATAGTTTTGGAAACAACGCGTATAGAGGGAATTTTAATCCTAGGCCTTATCCTAGTAATCCTTCTAATAATTATGGAAATTCCTACAACAACTCTTATGGAAATTTTAATAATATGCCCTCTGAATTTGAGAGTAGTGTTAAAGAGTTTATGAATTCACAAAAGAATTTTAATGCTTTGCTTGAAGAGATATTGCTTAAAGTTGATGATTTGGCTAGGAACGTTGATAGAATTTCTCTTGAAATTGATTCTTTAAAGCTTAGATCTATTCCTCCTAAGCATGATATCAATGAGTCTCTCAAAGCCATGAGAATTTCCATTGATGAGTGCAAGGAAAGAACCGCTAGGATGCGTGCTTCCAAAGATGCCTTTATTAAAACGTGTTCTTCCAATTCCTATGAAAATCAAGATGAAGATCTAAAAGTTATTGATGTGTACCCCATTAAATCTTTGTTTTGCAATATGAATCTTGATGAAACTTAATATGATCTTCCTTTACCTAGAAGGCGTTCTAAGAATTCGGAGTTTCTAGATCTTGATGATGAATTTGATGAAAGTGGGATTGAAAGAAATAAAAACTTAGATGATGCTAAACCCACTATTTTGGATCTCAAGGAATTTAATTATGAAAATTGCTCTTTGATTGGTTGTATTTCCTTGTTGCAATCCGTGCTAGATTCTCCTCACGCTTATAGTCAAAATAAGGCTTTACCGAACACATTGTTGATGCTTTGATGCAATCTTATGAAGAAAAACTTGAGTTGAAAGTTTCTATCCCTAGAAAACTCTATGATGAGTGGGAACCAACTATTAAAATTAAAATTAAAGATTATGAGTTTCATGCTTTGTGTGATTTGGGTGCTAGTGTCTCTACTATTCCCAAAGCTTTGTGTGATTTGCTAGATTTCCGTGATTTTGATGATTGTTCTCTAAACTTGCATCTTGTGTATTCCACTATTAAAAAACCTATGGGAATAATTAATGATGTTCTTATTGTTGCAAATAGGAATTATGTGCCCGTAGATTTTATCGCTCTTGATATAGATTGCAATCCTTCATGTCCTATTATTCTTGGTAGACCTTTCCTTAGAACGATTGTTGCAATTATTGATATGAAGGAAGGAATATTAGATTCCAATTTCCCTTAAAGAAGGGTATGGAACACTTCCCTAGAAAGAAAATAAAATTACCATATGAATCTATCATGAGATCCACTTATGGATTGCCTACCAAAGATGGCAATACCTAGATTTGTCCTTGCTTTTATGCCTAGCTAGGGGTGTTAAACAATAGCGCTTGTTGGGAGGCAACCCAATTTTATTTTGTGTTTTTTGTTTTTGCTTCTGTTTAGGAATAAATAATCCATCTAGCTTCTGTTTGGATGTGGTTTTATGTTTTAATTAGTGTTTGTGCCAAGTAGAACCTATAGGATAACCTACGATGATAGTTGATTTGATTCTGCTGAAAAACAGAAACTTTGCACGCACGAATATAATTTTGTTAACTCACAGGAACGTGCTTTTGCGTTGATTCTTTTTTCTTATGTTCAATAAACAAATTTTCCAGGACTTCTTATTTTTGTAGAATTTTAAGAGTTCCAGAAGTTTGCGTTAGTTACAGATTGCTACAGACTGTTCTGTTTTTGACAGATTCTGTTTTACGTGTGTTGTTTGCTTATTTTGATGAATCTATGGCTAGTAAAATAGTTTATAATACATATAGAAGTTGGAATATAGTAGGTTTAACACCAATATAAATAAAGAATTATTTCATTACAGTACCTTGAAGTAGTCTTTTGTTTTCTTTCTGTAACGGAGCTCACGAGATTTCTGTTGAGTTTTGTGTTGTGAAGTTTTCAAGTTTTGGGTGAATTCTTTTGATGGATTATGAAACAAGGAGTGGCAAGAGCCTAAGCTTGGGGATGCCCATGGAACCCCCAAGATAATCCAAGGACACCAAAAAGTCAAAGCTTGGGGATGCCCCGTAAGGCATCCCCTCTTTCATCCACTTCCATCGGTAATTTACTTGGAGCTATATTTTTATTCACCACATGATATGTGTTTTGCTTGGAGCGTTTTATATTATTTGCATCTTTGCTTGTTATTCTACCACAATCATCCTTGCTGTACACACCTTTTGAGAGAGCCATACATGATTTGGAATTTGTTAGAATACTCTATGTGCTTCACTTATATCTTTTGAGCTTGATAGTTTTGCTCATAGTGCTTCACTTATATCTTTTGAGCGTAATAATTTTTGCTCTAGTACTTCACTTATATCTTTTAGAGCACGGTGGTGGATTTGTTTTAAAGAAACTATTGATCTCTCATGTTTCACTTAGATTATTTTGAGAGTCATTAATAGCATGGTAATTTGCATAATGTTAATATACTTGGTGTTCAAGATATGTGAAACTTCCTTTTGAGTGCGTTGAATACTAAGATAAGTTTGATGCTTGATAATTGTTTTGAGATATGAAGATGGTGATATTAGAGTCATGCGAGTTAAGTAGTTGTGAATTCAAAAAATACTTGTGTTGAAGTTTGTGATTCCCGTAGCATGCACGTATGGTGAACCGTTATGTGATGAACTCGGAGCATGATTTATTTATTGATTGTCTTCCTTATGAGTGGCGGTCGGGGACGAGCGATGGTCTTTTCCTACCAATCTATCCCCCTAGGAGCATGCGCGTAATACTTTACTTTGATAACTTCTAGATTTTTGCAACAAGTATATGAGTTCTTTATGACTAATGTTGAGTCCATGGATTATACTCACTTTTCCCATCCTTCCACCTTTGCTAGCCTCTCTAATACCATGCACTTTTTGCCGGTATCATGCACCCACCATATACCTTCCTCAAAACAGCCACCATACCTACCTATCATGGCATTTCCATAGCCATTCCGAGATATATTTCCATGCAACTTTCCACCATTCCGTTTATTATGACACGCTCCATCATTGTCATATTGCTAGCATGATCATGTAGTTGACATTGTATTTGTGGCAAAGCCACCATTCATAATTCTTTCATACATGTCACTCATGATTCATTGCATATCCCGGTACACTACCGGAGGCATTCCTATAGAGTCATACTTTGTTCTAAGTATCGAGTTGTAATTGTTGAGTTGTAAGAAAAATAAAAGTGTGATGATCATCATTATTAGAGCATTGTCCCAAGTGAGGAAAGGATGATGGAGACTATGATTCCCCCATAAGTCGGGATGAGACTCCGGACGAAAAAATAAAATAAAAAAAAGAGGCCAAAAAAAGAGAGAAAGGCCCAAATAAAAAAACTGATGAGAGAAAAAGAGAGAAGGGAAAATGCTACTATCCTTTTACCACACTTGTGCTTCAAAGTAGCACCAAGATCTTCATGATAGAGAGTCTCTCATTTTGTCACTTTCTTATACTAGTGGGAATTTTTCATTATAGAACTTGGCTTGTATATTCCAATGATGGGCTTCCTCAAAATGCCCTAGGTCTTCGTGAGCAACCGAGTTGGATGCACACCCACTTAGTTTCTTTTGTAGAGCTTTCATATACTTATAGCTCTAGTGCATCCATTGCATGGCAATCCCTACTCACTCACATTGATATCTATTGATGGGCATCTCCATAGCCCGTTAATACGCCTAGTTGATGTGAGACTAAGACTATCTTCCCTCTTTTTGTCTTCTCCACAACCACCCTTCTATTCCACCTATAGTGCTATATCCATGGCTCACGCTCATGTATTGCGTGGAGATTGAAAAAGTTTTGAGAATGTCATAAGTATGAAACAATTGCTTGGCTTGTCATCGGGGTTGTGCATGATTTAAATATTTTGTGTGGGGAAGATGGAGCATAGCCAGACTATATGATTTTGTAGGGATAACTTTCTTTGGCCATGTTATTTTGAGAAGACATGATTGCTTTGATTAGTATGCTTGAAGTATTATTATTTTTTATGTCAATATGAACTTTTGTCTTGAATCTTTCGGATCTGAATATTCATATCACAATTAAGAAGATTTACATTGAAATTATGCCAAAGTATCACTCCGCATCAAAAATTCTTTTCTATCATTTACCTACTCGAGGACGAGCAGGAATTAAGTTTGGGGATGCCTGATACGTCTCCAACGTATTTATAACTTTTGATTGCTCCATGCTACTTTATCTACTGTTTTGGACTATATTGGGCTTTATTTTCCACTTTTATATTATTTTTGGGACTAACCTATTAACCGGAGGCCCAACCCAGAATTGCTGTTTTTTTTTGCCTATTTCAGTGTTTCGAAGAAACGGAATATCAAACGGAGTCCAAACGGTATGAAACCTTTGGGAACATGATTTTCCAACCGAACGTAATCCAGGAGACTTGGACCCTACTCCAAGATGTGCCAGAGGCGGTCACGAGGGTGGAGGGTGCGCCCCCTGGGCGCGCCCCCTACCTCGTGGGCCCCCTGACGCTCCACCGACGTACTCCTTCCTCCTATATATACCTACGTCTCCCCAAACAATCATAAGAGGAGCCAAAAACCTAATTCCACCGCCGCAACCTTCTGTATCCACGAGATCCCATCTTGGGGCCAGTTCCGGAGCTCCGCCGGAGGGTCATCCACCATGGAGGGCTTCTACATCAACACCATAGCCCCTCCGATGAAGTGTGAGTAGTTTACTTCAGACCTTCGGGTCCATAGTTAGTAGCTAGATGGCTTCTTTTCTCTTTTTGGATTTCAATACAAAGTTCTCCCCCTCTCTTGTGGAGATCTATTCGATGTAATCTTCTTTTTGCGGTGTGTTTGTTGAGATCGATGAATTGTGGGTTTATGATCCCGTATTATCTATGGAAAATATTTGATCCTTCTCTGCATTCTTTTATGTATGATTGAGTTATCTTTGCAAGTCTCTTCGAATTATCCTTTTTGGTTTGGCCAACTAGATTGGTAGTTCTTGCAATGGGAGAAGTGCTTAGCTTTGGGTTCAATCTTGCGGTGTCCTTTCCCAGTGACAGAAGGGGCAGCAAGGCATGTATTGTATTGTTGCCATCGAGGATAACAAGATGGGTTTTTTATCATATTTCATGAATTTATCCCTCTACATCATGTCATCTTGCTTAAGGCGTTACTTTGTTTTTAACTTAATACTCTAGATGCATGCTGGATAGTGGTCGATGAGTGGAGTGATAGTAGTAGATGCTGAATCGTTTCGATCTACTTGTCTTGGGCGTGATGCCTATATACATGATCATTGCTTAGATATACTCATAACTATGCTCAATTCTGTCAATTGCTCAACAGTAATTTGTTCACCCACCGTAGAATACTTATGCTCTTGAGAGAAGCCACTAGTGAAACCTATGGCCCCCAGGTCTATTCTCATCATATCAATCTCTATCACTTTATTTACTTGCTTTGTTTTTACTTTGCCTTTTACTTTTTACTTTGCGTCTATCTATCAAAAATACCAAAAATATTATCTATCAGATCTCACCCTCGTAAGTGGCCGTGAAGGGATTGACAACCCCTAATCGCGTTGGTTGCGAGTTGCTATCGTTTTGTTTAGGTACGAGGGACTTGTGCGTGGTCTCCTACTAGATTGATACCTTGGTTCTCAAAAACTAAGGGAAATACTTACGCTACTTTGCTGCATCATCCTCTCCTCTTCAGGGAAAACCAACGTAGTGCTCAAGAGGTAGCAGTCATTCTACCAGTTCTAGCAGCCACTCTAACAACAAAATCATGTTCATTTTTTAATTCATCAAGCAAATCACTTTGAGCTTTAAGTACTTGTTCCTCTTGCGTGGTAACCATAGAAGCATATTTGCTAATGAGTTTAAGTTCACCTTTAACTCTAGCCATATAATCACTCAAGCGTCCAATCATATGAGCATTACTCTTTAATTCTCTACCAACATAAGCATTGAAACTTTCTTGTCTAGCCATAGAGTCATCAAATTCATCTAAACATTCGCTAGGAAATTTAGTAGATGGTATTTCAACTTTATCATATCTATAGAGAGAATTTACCTTTACTACTTGTGTCGGGTTATCAAGAGACAATGTGTTTCTTCAACAGGCGGTATATTAAGACCATGTATTTCTTCAATAGGAGGTAAATTCTTAACATCTTCAGCTTTAATACCTTTTTCTTTCATTGAATTCTTTGCCTCTTGCATATCTTCGGGACTGAGAAATAAAACACCTCTCTTCTTTGGAGTAGGTTTAGGAATAGGCTCAGGGGTTGGCTCAATTAGATCAGGAATTGGTTCAGGAAGAGTCCAATTATTTTCATTAGTCAACATATTATTCAATAGCAATTCAACTTTGTCGACTGTTCTTTCCCTGAAAACACAACCAACACAACTATCCAAGTGGTCCTTGGAAGCATCAGTTAGTCCGTTATAAATGTTATCAAGTATTTCATTTTTCTTAAGAGGATGATCAGGCAAAGCATTAAGTAATCGGAGAAGCCTCCCCCAAGCTTGTGGCAGACTCTCTTCTTCAATTTGCACAAAATTATATATTTCCCGCAAGGCAGCTTGTTTCTTATGAGCAGGGAAATATTTAGCAGAGAAGTAATAAATCATATCCTGGGGACTACGCACACAACCAGGATCAAGAGAATTAAACCAAGTTTTAGCATCACCCTTTAATGAGAATGGCAATATCTTAAGGATATAATAATAGCGAGACTTCTCATCATTAGTGATCAGGGTGGCTATGTCATTCAATTTAGTAAGATGTGCCACAACAGTTTCAGATTCATTGCCATAAAAAGGATCAGATTCAACCAAAGTAATTATCTCAGGATCAACAGAGAATTCATAATCCTTATCAGTAACAAAGATAGGTGAAGTAGCAAAAGCAGGGTCTTATTTCATTCTAGCATTCAGAGTTTTCTGTTTAATTTTAGGTAGTAACTTCTTAAGATCAGATCTATCATTGCAAGCAAAAAGATCTCTACCAGTTTCTTCATTCATATAATAACCCTCTTGAACAACAGGCAATTCATATTTAGGGGGAGAACCTTCATCATCACTATCTTCAATAATTTCATCATCTATAATTTCATTCTCTCTAACCCTAGAAAGTTGTTCATCAGGATATTCACCTAATGGCACAATAGTATCAAGCATAGAAGTAGTTTCATCATAAGTATCATGCATAGCAGAAGTGGCATCATCAATAACATGCGACATATCAGAATTCATAGCAGTAGTAGGTTTAGGTGTCACAAGCTTACTCAAAACAGAAGGAGAATCTAGTGCAGAGCTAGATGGCAGTTCCTTACCTCCCCTCGTAGTTGAGGGAAAAAGTAAATAAGCAAAGCAGCAGCGGAAAAGTAAATAAGCAAAGCACAATATGTGAAAAGCTCGTAGGCATTGGATTAGTGATGGATAATTATGTCGGATGCGATTCCTCATGTAATAGTTATAACCTAGGGTGACACAGAACTAGCTCCAGTTCATCAATGTAATGTAGGCATGTATTCCGAATATAGTCATACGTGCTTATGGAAAAGAACTTGCATGACATCTTTTGTCCTACCCTCCCGTGGCAGCGGTTTCCTAATGGAAACTAAGGGATATTAAGGCCTCCTTTTAATAGAGTATCAGACCAAAGCATTAGCACTTAGTGAATACATGAACTCCTCAAACTACGGTCATCACTGAGAAGTATCCCGATTATTGTCAGTTCGGGGTTGTCGGATCATAACACATAACAGATGACTATAGACTTGCAAGATAGGATCAAGAACTCACATATATTCATGAAAACATAATAGGTTCAGATCTGAAATCATGGCACTCGGGCCCTAGTGACAAGCATTAAGCATAGCAAAGTCATAGCAACATCAATCTCAGAACATAGTGGATACTAGGGATCAAACCCTAACAAAACTAACTTGATTACATGGTAAATCTCATCCAACCCATCACCGTCCAGCAAGCCTACAATGGAATTACTCATGCACGGGGGTGAGCATCATGAAATTGGTGATGGAGGATGGTTGATGATGACGAGGCAACGAATGCCCCTCTTCGGAGCCCCGAACAGACTCCAGATCAGCCCTCCCGATAGAGATTGGGGCTTGGCGGCGGCTCCATATCATAAAAGCGATGAAACTTTCTCTGTGATTTTTTTCTCCGCAAAAGCAAATATATAGAGTTGGAGTTGAGGTCAGTGGAGCTCTAGGGGGCCCACGAGATAGGGGGCGCGCCCAGGGGGAGGGGGCGCGCCCCCCACCCTCGTGGATAGGGTGTGGGCCCCTTGGCCTTTTATATTTTCCAAAAGTTATCTCCGTGGATTTTCAGGTCATTCCGAGAACTTTTGTTTTCTACACAAAAATAACACCATGGCAGTTCTGCTGAAAACTGCGCCAGTCTGGGTTAATTTCATTCAAATCATGCAAGTTAGAGTCCAAAACAAGGGCAACAGTGTTTGGAAAAGTAGATACGTTGGAGACTTATGAGCATGCAATTTCAAAACAATTCCTACGCTCATGCAAGATCTATCTAGGAGATGCATAACAACGAGAGGGGGAGAGTGTGTCCACGTACCCTCATAGACCGAAAGCGGAAGCGTCAACTCAACACGGTAGATGTAGTCGAACGTCTTCTTGAAACAAGCGATCAAGTACCGAACGTACGACACCTCTGAGTTATGCACACGTTCAGCTCGATGACGTTCCTCGAACTCTTGATCTAGCAGAGTGTCGATGGAGACGATGAATTCTATTAGCACGACGGCGTGATGACAGTGTTGGTGATGTGATCCACGCAGGGCTTCGCCTAAGCACTACGATGATACTATCGGAGGAGTAAACGGTGGAGGGGGGCACCACACACGGCTAAGAAAATTGTTGTCCCTGTGGGGTGCCCCCTGCCCCCGCATATAAAGGAGGGGGGAGGAGGTAGGCCACCAGGGGAGCGCGCCATGGGGGGAGTCCTACTAGGACTCCACTCCTAGTAGGATTCGGCCCCCTTTTTTCCTTCTTTCCGGAGGGGAAAAGGGGAAGGGAGAGGGAACCAGAGAAGGAAAGGGGGGCATGCCCCCTCCCCTAGTCCATTTCGGACTCCCTATGAGTGGGGGGCGCGGCCACCCCTTGTGGCTTGGCTCCCCTCTCTCCTATGGCCCATGTTGGCCCATTATTTCCCCCTGGGGGGGGGGGGGTCCAGTAACCTCCCGGTACTCCGAAAAACATCTGAAACTTCCCGAAACCATTCCAGTGTCCGAATGTAACCTTCCAATATATCAATATTTACCTTTTGACCATTTCAAGACTCCTTGTCATGTCCGTGATCTCATTTGGGACTCCGAACAACCTTCGATCACCAAAACACATAACTCATATAATACCAATCATCATCGAACGTTAAGCGTGCGGACCCTACGGGTTCGAGAACTATGTATACATGACCGAGACACCTCTCCGATCAATAACCAATAGCGAAACCTGGATGCTCATATTGGTTCCCACATATTCTACGAATATCTTTATCGGTCGAACCGCAATGTCAATATAGTTATTCCGTTTGTCATCGGTATGTTACTTGCCCGAGATTCGATCGTCAATATCTTCATACCTAGTTCAATATCGTTACCGGCAAGTCTCTTTACTCGTTCCATAGTGCATCATCCCATAACTAACTCATTAGTCCCATTGCTTCCAAGGCTTCATATGATGTGCATTACCGAGAGGGCCCAGAGATACCTCTCCGATACTGGGAGTAACAAATCCTAATCTCGATCTATGCCAACCCAAAAAACACCTTTGGAGATACCTGTAGAGCATCTTTATAATCACCCAGTTACGTTGTGACGTTTGATAGCACACAAGGCATTCCTCTAGTGTCCGAGAGTTGCATAATCTCATAGTCGGAGGAATATATATTTGACACAAAGAAAGCAATAGCAATAAAACTGAATGATAATTATGCTAAGCTAACGGATGAGGCTTCTCCATCACATCATTCCACTAATGATGTGATCCCATTTATAAAATGACAACTCATGTCCATGGCTAGGAAACTTAACCATCTTTGAACAACGAGCTAGTCAAGTAGAGGCATACTAGGGACACAGTGTTTTGTCTGTATTCACACATGTATCAAGTTTCTGGTTAATACAATTCTAGCATGAATAATAAACATTTATCATGATACAAGGAAGTATAAAATAACAACTTTTATTATTGCCTTTAGGGCATATTTCCTTCAGTCTCCCACTTGCACTAGAGTCAATAATCTAGTTCACATCACCATGTGATTTAACACCAATAGTTCACATCTTTATGTGATTAACACCCATAGTTCACATTGCCATGTGATCAACACTCAAAAGGTTTACTAGAGTCAATAATCTAGTTCACATCCCCATGTGATTAACACCCAAAGAGTACTAAGGTGTGATCATGTTTTGCTTGTGAGAGAGGTTTAGTCAACGGGTCTGTCACATTTAGATCCGTATGTATTTTACAAATTTCTATGTCTACAATGCTCTGCATGGTTATACTCTAGCTAATTGCTCCCACTTTCAATATGTGTCCAGATTGAGACTCAGAGTCATCTGGATCGTGTAAAGCTTGCATCAACGTAACTCTTTATGACGAACTCTTTATCACCTCCATAACTGAGAAATACTTCCTTAGTCCTCTTAGGTAACTAAGGATAACTTTGACCGCTATCTAGTGATCCACTCTTGGATCACTATCGTACCCCCTTGCCAAACTCATAGCAAGGCACACAACTAGTCTAGTACATAGCATGTCATACTTTATAGAGCCTATGACTGAGGCATAGGGAATGACCTTCATTCTCTTTCTATCTTCTGTCGTGGTCGGGCTTTGAGTCTTACTCAACTTTACACCTTGTAATACAGGCAAGAACTCCTTCTTTGACTGATCCATTTTGAACTCTTTCAAAATCTTGTCAAGGTATATACTTATTGAAAAAACTTATCAAGCGTCTTGATCTATATCTATAGATCTTGATGCCCAATATATAAGTAGCTTCACCGAGGTCTTTCTTTGAAAAACTCCATTCAAACTCTCCTTTATGCTTTCCAGAAAATTCTACATCATTTTCGATCAACAATATGTCATTCACATATACTTACCAGAAAGGCTGTAGTACTCCCACTCACTTTCTTGTAAATACAGGCTTCAACGCAAGTATGTATAAAACTATATGCTTTGATCAACTCATCAAAGTGTATAGTCCAACTCCAAGATGCTTGCACCAGTTCATAGATGGATCACTGGAGCTTGCATACCTTGTTAGCACCTTTAGGATCGACAAAACCTTCTCTTTGCATCATATACAACTCTCCTTAGAGATATCCTTTTAAGGAATGCAGTTTTGACATCCATTTGCCAGATTTCACAAAATGTGGCAAGTGCTAACATGATTTGGATGGACTTAAGCATTGCTACAGTTGAGAAAGCCTCATCGTAGTCAACCCCTTGAACTTGTCGAAAACCTTTTGCGACAAGTCGAGCTTTATAGACAGTAACATTACCATCAATGTCAGTTTTCTTCTTGAAGATCCATTTATTCTCTATGGGTCGCCGATCATCGGGCAAATCCACCAAAGTCCACACTTGGTTCTCATACATGGATCCTATCTCAGATTTCATGGCCTCAAGCCATTTATCGGAATCTGGGCTCATCCTAGCTTCTTCATAGTTCGTAGGTTCGTCATGGTCAAGTAACATGATCTCCAGAACAGGATTACCATACCCCTCTGGTGCGGATCATGCTCTGTTTGACGTACGAGGTTCTGTAGCAACTTGATCTGAAGTTTCATGATCTTTATCATTAGCTTCCTCTCTAGTTGGTGTCGGCATCACGGGAACAGATTTCTCGGATGAGCTACTTTCCAAATTGAGAGAAGATACAATTACATCATCAAGTTCTACTTTCCTCCCACTCACTTCTTTCGAGAGAAACTCCTTCTCCAGAAAGGTTCTATTCTTAGCAACAAAAATCTTGCCTTCAGACTTGTGGTAGAAGGTGTACCCAATTGTTTCCTTAGGGTATCCTATGAAGACACATTTCTCTGATTTGGGTTCCAGCTTATCAGGCTGAAGCCTTTTGACATAAGCATCGCATCCCCAAACTTTAAGAAACGGCGACTTAGGTTTGCTACCAAACCATAGTTCATATGATGTCGTCTCAAAGGACTATGACGATGCCTTGTTTAAAGTGAATGCAGCTATCTCTAATGCATAACCCCAAAACGATAGTGGTAAATCAGTAAGAGACATCATAGATCGCACCATATTCAATAAAGTGCGGTTACAACGTTTGGACACACCATTATGTGATGTCTACTACGCAACTTTATTCTTGTAGACACGTGTTGGGCCTCCAAGCGCAGAGTTTTGTAGGACAGTAGCAATTTTCCCTCAAGTGGATGACCTAAGGTTTATCAATCCGTCGGGGGCGTAGGATGAAGATGGTCTCTCTCAAACAATCTTGCAACCAAATAATAAAAAGTCTCTTGTGTCCCCAACACACCCAATACAATGGCAAATTGTATAGGTGCACTAGTTCGGCGAAGAGATGGTGATAAAAGTGTTGTATGGATAGTAGATATGAGTTTTTGTAATGCGAACAATAAAAAAACAGCAAGGTAGTAAGTAGTAAAACGGAGCACAAACGGTATTGCAATGATGGAAAATGAGGCCTAGGGTGCGTACTTTCACTAGTGCAATCTCTCAACAATGCTAACATAGTTGGATCATATAACCATACCTCAAAGTGAGATGAAGAACCACTCCAAAGTTCCTATCTAGCAGAGAACATAAGACGGAATTGTTTGTAGGGTACAAAACCACCTCAAAGCTATCTTTCCATTCTATCTATTCAAGAGTTTGTACTAAAATAACACAAAGCTATTCTTTCCGTTCGATCTATCCTAGAGTTCGTACTAAAATAATACCAAAGCAAATTCAGATTTATAATATTCAATCCAACACAAAGAACTTCAAAGAGTGCCCCAAGATTTCTATCGGAGAAACAAAGACAAGAACGTGCATCAACCCCTATGCAAAGATTACCCCAATGTCACCTCAGGAATCCCTGAGTTGAGTGCCAAAACATATATCAATTGAATCAATATGACACCCCATTGTCACCACGAGTATTCAATTGCAAGACATATATCAAGTGTTGTCAAATCCATAAAAGTATTCAATCCGATAACAATGAAATCTTAAAGGGGAAAACTCAATTCATCACAACAAGATAGAGAGGGGAAAACACCATATGATCCGACTATATTAACAAAGCCCATGATACATCAAGATTGTGACATCTCAAGATTGCAAGAGAGAGAGAGAGATTAAACACATAGCTACTGGTACAAACCCTCACCCCCGAGGGTGGACTACTCCCTCCTCATCGTGGTGGCCGCTGGGATGACGAAGATGGCCACCGGTGATGATTCCCCCCCTCCGGTAGGGTGCCGGAATGGGGTCTAGATTGGATCTCATGGATATAGAGGCCTTGCGGTGGTGGAACTTCTGATCTAGGGCTACCCCGAGGGGTTTTGGAATATTTGGGGATTTATAGGGCGAAGAGGCGGTCCAGGTGGTACCCGAGGTGGGCATTGATACGTCTCCATCGTATCTACTTTTCCAAACACTTTTGCCCTTGTTTTGGACTCTAACTTGCATGATTTGAATGGAACTAACCCGGACTGATGCTGTTTTCAGCAGAACTACCATGGTGTTATTTTTGTGCAGAAATAAAAGTTCCCGGAATGACCTGAAAATCCATGGAGCAACTTTTCAGAATTAATAAAAAATACTGGCGGAAGAATTAGTGTCAGGGGGCCCACACCCTGTCCATGAGGGTGGGGGGCGTGCCCCCTTCCCCTGGGCGCGCCCCTGCCTCCTGGGCCCCCTGGACGTCCATCGACCTCAACTCCAACTCCATATATTTGCTTTTACAGAGAAAAAAATCAGAGAGAAAGTTTCATCGTGTTTTATGAAATGGAGCCGCTGCCAAGCCCTAATCTGTCTCGAGAGGGCTGATCTGGAGTCCGTTCGGGGCTCCGGAGAGGGGGATTCGCCGCCGTCGTCATCATCAACCATCCTCCAACACCAATTTCATGATGCCCACCTCCGTGCGTGAGTAATTCCATCATAGGCTTGCTGGATGGTGATGGGTTGGATGATATTTACCATGTAATCAAGTTAGTTTTGTTAGGGTTTGATCCCTAGTATCCACTATGTTCTAAGATTGATGTTGCTATGACTTTGCTATGCTTAATGCTTGTCACTAGGGCCCGAGTGCCATGATTTTAGATCTGAACCTATTATGTTTTCATGAATATATGTGAGTTCTTGATCCTATCTTGCAAGTCTATAGTCACCTATTATGTGTTATGATCCGACAACCCTGAAAAGTGACAATAATCGGGATACTTCTCAGTGATGACCGTAATTTGAGGAGTTCATGTATTCACTATGTGTTAATGCTTTGGTCTGGTACTCTATTAAAAGGAGGCCTTAATATCCCTTAGTTTCCACTAGGACCCTGCTGCCACGGGAGGGTAGGACAAAAGATGTCATGCAAGTTCTTTTCCATAAGCACGTATGACTATATTCAGAATACATGCCTACATTACATTGATGAACTGGTTCTAGTTCTGTGTCACCCTATGTTACAACTATTACATGAGGAATCGCATCCGACAGAATTATCCATCACTGATACAATGCCTACGAGCTTTTCACATATTGTGCTTTGCTTATTTACTTTACCGTTGTTACTGTTACAATTACTACAAAACTGCTACTGTTACTTTTGCTACTGTTACTATTACTTCCATACCACTTTGCTACTAAATACTTTGCTGCAGATACTAAGTTATCCAAGTGTGGTTGAATTGACAACTCAACTACTAATACTTGAGAATATTCCTTGGCTCCCCTTGTGTCGAATCAATAAATTTGGGTTGAATACTCTACCCTCGAAAACTGTTGCGATCCCCTATACTTGTGGGTTATCAAGACTATTTTCTTGCGCCGTTACCGGGGAGCATAGCTCTATTCTTTGAGTCACTTGGGATTTATATCTGCTGATCGCTACGAGGAACTTGAAAGACAAAAGAACTAATATTTATCCCTCAACTACGAGGGGAGGTAATGAAGTGCCATCTAGCTCTGCACTAGATTCTCCTTCTGTTATGAGTAAGCTTGCGACACCTAAACCTGCTTCTGCTATTAATTCTGGTATGTCTCATGTTATTGATGATGCCACTTCTACTATGCATGATACTTTATATGAAACTACTTCTATGCTTGAAACTACTGTGCCATTAGGTGAATTTCTTGATGAACAACTTGCTAGGGTTAGAGAGAATGAAATTATTGAAAACGAAATTATTGAAGATAGTGATGATGAAGGTTCTCCCCCTAAGTATGAATTGCCTGTTGTTTCAGAGGGTTATGTTATGGATGAAGAAACTGCTAGAGATTTTCTTGCTTGCAATGATAGACCTGATCTTAAGAAGTTATTAGCTAAACTGAAACAGAAATCTCTGAATGCTAGAATGAAATAAGATCCTGCTTTTGCTACTTTACCTATCTTTGTTACTGATAAGGGTTATGAATTCTCTGTCAATCGTGAGATAATTACTTTGGTTGAATCTGATCCTTTCTATGGTTATGAATCTTAAACTGTTGTGGCACATCTTACTAAGTTGCATGATATAGCTACCATGTTCACTAATGATGAGAAATCTCGCTACTATTATATCCTTAAGATATTTCCATTCTCATTAAAGGGTGATGCTAAAACTTGGTTTAATTCTCTTGATCCGTGTTGTGTGCGTAGTCCCCAGGATATGATTTATTACTTCTCTGCTAAATATTTCCCTGCTCATAAGAAACAAGCTACCTTGAGGGAAATATATAATTTTGTGCAAATCGAACAAGAGAGTCTCCCACAAGCTTGGGGGAGGCTTCTCCGGTTACTTAATGCTTTGCTTGATCATCCTCTTAAGAAAAATGAAATACTTGATATCTTTTATAATGGACTAACTGATGCTTCCAAGGACCACTTGGATAGTTGTGCTGGTTGTGTTTTCAGGGAAAGAACAGTCGACCAAGGTGAATTATTATTGAATAATATGTTGACTAATGAAAATAATTGGACTCTTCCTGAGCCAATTCCTGAGCCAACTCCTAAACCAACTCCGAAGAAGAGAGGTGTTTTATTTGTCAGTCCTGAAGATATGCAAGAGGCAAAGAAATCTATGAAAGAAAAAGGTATTAAAGCTGAAGATGTTAATAATTTACCTCTTGTTGAACAAATACATGGTCTTAATATACCACCTATTGAAGAAACACATGGTCTTGATAACCCGACACAGGTAGTAAAGGTAAATTCTCTCTACAGATATGATAAAGTTGAAATCCCGTCTACTAAGTTTCCTAGCCAATGTTTGGATGGATTTGATGACTTTATGGCTAGACAAGAAAACTTCAATGCTTATGTTGGTAGAGAATTAAAGAGTAATGCTTACATGATTGGACGCTTGAGTGATTATATGGCTAGAGTTAAAGGTGAACTTAAGCGCATTAGTAAATATGCTTCTATGGTTACCACTCAAGCAGAGCGAGTACTTAAAGCTCAAAGTGATTTGCTCGATGAATTAAATAATAAACATGATTTTGCTGTTAGAGTGGCTACTAGAACTTGTAAAATGACTCAGGAACCTTTGTATCCAGAAGGACACCCTAAGAGAATTGAGCAAGATTCTCAGAGAAATAATATAGATGCACCTAGTCCTTCTAAAAAGAAGAAGAAGAAAAATGATAGGACTTTGCATGCTTCTAGTGAACCTATGGTAGACACACGTGAGAATCCCAATGATATTTCTATTTGTGATGCTGAAACACAATCTGGAGATGAACATGAACCTAGTGATAATGTTAATGATAACGTTCATGTTGATGCTCAACCTAGCAATAATAATGATGTAAAGAGAACCTGCTGTTGATCTTGATAATCCACAATCAAAGAATCAACGTTATGATAAGAGAGACTTTGTTGCTAGGAAGCACGGTAAAGGAAGAGAACCATGGGTATAGAAACCCATTGTCGGTGTAAAAACCGGCGGATCTCGGGTAGGGGGTCCCGAACTGTGTGTCTAAGGCTAGGTAACAGGAGGTGGGGGGACACAATGTTTACCCAGGTTCGGACCCTCTTGATGGAGGTAATACCCTAATTCCTGCTTGATTGATCTTGATGATATGAGTATTACAAGAGTTGATCTACCATGAGATCGTAGAGGCTAAACCCTAGAAGCTAGCCTATGATTATGATTGTTCTTGTCCTATGGACAAGACCCTCCGGTTTATATAGACACCGGAGGGGGCTAGGGTTACACAGAGTCGGTTACAGAGAAGGAGATCTACATATCCGTATTGCCAAGCTTGCCTTCCATGCAAAGGAGAGTCCCACCCGGACATGGGACGAAGTCTTCAATCTTGTATCTTCATAGTCCAACAGTCCGGCCAAAGTATATAGTCCGGCTGTCCGAGGACCCCCTAATCCAGGACTCCCTCAGTAGCCCCTGAACCAGGCTTCAATGACGATGAGTCCGGCGCGCGGATTTGTCTTCGGCATTGCAAGGCGGGTTCCTTCTTCGAATACTTCATAGAAGATTTTGAACACGAGGATCGTGTCCGGCTCTGCAAAACAAATTCTAATCTGCTGACAACTTTTCATTGCGTGACATCACGCCATGGCCCGGTCATTATTCGAACCATTTTTCTCAACCAGCTACTGCACGTATTGCGAGGCGGTTTCCTTGGCACGCCTTGTCGAAGTAGAGATCATGTCCCCTTATCATGGGATTCCCATCAATACGGGTGTGGGTAACCCAACCGCGCCATCAATCACGGTGCTTGGGGAATAAGCGATTTTACGGGGCAAGTGGGGAGGCGCATAGTTTCTATCGCCTTTATAAAGGGATAAGGATTCCTCTTTTTCACCCACGCCTTCTTCTTCCCCTGCCCATCCACTCTCGCACGCTCGAGCTCCAACGCCCAAGTTCTCACCTTCTCCGCAAAGCCACTCCAAACATGTCCGGAGCGGGAGGCAAGTGGATGGTCTCCTCTGTTATGGAGGAGGACAATACGAAGCTCCGGGAAGCCGGATACCTGGCCGCAAACATTGCACACCGGCTCCCAGACGCAGGGCAGATCGTCCCTACTCTAGAACCCCATGAGAGGGTCATATTCCTTGCCCACTTCATCCGCAGACTGGGATTCCCCCTCCACCCATATATCCGTGAGATGTTCTACTATGGGCTGGACTTCCATGATCTGGCCCCCAATTTCATCCTCAACATCTCGGCATTTATCATCGTGTGCGAGGCCTTCCTCCGCATCAAGCCTCACTTTGGCCTATGGCTGAAGACCTTCAACATGAATCCGAAGATAGTGGTCAGCCAGCAAGTGGAGTGCGGAGGTGCCATGGTGGGCAAGATGCCCAATGTCATTTGGCTCGAAGGCTCCTATGTGGAGAACGTGAAGGGGTGGCAATCGGGGTGGTTCTATATCACCGAGCCGCGTGACGCCAACTAGGCGGCGACCCCCGAATTTTGATCTGGCATCCCCATGCAGCTCACCTCCTGGAAAGAGAAGGGATTAGCCTGGGGTGCATCGATGGAGCTGACCGAACTCCAGAACTGTGTAAAAAATATGATAAGCAAGAAAATCAAGCTTGTCAACATGGTCCAGGTCATGTTCTTCCGCCGGATCCTTCCATATCAAAGACGGGCATTCAATATGTGGGAGTTCTACCCGGCCGAACACCAGACGCTGCAAGAGCTCTTTGACACGACACACAAAGATGTCTGGAAGGTGCTGTTTAAGGCCGCCGAGGTACCTCCTCCCCTATCGAGGATCGCGGACTCAGCGCAAAGCGCCCCACCAATTCGGTAAGCTCTCTATATTTTACAAGACGCTCCTTTCCCCAGTATATTCGTGGGAGGAAACTAATGCCTCCACGCCAATTTAACAGGACTAGGTAGCGACAATGGAGCAGATCGACTGTCCAGCTCCACTACCTAAAGATCCAGCAACGGCTCTCCTAACAGAGATGCTGTTTCCGGCGCCCTATGAGGTGCCGGAGAAGAAGGCCAAGTAGAAGGCCACGGGGACAAGGAAAGGTCTCCGGCGCAAGGTTGTCTCAGACTCATCGTCCGAAGACACTGAGGCACACTCCTCCATTAAAAATGAGGAGGAGGAAGAGGAAAGCCCTCCCCCCAACTCGGGGGGGGGGGGGACAAGAAAAGGAAGGCCGCCCCGTCTGGAGAGACCGAAGGGTCCAAGAAGGGAAAGACCCTCCCCCCGGACCATTCCATAATAGCCGCCTACAGCGACGAGGAGTGGTTGCCCAGGGACAAGCCCCAGGCAAAGTCGGAAGTATCCGGATACTATAATACTTCCGGCATGTTTTTCTTTATTGCTTCTTATCATGTCAAACATGATCGTGCAGTCCGTCCAAACCTCACATCGACGTATCCTCTTCGGATGGGTCTTTGGGCCAGTCGGCGATGAACAGCGATTCACTCCCGACGGCCACCACCCCCCGGCCCGCGGACGACACCGAGGTGTTGTCTCAGAGGATAACGGACCAGGGGGAGACGATTCTGGAGACGCCCCAAGGCGAAATCCCCAACACCGGGCACATGGGGGGGGGGGGGGGAAGACCCCCATGGATTCTGGGGGCCGCATCAAGTTTGGCCCCTAGCCAGACACTGCACCGGAACCTCCAGTGGTTCCGGATTAAGGCAGGCAGCCCCTCGCTAAGGGGGGCGAGCCGCCTGCGCCGATGACCTCTGTCCATCCAGAGGCATCGGATAACTTGCTGGAAACGCTTCAGGGCGCTTCCATTGATGAAGAACACTGTACTCTTATGAGTACGGTGATTGAGAAGGTTCGGTCTGCCAAAAGCAGATTGACCAAAGCCTGCGCCAGCCTCCTAATAGGCTTTGAGGTAAGTAATCAAATCTTAAGAAAATATCACAGCATATACAGTAGCCCCTGATGCTCTGTTTGGTGTTTGGAAAGAAAGGCCGAATAGAGGATCAAATAACATCCACATGAGTCTAATCAGAATGTCTATGTGAATAAGCGGGCGTCACTGCTGGCCGCTTCCGCTCATACTGCGGAGGTCTCCGGACTGAAGCGGGACCTAGAGAGGAACGAGGAAGAGCTCGGCCTCGTGAAGAGGCAGCTCGAGGAAAACAAAGGTACACAATGCCCTATCTGTATGCCATATAAAGGAAAAGTTGCTGATGCTAATAGAAGCGTCATGAATGTCAATAGGGGCCACGACTGAAGTGGCGGCCCTTAAGAAGGCACTATCCAAGGCCGAGGACAAAGCGGCCAAAGAGCGCACCGAGGGCGAGAAACAAGAGGCTCGGGTTGGCGAGGTCCAGCAAGAGCTCCAGGACTCCGTCAAAAAATACGAGTACTTGGAGCGTGACTCTAAGACGCAAGAGTACGAGCTTGCGAAGGCCCGCCAGAGTGCACATGATGCCAAAGTTGAAGCCCAAAAGGCCCTCCAAGAGGTTCAAGCGGCCAAGAAGATTGCGGTGGGTAAGGCATTCAATATGCAAAGCAAGCATGTGAAGGAGAATTTCTTTTTACTTACCCGAATTTGGAGCTCTCCAGGAGCATTCGCAGATCTGCTACGTAGCATCTCTAATGCCGCAGAGTTCTACCGAGCTGAGGAAGGGAGCTCGACGGAGAAGTTGTTCTGGTCCCAATAACTGGGACCAAACATCCGATGCCCTTGAGCGACTAGCTGAAGCAACTGGTCGAATTGCACAAGGCGTCCGAACTGGCCACGAAGGACCTCATAGTCCGGCTATGTCCTGGCGAGCCCCTACCCAGCAGCTACTTCGGCCTTATAAAGTGGCTGGTGAGTGCGTGTCCGCGACTTGATTCATTAAGCGGTCAGTCTACATTGAAGGTGCGGGCAGGGCCTTCGCACGCGTGAAAGTGCACTGGGCAAAGATGGATGCCGAGAAGCTGGTGACGGAGGGGCCGCCGGAGGGCAAGGAGCATCGCCACCCCGAAAAGTACTATGATAGTGTCCTGAAGGGTGCCTGCCTTGTGGCGGAGGAATGTGCTAAGGATGTAATATTTGAATGAATGTACTCATGTGATCCTGTAATATGAAAACGAGTTCATGTGCGTTATATAACACTTGTTGATTTAAAATATTACCTTCTATGCGGCCGTTTATAAAATCTGAGAGTTGGCCAGTCGTCGGCTTCTGCCCCCATGTAACTAGTACTGGGGTGTTCGGGATAAATCTAAACACTCTTTATCCGAATTTTTGGTCCTTTAAGGAGGTGTTTAGCGCAACGAACAAGGCAATCAGACTATACAACTTTATCTTTCTCACTTAGCCAGAGAAGTCTACAATTTTAAATTTTGGTGAAGCCCCTAGTATTCGGAAGGCCGAACTTGGGGTGCTATACACGCCTAAATCAGACAAGGCCGATTCCTTGCCCAAAGCGGAAAAACTCTTTAAGGATTTGAGACCTCTCGAACAGCGAACATCTCTCGCCTCATCATGACAGTCATCTTTCTGCTTTCTCTACTGAGGTGCTCGTCCGGAAGAACCGGGGCACAATCGCAGTAGTTCTCCCTGTGCTACCTTAGCTGATATAGAGGAACGTAAGGTACTAAAACATGGGAGCCGGGCAAACCCAACTATTGAACCAAGACATGATTCAGAGCTAATGCATATAATGCTATAAGTCTGGGGTGCCGCACTATCGAAAGTGTTCAGACTTTTCTTGCCGTGTTATGGGGTACACTGAAGCCCCTGGCGAGCCGGACATACCAAAATGTACGGGTGCAATTTGGAATAAATAAAGAGTAAAGGAAAAGGATAAAGAAATGTAATAGTAAGCTGACGCTGTACATTATTTTCCATTGTTATTTGAATAATACGTCAAGGCGTATGTGTACAAGTAGTGTGATAAGCGGAACAAGACTGTTTGACACATCCTGACCAAGGGCGAGCGGCGTGCGGGTATGTAAAACAGGTATAGTGATCCTTATCAGAGACCACCTGGGGATTCCCTTGTACACCAAAGCTTCTTGTCTCCTTGGTGTGTCTGTCCCTCTATGGGTCCGATAGTTGGGCTATCGGAAGAGCCTCCGAAGATAGGGACCTGAAAAGAAAAGGTGTAAAGATATACGGATCCTGGGGCGGTGAGCTGCATTGTGGACCGTGTCGTAGCCGTATCTCCGTCTATGCCCATGGTATTTTGAGTGTGTAATTATGTACGCGTGGCACAAATTTTGCCGCTTGATTGGGACTAGGACGGAGGCCGAATTGCTAGGCGATCTCTAGATGTGCTGGAAGATCCTGTTGCAGGGTACTCCGGACTCGCTTGATGGTGTCCGGGGGTTTTATCGCCGAATTGGCGGTCTGCCTGAGAAGGCTACTCTGTACTTCTACCACGAGGGCTGCAGTGTGCTCCTCCATATGGAGCGAGCACTTTGTGTTTCCATTAACTGTTATAACCCCACGAGGTCCTGGAATTTTGAGCTTGCGGTATGCATAATGCGGTACCGCATTGAATCTGGAAAATGCAGTTCGTCCGAGCAGTGCGTGATAGCCACTGCAGAAGCGGACGATATCGAAGATTAACTCCTTGCTTCGGATGTTGTCCGGAGATCCAAAGACCACTTCCAGTGTGATTGAGCCCATGCAACAGGCCTCTACACCTGGTATGACACCTTTAAAGGTGGTTTTTGTGGGTTTGATTTTTGAGGGGTCGATGCCCATTTTGTGCACTGTATCCTGATAGAGCAGGTTCAGGCTGCTGCCACCGTCCATAAGGACTCGTGTGAGATGGAATCCGTCAATGATGGGTTCGAGGACCAATGCGGCCGAACCGCCATGACAAATACTGGTACGATAGTCCCTGCAATCAAAAGTGATTAGACAAGAAGACCATGGGTTGAACTTAGGGGCGACTGGCTCCATCGCATAGACGTCCCTTAGTGCATGCTTCCGTTCCCGCTTGGGGATATGGGTTGCGTATATCATGTTCACCGTTTTCACCTGGGGAGGAAATTTCTTCTGTCCTCCTGTGTTCGGTGGACGGGGCTCCTCGTCGTCATCGCTATGTAGCCCCTTTTTCTTGTTTTCGGCATTCAACTTACCGGCCTACTTGAACACCTAGCATTCTCTGTTGGTGCGGTTGGCTGGTTTATCAGGGGTGCCTTGAATCTGACATGAGCGATCGAGTATGCGGTCCAGACTGGATGGGCCCAGATTGTTTCTTTTGAATGGCTTTTTCTGCTGACCGGACTTAGAGCCACTGAATTCGGCATTGACTGCCGTGTCTTCAGTGTTGTCGCCATTATTGCGACGCTTGTGTCTGTTGCGTCGTGGCTTGCTGTTGCTATCTCTGGCATCTGAAGTTCCAGGATTTCTTGATGTGTTGTTGCTATGAGCCAGCCAGCTGTCCTCGCCCGCACAAAAGCATGCCATGAGTGTCGTGAGGGCTGCCATGGACTTCAGCTTCTCTTGGCCGAGGTGTCGGGCGAGCCACTCGTCGCGGATGTTATGCTTAAAGGCCGCTAGGGCTTTGGCATCCGCACAGTCCACAATTTGGTTCTTTTTAGTTAGGAACCGAGTCCAGAATTTCCTGGCTGACTCTCCGGACTGTTGGGTTATGTGACTTAAGTCATTAGCATCCGGTGGTCTCACATAAGTGCCCTGGAAGCTGTCAAGGAATGCGTCTTCCAAGTTCTCCCAACTGCCAATGGAGTTTGCCGACAGGCTATTAAGCCAATGTCGCGCCGGTCCTTTGAGTTTTAGTGGGAGGTACTTGATGGCATGTAGATCATCACCGCAGGCCATGTGAATGTGGAGGAGGAAATCTTCAATCCATACTGCGGGGTCTGTTGTACCATCATATGATTCGATGTTCATGGGTTTAAACCCTTCTAGGAATTCATGATCCATTACTTCATCAGTGAAGCATAGGGGGTGTGCGGCGCCTCTATGCCGGGCTACATCACGACGTAGTTCAAATGAGTCTGGTCTGTTGTATTCGGCCCGGCCGGATTTGCTTTTAGTATATCAGGCATGACGGTCATCGTCACGCATTGGGGCACGCCCCCGTGATCCATAGACCGATCTTGACTGTCTTGCTTTGTTTTCCAATACGTCTCACAGGTCCTGCATGTAGCCCCGGGCCTTAGTGTTTTTGCTTGATTGGCAACGGGGTGCGGGCTGGACTTCAGGCTGATACACCGCTTTGTCTCGGCCACGAGGTGGCCGGTCAGCTGCATCATGCGCTGGTAGTGTAGGCTTTAATGCCTCCTCCTCGAGTTGAGGTAGCAACCTGCACTTTGGGTAACTTTTGGTAGCATGCTTGAGTCCGTATTCCTCGGCTGCCAGGACCTCAGTCCATCTATCAGTTAGCAGATCTTGATCAGCTTGAAGCTGCTGCTTCTTCTGCTTCAGCCTTTTTGCAGTGGCTATAAGCCGGCGCTTGAAGTCCTCTTGCTCAACGGGATCCTCAAGCATGATGAATTCTTCGTCGTCAAGGCTTGCTTCGTCTTTAAAGAGGGGCATGTAATTATCATCCTCTGGTTCTCCATTCGATGTTGTTCCTTAGGGCTAGCTTGCCCATCCTTCCGCTCGGCCTGCTCGAAGCCTGGCTGGGCGGGATTGTTTTCGTCTTCGGCACCATCCGGATGGCTATCATATCTTGTGCCGGTATCGCTATTTTTGTTATGGCGGGGCTTAGAGCGGTGCCGATGACGCTGGTGCTTAGATTGCTTCTCAAGGGCATTATCCTCTGTTGCCTCATCACCATCGCCTTCTTTGGGTGTGTCCACCATATATATATTTCATATGATGAGGTGGCTGTCCAGCGCCCTGTGGGCGGTGGTTCCTGTTCTTCTCCTGCATTGTCGTCCATACCGTCGATGTCTTCGGAGTTGAAGTCAAGCACGTCGGTTAAGTCATCGATAGTGGCTATTAAGTGGGTGGTGGGTGGGGAACGGATTTCTTCGTCGCCCGCTTCCCACTCCAGCCGGACATAGTTTGGCGAAGAGTCTCTTGACAAGGAGAGAGACCTCAATGAATTTAGGAGGTGAAGTTAGTGTTCGGCTTTATCTCCGCTGAGTGTGTGGCCTCCATGGCGGGGTCCATCCACCCGTCCTCGGATGGCACGATCTGCTCCGGATTGAGGGCCGGGGCAGCTGCAGGTGTGATCTCCCGAACACTATCCGATGGCAGATCTAAGTCATACTCGTCATGACTGTTCGGCGCACCTGACATGGGCTCGAATTCGTCGAAGATCAAGTCTCCGCGGATGTCGGTAGTATAGTTCAAGCTTCCAAACCTGACCTGATGGCCAGGGGCGTAGCTATCGATCTGCTCCAGATGGCCAAGCGAGTTGGCCCGCAGTACGAAGCCGTCGAATACGAGGATCTGTCCGAGGAGGAAAACCTTACCCTGGATCGCATCCTTGAAGATGATTGAAGGAGCCATCAAGCCTTATCGTGACGACACAGTGGAACTCTCAATGAAAGCACCAATGTTGGTGTCAAAACCAGCGGATCTCGGGTAGGGGGTCCCGAACTGTGCGTCTACGGCTAATGGTAACAGGAGGCGGGGGGACACAATGTTTACCCAGGTTTGGACCCTCTCGATGGAGGTAATACCCTAATTCCTACTTGATTGATCTTGATGATATGAGTATTACAAGAGTTGATCTACCACGAGATCGTAGAGGCTAAACCCTGGAAGCTAGCCTATGATTATGATTGTTCTTGTCCTACGGACTAAACCCTCCGGTTTATATAGACACCGGAGGGGGCTAGGGTTACATAGAGTCGGTTACAGAGAAGGAGATCTACATATCCGGATTGCAAATCTTGCCTTCCACGCAAAGGAGAGTCCCACCCGGACACTGGACGAAGTCTTCAATCTTGTATCTTCATAGTCCAACAGTCCAGCCAAAGTATATACACTACAAAAAAATACACTTCGTGATGATACGTGTTTGTCATAGTAGGTCGCGTTTTTTGTCATGCATGTACATCCATGACAAATTTATGACAGAATCAAGATAGTCATACATGTGCTGTTGTAGAAGTGTTCGATGACATTACCAAAATTATCATCACGGAAGTGTCCACTTCCATGACGATAAATCGCGCGTCACAGAAGTGCTTTCATCAAGGGTGACCGACACGTGGCATCCACCGTAATGGAACGCCGTTAAGCTATCGGGTCGGGTTTTGGATCCGATAACCCGTTAACAGCCCCGACCAATCGGGATTTTCCACGTGTAAAAACATCATTGGCTGGAGGAAACACGTGTCAGCTCATCGTTGGGACAGATGTCATCCACTCATTGGACAGAAGGTGCCTATGATACGTCGACACGTGGCACGACCAATCAAGTTTAAATGGGCCGGCCCAACTAAATGCCCACAAGATTTGGCGGGCCATAATGGGCTGGCCCAGTTAAAGGCCCACGAGATTTTGCGGACTATAATGGGCTGGCCCAGCTAAAGGCCCACAAGATTTCGCGGGCCATAATAGGCCGGTCCCGGTAAAGGCCCACAAGATTTTTGTGTGCCATAATGGGCCGGCCCAGGTAAAGGCCCACAAAATTCTTGCGGATCATAATGGGCCGGCCTAGCTAAAGGCCCACGAGATTTCACCGACATTAATGGGCCGACCCAACTATAGGCCCACAAGATTTTGAGGACCCTAGTAGGCCGGCTGATAACCCACAAGTATAGTGGATCGCTACAGTTTTGGATAAGGAAGAGTGTCGAACCCAACGAGGAGCTAAAGGTAGAATAAATATTCCCTCAAGTTCTATCGACCACCGATACAACTCTATGCACGCTTGACGTTTGCTTTACCGAAAACAAGTATGAAACTAGAAGTACTTTGTAGGTGTTCTAGGATAGGCTTGCAAGAAAGTAAATAACACGTAAATACAAACTAGGGGCTGTTTAGATAAAGACACAACTAAATTAGTAAAAGTAAAGAGCTTATTGTCACGAGAAAGTTATTTGTCCCTAGGAAATCGATAACTAGACTGGTAATCATTATTGCAATTTTATCTGAGGGAGAGGCATAAGCTAACATACTTTCTCTACTTGGATCATATGCACTTATGATTGGAACTCTAGCAAGCATTCGCAACTACTAAAGATTCATTAAGGTAAAACCCAATCATAGCATTAAAGCATCAAGTCCCCTTTATCCCATACGCAACAATCCCTCTAACTCGAGTTTGTGTTTCAGTCACTCACCAACCCACTATAAGCGAATCATGAACGTATTGCAACACCCTACAGCAGGAATCCCTCACGCTTGCGCGACACGGAGGGCACCATAGGACAGCACCAATAATAAAACATACAACCCAAACCAATCACGATCATCAAATAGCCATTAGGACAAAATAGATCTACTCAAACATCATAAGATAGCCATACATCATTGGGGAATAATATATAGCATTGAGCACCATGTTTAAGTAGAGATTACAGCGGGTAAGAGAGAGGTTACACCACTGCATAGAGGGAGGAAGAGTTGGTGGAGGTGTTGGTGAAGATGGCAGCGGTGTTAGTGAAGATCGCGGTGATGATGATGGCCCCCGGCGGCGTTCCAGCGCCACCGGAAGCAAGGGGGAGAGGGCCCCACTTCTTCTTCTTCTTCTTCCTTGACCTTCTCCCTAGATGGGAGAAGGGTTTCCCCTATGTTCTTTGGCTCCCATGGCTTGGGAGGGGCGAGAGCCCCTCCAAGATTGGATCTATCTCTCTGTTTCTGCATTGGCTGCATTGGCAGATTCTACCCCTTCACCGTTTCCTTTATATCCGGAGATACGTAACTCCGATTGGGGTGAATCTTTCGCCCAGATCTTTCTCATAAAATTAGCTTTCTTTCGCGAGAAGGAGAGCGTCAACCGCCTTACGGGTGGACCACGAGGGTCAGGGGTGCGCCTGGGGGGGGGGGGTAGGGCGCGCCCCCCTACCTCGTGACCACCCTGGACACCGTTTCACGTTGATTTTACTTCCAGAAAATCATAAATATTCCAAAAAAATCTCTGTCCGTTTTTTTTCCGTTTGGACTCCGTTTGATATTGGGTTTCTGCAAAACAAAAAACATGCAACAGACAAGAACTGGCACTAGGCACTGGATCAATATATTAGTCCCAAAAATAATATAAAAAGTTGCCAAAAAGTATATGAAAGTGAATAATATTGGCATGGAACAATCAAAAATTATAGATACGACAGAGACGTATCAGCATCCCCAAGCTTAATTCCTGCTCGTCCTCGAGTAGGTAAATGATAAAAAAGAATAATTTTTGATGTGGAATGCTACCTAGCATAATCTTGATCATATGTCTAATCATGGCATGAATATTAAGACACGAGTGGTTCAAAGCAATAGTCTATCATTTGACATAAAAACAATAACACTTCGAGCGTACCAATAAAGCAATCATGTCTTTTCAAAACAACAAGGCCAAAGCAAGCTTATCCCTACAAAATCATATAGTTTGGCCATGTTTCATTTTCGTCACACAAAATGCCCCCATCATGCACAACCCCGATGACGAGCCGAGCAATTGGTTCATACTTTTTAACGCGCCTCAGCTTTTTCAACCCTCACGCAATACATGAGCGCAAGCCATGGATATAGCACTATAGGTGGAATAGAATATAATGATGGAGGTTATGTGGAGAAGACAAAAGGGAGAAAGTCTCACATCAACGCGGCTAATCAACGGGCTATTGAGATGCCCATCAATTGATGTCAATGTGAGGAGTAGGGATTGCCATGCAACGGATGCACTAAGAGCTATAAGTGTATGAAAGCTCAACAAAAGAAACTAAGTGGGTGTGCATCCAACTTGCTTGCTCATGAAGACCTAGGGCATTTGAGGAAGCCCATCGTTGGAATATACAAGCCAAGTTCTAAAATGAAAATTCCCACTAGTATATGAAAGTGACAACATAGGAGACAATCTATATGAAGAACATGGTGCTACTTTGAAGCACAAGATATGAGACTCACTACATGAAGAACATGGTGCTACTTTGAAGCACAAGTGTGGAAAAAGAGATAGTAACATTGCCCCTTTTTTTGGTGGGCTTCTTTGGCCCCCTTTTTTATTTAGGCTTCTTTGGCCTTTCCCTTTTTTTTCTTTTTTTATGGCGCAATGTTCTATAATGATGATCATCACACTTTTATTTACTTACAACCCAATATTACAACTCGATCTAGAACAAAGATATGACTCTATATGAATGCTTCCGACGGTGTACCGGGATGTGCAATGATCTAGCATAGCAATGACATAAAAAAACGGACAAGCCATGAAAACATCATGCTAGCTATCTTACGATCATGCAAAGCAATATGACAATGAATGCTCAAGTCATGAATATAATGATGATGGAAGTTGCATGGCAATATATCTCGGAATGGCTATGGAAATGCCATGATAGGTAGGTATGGTGGCTGTTTTGAGGAAGATATAATGAGGCTTATGTGTGATAGAGCGTATCGTATCATTGGGTTTGGATGCACCGGCGAAGTTTGCACCAACTCTCGAGGTGAGTAAGGGCAATGCACTGTACCGAAGAGGCTAGCAATGATGGAAAGTTAAAAGTGCGTATAATCCATGGACTCACATCAGTCATAAAGAAGTCATATACTTATTGCAAAAGTTTATTAGACCTCGAAGCAAAGTACTACTACGCATGCCCCTAGGGGGATAGATTTGTAGGAAAAGACCATCGCTCGTCCCGACTGCCACTCATAAGGAAGACAATCAAAGAAACACCCCATGCTTCAAATTTGTCACACAACGGTTACCATACGTGCATGCTACGGGACTTGCAAACCTCAACACAAGTGTCTCTACAATCCACAACCACCCACTAGCATGACTCTAATATCACCATCTTTATATCGCAAAACTATTGCAAGGAATCAAACATATCATATTCAGCGATCTACAAGTTTATGTAGGATTTTATGACTAACCATGTGAATGACCAATTCCTGTCATCTCTCTAAATAGATATAAGTGAAGCAAGAGAGTTTAATTCTTTCTACAAAAATATGTGCCCACGCTCTAACAAATATAAGTGAAGCAAAAGAGCATTCTACAAATGGCGGTTTTCTATATGAAGAGAAACAGGCAATCCAAACTTCAAATGATATAAGTGAAGCACGTGAAGCATTCTATAAAGCCACACTCAAAAGATTTAAGTGAAGTGCAATGAGCATTCTATAAATCAACCAAGGACTATCTCATACCATCATGGTGCATAAAAGAAAAATGAAAACTAAATGCAAAAGACGCTCCAAGACTTGCACATAATGCATGAACGAAACGAATTCTAAAACATACCGATACTTGTTGAAGAAAGAGGGGATGCCTCCCCAGCATCCCCAAGCTTAGACGCTTGAGTCTCCTTGAATATTTACTTGGAGTGCCTCGGGCATCCCCAAGCTTGAGATCTTGCCTCTCTTCCTTCTTCTCACATCGAAACATCCTCGATTAGACACTACATCCACACAAAACTTCAACAGAAAACTCGGTAAGTCCGTTAGTATAATAAAGCAAATCACCACTCTAAGTACTGTTGCAAACCAATTCATATTTTTTTTTGCATTGTATCTACTGTAATATAACTTTTCCATAGCTTAATCCACTGATATAAATTGATAGATTCATCAAAACAAGCAAACTATGCATCAAAAACAGAATCTATAAAAAACAGAACAGTCTTTAGCAATCTGAACATCCACCATACTTCTGGTACCCCAAAAATTCTACCAAAATTAGGAACAATAAACAAGTTGTACAGCAAGACAGTGCAAAATTAATCAGAACCAATTGACGTTCCAGGTAAAAATGTAAAATCATGCACTACAGCCAAAGTTTCTGTCCTGCACCATTCAAACCAACAAGCATTGTAAACATCCTAAAGGCAAACCTTAGCACATTATTTTTATAATACAATGGAATTGTACAAGGGGATAATTATTTTTGTTGAAAAGTTTCTGTAATCAAGATTCACAAAGTTTTTGTGAGCATGAACAAAGTTCAAGGAGCTCTCCCACTTCAACAATGCTTGTCTTTCTTACTTTCACTTTCCTTTTTGAAAAGTTTTTAGGTTCCCGTCTTTATTTTTTTTGTTTTTTAAACTATATGAAAAGAACTCAACAGAAATAAATGACTCTTAAATGACTCTCTAAAACTTCCGGGTTGTCTCCCTGGCAGCGCTTTCTTTAAAGCCATTAAGCTAGGTATTTAGTGCTCAAGTAATGGATCCACCCGGATCCCAAGGTATATCAAAGCCAATTTTAATTAGCAATGATTTGTAATTTAGTAGTGAGCACAAAGTAACATAAATCATGTAATGACGAATTCTAACTCTCTTCCTATGCATCGGCATGTCATAAAAGAACAATTCATGCACACATAGTAAAGGCCAATGCATAGTATAAATAGTTTCTTGCAATTCTATCGTGTTGGAAACATAGAGAGGTGGAGAAATAGTTCCTCTCTCATAATACTTGCAAGTAGGAGCAGCAAGAACATGCATATTATATTCATAAAAATCATCATGTGCAATGGTAAAAGGCAACCCATCAATATAATCCTTAATAAGTGCAAGCTTCTCCGATATACTGTAGTCGGGAGAATTCAAAAAGATAATAGGACTATCATGCGTGGGTGCAATAGCAACAATTTCATGTTTAACATAAGGAACTATAGCAAGTTCATCTCCATAAGCATCATTCATATTGGCATCTCGGCCACAAGCATAGCAAGCATCATCAAAAATGGATATTTCAAGAGAATCAACGGGATCATAACAATCATCATAGAAATCATCATGGCAATCATCATAGAAACCATCCTTCGGTAAGCACGAAGGGGAATTAAATAATGTATGAGTTGGAGGCTTACTCTCATTAGAAGGTGGGCACGGGTAGCTAATCCGCTCTTCCTCCTGTTGTTCTTCGCTCTCCTCATCATCTTTTTCATCCAATGAGCTCACAGTTTCATCAATTTCTTCTTCCATAGCTTCCTGCAAAATACTAGTCTCTTCTTGGACAGCGGAGGATTTCTTAATAAATTGTTTAACATAGGCATTAGAAGCATAATTATAATAACAATATTCAAGTATGGCAAAATTTTCAGATTTGTAAAGAGTAGCATCATACTTTGCAATCAACATTGCAATTTCAAAAGCACCCTTAAAAGCAACAAATCTTCAATTTGTTGAACATCATAGTAACTATAAACACCCTTAGCATAAGAAGATAAGATTCCATTATCAATAAACTCACATTGGCAGGGAAGGTGTTTTTTAGGGTTTTCAGAACAACAAGTAAAATCATATTCCCAACATAAATTCCAAGCATAACATTGCAAACGTTGAATTTGACTCCATAATAGTTTCCCTTTTTCAGATATACGGTGTCGCACATAACAAGCATGCTCATCTAAAGATTTGCCCTCAACTAAGCTAGTTGGGGTTTCAGCACGAGCACATAGGGATCAAAGATGATCCAGGTAATAAGCTTCAGTAGTGTGATAGATTTTGAGTGGTTCTTCAACCATTGGTTCAGCAGGTACAACTATTTTTTTTGGTATTTTGCATTTCCTACCCATAACTAAAGATAGAAAACAACTAAGGACAGCAAATAAAAATTACTTAGTGATAAATCAAACAAGCACACACGAGAATATTCACCCCACGCTATGACTCCCCGGCAACGGCGCCAAAAAAGGTCTTGATAACCCACAAGTATAGGGGATCGCAACAATTTTTGATAAGTAAGAGTGTCGAACCCGACGAGGAGCTAAAGGTAGAATAAATATTCCCTCAAGTTCTATCGACCACCGATACAACTCTACGCACGCTTGACGCTCGCTTTACCGGAAACAAGTATGAAACTAGAAGTACTTTGTAGGTGTTGTAGGATAGGCTTGCAATAAAGTAAAGAACACATAAATATAAACTAAGGGCTGTTTAGATAAAGACGCAACTAAATTAGTAAAAGTAAAGAGCTTGTTGTCACGAGAAAGTTATTTATCCTAGGCAATCGATAACTAGACTGGTAATCATTATTGCAATTTTATCTGAGCGAGAGGCATAAGCTAACATACTTTCTCTACTTGGATCATATGCACTTATGGTTGGAACTCCAGCAAGCATCCGCAACTACTAAAGATTCATTAAGGTAAAACCCAACCATAGCATTAAATCGTCAAGTCCCCTTTATCCCATACGCAACAATCCCTCTTACTCGGGTTTGTGCTTCAGTCACTCACCAACCCACTATAAGCGAATCATGAACGTATTGCAACACCCTACAGCGGGAATCCCTCACACTTGCGTGACACGGAGGGCACCATACGACATCACCAATAATAAAACATACAACTCAAACCAATCACGATCATCAAATAGCCATTAGGACAAAACAAATCTACTCAAACATCATAAGATAGCCATACATTATTGGGGAATAATATATAGCGTTGAGCACCATGTTTAAGTAGATATTGCATCGGGTAAGAGAGAGGTTACACCGCTGCATAGAGGGAGGAAGAGTTGGTGGAGGTGTTGGTGAAGATGGCGGCGGTGTTGGTGAAGATCGCGGTGATGATGATGGCCCTCGGCAGCGTTCCAGCGCCACCGGATGCAAGGGGGAGAGGGCCCCCTTCTTATTCTTCTTCCTTGACCTTCTCCCTAGATGGGAGAAGGGTTTACCCTCTGTTCCTTGGCTCCCATGGCTTGGGAGGGGCGAGAGCCCCTCCGAGATTGGATCTATCTCTCTGTTTCTGCGTTGGCTGCATTGGCAGATTCTACCCCTTCACTGTTTCCTTTATATCCGGAGATCCGTAACTCCGATTGGGGTGAATCTTTCGCCCAGATCTTTCTCATAAAATTATCTTTCTTGCGCCAGAAGGAGAGCGTCAACCGCCTTACGGGTGGACCACGAGGGTCAGGGGTGCGCATGGGGGGGGGTAGGGCGCGCCCCCTACCTCGTGACCACCCTGGACACCATTTCACGTTGATTTTACTTCCAGAAAATCATAAATATTCCAAAAAAAATCTCCGTCAGTTTTTTTCGTTTGGACTCCGTTTGATATTGGGTTTCTGCGAAACAAAAAACATGCAACAGACAGGAACTGGCACTAGGCACTGGATCAAAATGTTAGTCCCAAAAATAATATAAGAAGTTGCCAAAAAGTATATGTAAGTGAATAATATTGGCATGGAACAATCAAAAATTATAGATAAGACAGAGACGTATCACCGGCCCATTAACTGGCTGCCATGTTTTGGGCCAAATGCCGGCCCATAATTGATCCGGCCCATTAATGGCCTACCACGTTCCGGGCCTAGTAATGGCCCATATAAGATCCGGCCCGTTAAAAGCCTCCCACTTTCTGGGCCAAATCACGGCCCAGATCAGGTCTGACCCTTTAAGAGGCTTTGGGCTCAATTATGGCCCATATCAGATTCGGCCTGTTGACTGGACGCTATGCTTTTGGGTCCACTTGCTAAAGGCCCATTTAGTAATTCGGCCTGATATTAGTTTCGGCCTGTTAAGGGCCCATTTAACATTTCAGCCCTATATTAATTTTGGCTTGTTAAAAGCCCGTCATATAGTTGGGCCTAACTATGGCCCGGTTTGCATCCAGCCTGCTCGCAGCCGATATCTGACTGGGCCAAACAAGGACCGAGACAACTTTGGCCTGTTAAAAGCCCGTGAATTGATTCACACAATCATGGGCCAGGGTCCATTTCAGGCTGCCGCCGGCCCGTGAGCCATTCGGCATGTTTCAGGCCCAGCCTACTTCTCAGCCTCCTAAAAGCCCATTGAGTTTTCTTGCGAAAAGAGGGCCGGGGGTTACTCGGCCTATTAAAGGCCCGAATCTACTAGTGGGCCAATTTGACGGGGCCCATGATGCGGTTCATACATCGTGATTGCATGACGGCCCGATTATGTACCGTAATTTTACGGTTTGGCCGGTTTACTGCGAAGACAGGATATATATACAGTAAAATAACTGCAGCATCGTGAATAAAAAAAACCTAGACTATACAATAAAGAAATTACGGCATATTACATCCACGGGGCATCAAAGTTCATCGCTATGATAATAAAGCACAAGCAGACAGCAGATTACATACACTGGGCATCAAAGATCGCCACCAGTGCAAATAAACACGCCGACAAAATAATATACAAAACCGACAGCACTTCAATAGAGTTCAAGAAAGGTTAGCCCTGCTGGGGAGCTGCAGTGCAAGCAGCTGAGCAAGATGATGAGACTGCGCTTGTTCAACACTTATATCTTCCTCACTCTAAAAGATAAACAAGCAGACAGATGACATGTTTTGCACATAAAAGTATCAGTGCTGACAATTCATCACATTTCTTACTGACGAATAAAGTGACACAGTATAAAATTGAATTAACACAATATGGTATTGTTCAGGTCAAGACATCGCAGGAATTGACATTGTGAAGGAGTTGGGAGCTTCACGACACCACTGGATTACAGATCAAGAACTCATAAGTATCAATGGTTAGTGTGCTGTCAATTTATCCCATTTCAAATTGGCAAATAAATAGGCGGTTTAAATAATAGTAGAATGATATGACATTGTTCATAGTTAAGACATTGCAGAATATGACATTGTGCTGTAGTGGGTAGGTTCACCACACCACTGGATTACGGATGAAGAACAGAAGCATACATGCAGTGCAAAAGAAGATCACTTGCTCTATATAGTTTAATTTACATGGTATGAACAAGGAACTTGGTTGTACAACTGAAAACTTAAATTGAGAAGGACAAACTTTTGTTTATGAACTACATAATAAATTTAAACATGCAATTTGATGCAAACACCAAAAATAAACAGCTATTGCAGTCATGCCTAACCAAATATACACAACAAAGTTTGAAGGCTTGAGAAGGACAAACTTACATTACTGGTGAAGACAGACTCTATAAAGCCCTTGTCCATGCTGATGGGGGGGGGCAATTCAAGAAGTTTAGCACAGAATGTTCTTCATAAGCATTGCCTTTATTCTACATTTTGTTAAGAGTAAATATAGATGTGATAATATATAAAAAAATGGAGAGTATTTAAGATAAGATGAAGAGTGATGTTACATAACCAAGTAGCTATAAATGTATGTGCAGTGATACAGGCAAAAGGCACAGCCAAGAGCAATGCACAGCTAAACTTCTTCAGTACCAACCTTATGGTAAGAGTAAATATAGATCTGATGTGTAGAAAATGGAGGGCAAAGGAAAATAAGCTGCAGAGTGATGGTACATGAACTACTACCTGTCAATATAAGTACACTGATAAAGGACAACATGTACTTACAAGAACAATGCAGAGCTAAAAAAATTCATTGGCATTGGATATATTCTACACTAATGTAACCCTTCATACAGATAAGATAATTTGGAGCGAACAATTGATAAGCAAGCTATCATGCATACTGCTGTCACATAATGAACCAAGTATGTATGCAAGTACAGTGATACAGGACAACAAGTACTAACAAGAGCAAAGCAGCGAGTAGCATATTTGCGAGATCCTGTCGTTCTTTTCAAACCGGAATTCTTCTTCGAGCTGATTTCCTGCAAAAAAGATCCGTAAGGCACATGCGGAAAAGTAGAAGTTCAAATTGTCATGTGATTTCATAGACAGTACCTCATCCTGGGAATGAGACCAGTGCATAACAAGGTTTTTCCATTCAATGTCTTCTAAATTTAGCACAGGAGATTTCACCGGAAATTCGTTTATAGACTTGCCATCAAAGTGTGATTTCCTCAGGTAACACCGATACTGCTGCAATGCTTCCTTGAAAAGCACAAGCAAGCTTTGCTCATCATGACTATCCAGATTTATCCTCACCATGAATCATTGATGTGTTCGATCAGCAGAAAATAGGAAAATAATAACCATGAATAATAGCACTTACACGTAAGTTGGACATGAAGATGTGAAAATGGTGTTTGTCTTCACTATAATCTTCCCATGATGGGAATATATGCACGTAGTCCCTAACAACATTGAAAGCATTGTATTTTAAACTGGGAATAAATGGAATGGGGTTCCAATCTGCAGGAATTGGCCATCTCTGCAGTTGGGATAGGTCTTCGGCCGGTGGACTTGTTGTACTTTTTGCTGGA
Source organism: Triticum aestivum (assembly GCF_018294505.1). Classification (NCBI taxonomy): domain Eukaryota; kingdom Viridiplantae; phylum Streptophyta; class Magnoliopsida; order Poales; family Poaceae; genus Triticum; species Triticum aestivum. The sequence continues at coordinate 382,743,270 of NC_057804.1, read as the reverse complement.
GTGGGATTTTTCTGTGGTACTGCTGGTGCTATGGCAAATAAAATAGGTATACCTTTTGCTGGAGTGCAGGTCCTGTGTGGTGGGGCTAGTGGTGTGTCCAGTGAAGTATGGGTACAGTCTGCTGGAGTCGGTCCTATGTTTTGTGTCACTGGTTGTACAACCAATATAAGTGGGGCGCTGTCTGATTTCTCCGGCACCACCACGTTTTTCAAGGACTTTGCTGGTGCTCCTTCAGGTTCGGCAAACACCCTCTTCCTTTTTGATGTCTGATGCACAAGAATAGCATTTGAGTGGAAAAATATGGTATGACGACAGATGGAATATGTATTGATAATGGATGGGCATAGCATCTCGAGTTATATGATGAGTAAACTAAGCAGATGGTGGTGCAACAAAGTAGAAGAAATGCAAGACAACATATGCAAGATACACGCAATCAATAAAACCTTGCCAAATTAGAACAGGCACCTTGATGGGTGAACAGGACAGGCCATCTGCCTTTGACTCCTCGAGGTTAGAATAGTCATTAGAATGATATTCTGAACAAGAATCAACAGGTGGGGAGCGTACGAGTTTCATTGCTTCCAAAATGGCACTCAATGCCTTGGTGCCAATTTTGTAAGTCATTGCAGTGTTCCACAATATTCTTCTGATGCGCGGATTCTAATATTCACTGTAATTGCGTATAATATCTGAGAACCATGAAAACATAAATAGTTGTGAGATTATCTTTGTATTGCAGATGATATTCTAATATAGGGGCACCCCTGTAAACACTTATCTGCTATCACTGGATTCTGATAAGAGAGCTCATGTGTGCTGTAATATCGTGCGTGCATTTATATAATCTGGCACAAGTACACAAAAAATAGCCTCCAGAAGTAAGGATAGCTGGCTGATGATAGGTTCATAATATACTTTATAGATAGTTTATTGCCAAACCATGATAACAAGAGCACACAACAACTAGGCAGATCATAGTGTACATAACAGGGGTACACCATAACCATGATATATAAATCGGGAAAGTGGAACTGGCTTGAAAATACGGTGTTGTATTGCCGCTAGTAATTGAAAGCCTATCGATCACGTACAGGCCAGCACTATCGAACATGGTAAAGAAGAGCAAGCAGATTTTGGATAATAAAATGTTGGTTGTGCAGTGCCCACACATGATGAACCAGAGCGCATTAAGAATGCAACTCCCAGCTGTCTCTCGACCATTTCAGGCGGTTGGATGAAGATCCTACGTCTCCTAACCCTTCTTCTTCCTCGTCTTTGATTCTTCCCATACAGAACACCGCACGGGCCGCCGGCCGGACCACCGGCCCCCACCGCCTGTGTTCCTCTGCCACCCCCACCCCCCACCCGCGTCGAGTTTTCTTCGTTCGGCGAGGCCCCATAACCACCCGAGCCCCTTGGATCGCACCGACGAACTCCGGCGAGCTCTGAAAAATCGACTGACACAATTTTGAAATTTAGTCTACTGTGATTTAACTAGTGTGGACTATAAAAGGGGAAAACCATAAGCATTGGGAGTATAGTGTTGAGCTTGCCATGGCGGATCTGAACGTGCAAACCGGACAAAGGCAACTTTGCAACCAAGACAAGAAATCAGAGTAAAGCAGTGGCGATCTATTTTCTTGCTGTGATAAATAAGTTGAGCAGATACGAAAGAGTATCACCTCTGGTGTAGCACCGTGTACGCATCTAGTGAGAATTTGACGGTGTTGCGGTAGCGATGGCTGTCGGCGGCGTGGAAGCAGATCTAGGAGGGTAGACGGTGGTGGCGGCGCGTGGTGGACGAGATGGTCGTAGGAGCGGCGCCGGCAAGGTGGACGACGGCGGGGATGAAGCGAGAGGATGGGATGCAAGGATCCAGGTCCGAAGGAGTGGATGAGAGAGGTCGATCTCTTATAATGGACGGCGGCATCGGGGTATCAGCTCCGGCATGGTGGAGGAGGACAGCGATGGATGGGGTGGCGGACAGAAGCGGACGGAGGAGGGTGGGGTGGAGAGGGTGTTTTGGCGCCCACGGAGTACGAATGGGGAAAAGGGAGGTAGAGAGGAAGGGGGGAACCATGTAGTCAGGGCGCGCTTGTCTCAAATGCGAGGAAATTTACAAACTTAGCCCCCGTTTCAAATTTCTACTACATCACAGCAACATTAGTCGGTTGGGGATAGGACGGTAATCTCGCATACACCGAATATTTGCCGACGAGAGTTTGTTTTTGGTGCCCACCGTGTATGAAAATGAATCGGGGAGGGAGTCGATTTCGGCTGAGGGCACACTGTGTTTTGGCGCCCACCGTGTATGAATCCGGGTGAGAGGCGGTTACGTCACGTTTGGGTGAAATTACAAACCTACCCCTATCGAAACTTATCGAAATCCAGTGGATAGGCTTTGTGCGGCAGGGATAGGCAGTAGTGATTTCCATCTCACAGATTTTGGTTTCGGGCGGTTACTGCAGCTTTCCCCGCTTTGTTCAAATTTTGCATAGTGCACGTTTACCGTGCCAACTCAATTTGAATCCCGTTTGTATTCAACTATTTTTTTCCGGGAGGGATCCATTTTCAATTGGAATTACATTCTATATACATCATTTTTTTTACATATATACTTTCAAAAGCACAACACCATTTATACATAAATATGATTTACAAATGGCATGATCTCAGATTCATAAGGTTGTATCCATCAATTTGGATTTTCAAATATTTGAAACCACTTTATGTTGAAATCCAATGTATGCATTCCTCGCTAACTGTCTCCAATTAATGTGTGTTTCATGCGTTTTTTTAACTTCTCAAACATGTATAATGTGTTTCACACACGCAACATATAGTGTAATCCCGTTTAGACACTAATTGCATATAAACCATGCATTGTTTGTAGTTGAAGAATCTATGGATCACCAATATTGATAAACTATATAACATTACACATGTGCCCAAATTCAAATGAATATGCATGTTTGATACACCAATTTGCGTTATGATATTATCGATGTCGTGATCTCCAGTTTTAATATTTGAATCCCCTTTAATCCAGATATTCGTCTCATATAGCTATCACTCATGCTTATATAGGACTATCTCTCTAGACCTATACGCGTTCATCGTCTCTCAGGCATCTCTCGTGCTACCTGTATGTCGACAATGATCTTTTATCTTCGTAACACACTGACGATACTCTCTCCATCGACCTTCATCACTCTATCTCTCTCTCTAAGTATATCTCGCTCCCTGCTATGTGTCTCTAGCTATGATTCTCCATGTGGAATCTCTTTCTCTCACACAAACACAAAACTTTGTCTCCCGGGGTCTCATTTCTCTCAACTATTCCCATGTGTGCCACTCGCACACCCCTCATACAGAGATGTCTTTCGCTCCTTAGATATGAGAACCTACAACTCTTCCTCTTCAATATCTCTTTCTCACACACAAACACAAACTCTGTATCCCAGGGTCTCATATTTCTCCATTGTTCTCTTGTATGTCGCTCAAACACACCCTCTCTCCCTAGAGATATCTTGCGTTCCCTCATATGTCTCTCTAGCTATCACTCTCGTTGTGAAATATCTTTCTCTCTTGCAGACACAAAACTCTGTCTCTCTGGATCTCATTTCTCTCTGATATTTGTTCGTATGTGACTCACATGCACCCTCTCTCTATCTCTCTCACACCCACACACATAACCCAGCCTTCTGATCCACTCGACTCCTATCTCTAGCGTACACTAGCTAGCATCTTTATCTTTCTATTTATCTGTTTCTCCATCAACCTTCTTTCTCGCCCTCACTCTTGATCCCTATCATGCACACTACATATGTTTCTCTCTACATGCATGCAGTCAAGTGCCCTCTCACACACATATATAACTTCACCCTTTGAACCACCCGACGGTCATCTCCGACACCCAAACTAACGGATGTCTCTCTAGCTAGCATCTCCATCTCTGTATCTATCTGTAGTTTCTCCGTCAACATTTCTTTCTCGCACGGAGTCTTGCTTCCTATCACCCACACTATATATGTCTATCCATACATATGCATTTATAGGTTGATCTATTTTGCACAATCATTGCGCCTCACCCCCTCTGCTCACCATAGATGCATGCTCCAGCCCACGCCACTATCTCTTAAAGACAAAAACACATGCTCAATTGTCGGTCGTTCTTCCCTGCATTCTCACATGCATGCATATTGTCATACCGATCCGTCTCTTCCATGTCGTCGATCTTAGGACTTATGTCTTCTTTCTTTTATCTTGATCATGCGCGCGTGCACACACACACATCCCACGTATACATGTATACCTCTCACACATGCATGTTCAAGGTCTCTATGTCTCCATACGTAGTTAATGGCCCTCAATCCTAACGCCACATCGAATCGTTCTCCTCTTTTGTGCACATAACTTCCGCCTGGATGGGCAAAACACACACTCACACTTAACAATCTCCTTATGGCTACCCCCGCCCCGCGCGCCTCTCACTCTTCCCCTATATCCCCGAAACCAATAAGACCATCCCTTTGTTTAATTCCTGCCTACATGCACTATCGATATATAGTAGTCTTCCGTGGTGTCTCTCGAACAAACACGTTCTCTCGACGTCGACTCCTCTCACGCGCACACACCTTCTCTTCCCTCCTACGGGCATTTTCTCTCTCGCACCCCATCGTTGGTGGCCTCTGCCATACACATCACCTCTCTATGATGAAGCCATGCACACTTAAATTACATCCGCCACAGAGTACCCAGGGACACACACACACACATACGCGCGCGCACGCACACACACACACGCGCACGCACGCACGCACCCCCCCCCACACACACACTAAGACTCCATCTCTCTCTCTCTCTCACACACACACGCACCCCCACACACACTTAGACTCCATCTCTCTCTCTCTCACACACACACACAAACTAAGACTCCATCTCTCTCTCGCACTCTCTCTCTCTCTCTCACACACACACACACCACACACAGTAAGACTTCATCTCACACACACATGCTCTAGGCGGAGCATTTGTTCCTACCACCCTTCATCCAACCTTACCCGTATGATAAACAATCACCTTTATTTACTTGCATAACATGGACAGGTTCCACTTTACTTTTATATTTGTTTACGTGTATGCCCCAAGACCTTCCAACTAGACGTGTCTTTCTCTCCAGGTCGCACTTTGTATCGTTCATACAGCTAAGTACTACTACGTGTGGTCTCCGACCCAGAAGTGGAAGAAGTGGAGACGCTCTACCACGCTATTTTTTTACGGTGGGCTCTACCACGCTGTTCATGTCCCACTCCTTTCGCTGATGTGTGGGACATCCAGCACGTGCCATGTTTGGCACCCTTCGTCGTAAGAGTTGAAACACTAGCATTCATCAGAAATAAAAAATAATTATAAATCGGCAGTGATACTATTTTTTTTGCGAACCAATCAGCAGTGATACTATACCATGCGGTTTCCTTGCTCCTCGATATCAGAAAGAATACTTCCTTTCACCAACATGTGGGACGTCGACCATCCTGGTCCACTTGCCATGCACGCAGAACTCCAAGGGAGAGTCACCCAGGTTGTCGCGCTGCAGTAAACAATGAATATGAGCCATCAAATCATAGGCCCACTTCCCACTTTGAAGTTGCTTGGACGAAGGAACCATCATGACTTCGTTGAATTCCACTTCTTGAAGAAAACTACTATACCAGCAGTACTGCTAGCTACAGTATTTACTCCAACAGAGGTCTCCTTTCGTTCATAGGATAGGAATATGAAAATCATAGGAAGTGAGATGACATGCATCTCAATTCCTATAGAGAAAGAGATGCCATTTCATGCATAGGATAGGAATTTTCCCACTTAGTCTAGGCTAATGTACTGGTAATTTGCTCTAAAAACTACAGTAGTAACTAGTAGTACTGGTACATGCTCGTACTCAGACACAGACACACACACTAACTACTAGTACTACTACTTCTCACATGCTGGCCAGAGGCCGTCGTTCTCCTTCCCGGCTTTGTCGGCGACACCCCACCGTGCTTGGATCTCCGCCGACGTCTCCGCAGCAGCGCGTGCGTCCTTTTCTTTCTTGCGGCGGCGGGCCTCTCTTTTCTTGAGTGCTTTCTGACTTTTCCGCTCCCTCTATGCGGCTTTGGCCGCCTCTTGCTCTACTGCCCATTCGGCCTTGGCATCTTCAAATTCCTCCCACATAGTTGTGAGGTCGCGAACGGCGATGAACTCGGCACGGCGGGATGCCATCGCTTCCCTAACATTTTGTGTGCGTTCGTGGGCGGTGAGGAACTCGGCGCGGCGGGATGCCATCGCTGCCTTACCAGTTAGTGTGCGGCGCGGTGGCATGAATGACGCTTGGTGAGATAGCTCTAGGGTGGAGTGGCCGGACAACCGTATGGTGCATTGGTTTGTCAAGAGGTCAAGGATAGAAGACGAAGCAAATTAGGTTTCCCCTTCAATCCTGGTCATTTATTACCGAGTAAAATGCATTGGTGGTCATCGAACTTGTCTTGATAGCTCACTTTGATCATTGTATACGAGATATGGTGATTATACGGTCGCTGGCTCAGCGTATAGCTCCGTATTTGTATGGTTGACCAGTCAAATAGTCCGCATGCGCCTGAAACGGTCACCGTCTCTCCAGAATGTCAATGCCGCATTCACTGGACTTAACTGCAGGTGCAATTGGTGTGTCACTGACATGCAGGCCAGACGCCCATTGGGCCCACATGTCAGACACCCAAACGCATCTACAGTTAAGTCACTGAAGCAGCGTCCGCATTCACGCCCGACGAACCTACTCCGGCGCCAGTTGTCCATCCGTCTATCGCGGCTCATTGCCATTCGCCCGCTATATTAACTTGAGCCCCAGCTCCCAGCAATAGACAAAGACCCACACTTATTCTCCTCCGGTCCCTTCCTTCTGTCGGCACCACTTCAAACATGGCCTCGTGGCACTCCGAAGCTCTCTTGGACGTATTGTCGCAGGAGCAGACGAGGGACATCGGCGGCTCCACTCCGGGCGTGCTCCAAAGCTCTCTTCGACGTACTGTCACAGGAGCAAACGAAGGAGATCGCCGGCACCCCCCGGGCCGCCCTCCGCCGCCACGACCACGAAGCCGGCGCGCGTGCACGGGCGCAGCCGACAGCGAGGAAGAGTAGTACACGGTAGGTCGGCGCCGCTCTGGTCTCGGGAAGGCCACCGCTTCTCCACTTAGTCAACGCCAAGCTTGGTGGGGTAAACATCGGCGGCCGATTAGCCGCTTGACCGCGACGTGGAGGCGGAAATCTTCATAACCTTGTGCTCCGGCCGGAGGAGGAGGTTATCGAGGCGGATGAGGAGGAGGCAAAGGCAATGGCTGGCTTTCTCGGGTTCATGGCCGGAATTGGTGGTCGGGCACCGACGATCGTTTAGATTAGGTTTACAGTAGGTTTAGTACGGTTTGTGCAAAATATGTAATGAATTTCGTCCAGTTTGTAGGAAAAGTTTTCGAAATGTAATGAATTTCATCCGGTTAATTTGAAATTTGCTTTGTTTGCACGAATTTCTTCCGGTTAGTTCATATAGTTGTCGAAAGGTATGCGAGCAGCATCGGATGGCATCCATCAGTGTCCTCGGACAGATGCCGGTGTAAATTTGTGGGCCAGCGCTGGAGATGCCCTAACTATCATGCTATAATCGCTAACAATCCTCCATTATTTGGCAGGGAACAGTTATCCCTCGATCAAAATTAGATCCACGGTGTTTCGCACTCCTCCCGTGTACGAGTGTAAACTCTTGCTTACATAAAAATGGAGCAAGTGGATGGCACTGTAGCACGTCATATCACTCGAACTAGCCCGCCTAACGAGCAGGAAAGCACCGCCCTCGTCATTTTGTTCTGGATTCCTATCGACCGATCGCGCGAAAATGTTATGCTTCACAAGTTCTAAAGGAAAAGGCGGCACACTTACGACTCATACGCGTCGCAACCCCGACAGTCCGGCTCGCACGCTGCTCACCAAAGGGGACATGCGTTATCTTGCAATTTCACTGACATGTGGGACCGTAATTGAATAAACCGTCGATAGCCGAAATCTAATCTCTCGGCGGGCGTCGACTGAGAAGGGAGAAACGGGGGAGGGAGAAGAGATCGCCTGCCCGCCGCGCACGGACTCCAAGAAATATATGGTGATAATGTGAGGTGGGCCATGCTGGAGTCCGGACCGCTTCCGGAGCCCGCTCTCACCGCCCTGGCCCCTCAAGACGCCAGCTGCCCACTGCATGCATAGCAAGTAGTCCCCGCTTATGTGGAGGAGAGAGAGACATTGACAAAGTCAAGGAGTAACAATGGAGACAATAGCTTTCATCAAAAATAAAAAATGAATACACGTTGCTCATCCTCTATATCGGAAAGAATACTTTCATTCACCGACATGTGGGACGTCGACCATCCTGGTCCACCTGGCATGCACAAAATTATCCTGGTCTACCCCGGTCGTATCGCAGGCCCAACCTTTCCCACCGTAAGTTGTTCGCACGAAGGAACCATCATGACTTCGTTGAATTCCGCTTCTTCAAGAAAACTTACTGTACCCGCAATACTGCTACCACACGCGAAGACTGGACGGCACTGTACCACGTCATATCACTGAAACCCACTTGGCCAAACTAGCCCGCCTAGGTCATCTATTTTGGAATGGAGGGAGTACGTCTCTGCACTACTATGATTTTGTGTTGCACGTTCTCTGTACTTTTGCTACGATTTTCCTACCCTATGAACCAAATGGGGCCTGAATGTATGTCGACTATTGTCTGATCGATCGCTAAGCCTACAATTTTAGGAGCTAGGGCTATTGGTCGATCGACGAGGGATAAGTATATGCGTACCACGAGCTCATCAGCCCCAATGTTTCTCTTCTGTGAGTGTTTTGCAAGTACTATAGCTCGCATAGTAGCTAGCCTACTAACACCAAGAATCATCCAAGCCCTGCTGATATGATAAACAGTTCAAAGTTACATCTAAGCATGCCATATATTACATCAAAAGCTGGTGAGGATACATCTGTTTCCATAACTCGGAGAGGGTTCACATGATTCATCGCATGATTCACTATCAAACAAAAGTAGCAAGATCGGCCCACACAAGACAGTGCACTAGCCCTAAGATGGTTTGATAACACGCATTGTTCTGGTAATTAAACACAGGGCAATGCAAACTACCCTGAAGGATTAGCGCAACCAACTATTTCTTGTCATCGATCTCTCGGGAAATGACCACAACATGGACAGCGGCATGGGAATCGATTTCTGGGGTGATGTCCACAGGACTGACCGTGACATCGGAATCGATCTCTGGGGCGATGTCCACAGGATGGACAGCGGCATCGGAATCGATCTCCGGGGCGATGCCAACAGGACGGGCCACGACATCGGAATCATCAAGGACAACCACCGGCACCAGCACAACACTAACATATTAGCAAGCACATTGCAAATAATCAAAAAGCAAGCACATTGCAAATAATCAAAAACCACAACTATGGTAATAAGCCATTATTTTTTACCTTTTGCAGCTCACCGGGGGATCTCATCCCTCCGGGGGCCATCTCCTCGTCCTCGATGGGGGCCATCACCTTGCCAGGGAAATACTGCTTCTCAACGGCGACTATCTCCTCAAACTCGGTCTTGACCCTCACATAGGTGGCAATCAGAGCTCCTGGGGTAGGCACGGTGGGGCCCTTGCTGTTCTTCCAACTTTCTTTGAGGAGTTCGTCTGCCAACGTCCTCAACTCTATGGCCAGTGCTTGTTTCTTGGAGTTCTTCATCTCCATGGGTTGGCCCGCCAACATGGTCAACTCGTTGGTCGGTGCTCGTTTCCTGGAGATCGCTGTCTCCAGTGGGTTGTCCGTCGGCAACTCTTTGCCTAGTGCTCTAGGATCCATCAATGAACTGACAAACAAAAAGCAATCAAAAGGAAACCACAATCGCAATGAAAACGGGAAAAGAATAGGATGTGAGAATCGGTCGGTGCTTCGCAAACAGAAGATTATTGGAATGAAAATATAGCAACATAATTGATTCGCCCACCTTTCCTTCATCGGTAGAGAAGAAAAATGGCAGAAGTGAGTAGCCTGGAGTGAGGTTTTCTTCAAGAAAGGGGAGAAAGGGCTTGAACGAGCGTTCCAATGAAATGATGGTTGCTTCGTCCAGTCCAACTTGGAGGCCACCTTACCACTGCTAGTAAAGGTGTGGGTTTTGTGATATGACGGGTCATGCCGGCCATACCGGGGTGACAGGTGAGTCTTGACTGTAGCACCTCGCTGTGATTTGGTGGATGGCACGCGGGCCCGGATGCTTTGAAATGTCATTAACTTGATTTTAGTCTCTTTAGTATTTTGATCCAAGCATGGATGAGGCTAACAAGTTTTAGTCCCACTACTTTTAGTCATGAGACTAAAACGTATCAAAGCACTCTCTCAGGCTGGTCATAGTGGGGAGTAACTTAGACTAGTGTCATGCATATGACACTAGTGTAAGTTACTACCTCCATAGTGCAAAGTAACATAGTAGTAGTATCATAGATTGCTTCATTTATTATCTCATAGACTCATTTTGCCTCGGTAATTGCTATGTTACAGTAACATATTATGTTACCACAAGCACCTCTTTCCTCATTAAATACTTGCCACATAAGCAAAATTGTCTTGGGATGTGTTAAGTTACTACCTAAGTTACTCCCACTATGGCTAGCCTCAATATTGTGCACCGCGACCAAGGCGGAGAGGAAAACAAGAGAACTACGTAATTAATGCATGAGTTTAATTAGGGTAGTTGTAAAGTACGAGATACATTCCTCCAATCACAAAATGCCTTGGTTCATGAGATTTGAGATTTGAGCCCTATAAACCGGAGGGGAGGGGGTACTGCACACGGTGTAGTCTAGTCACTTGTTTTTTTTTTGAGCCGAAGTCTAGTCACTTGTTGAAATCTCTAGAAAGGCAAATACTCCTTTCCGATTTACAGGTCTATACTACTCCCTCCGTCTAGGTGTTTAAGTCATCTTACGAAAAACAAATAGTCCCAAAACACTTAGGCACGGTGCATTAACTTCTACCTTGTTTCTTGTTTCTTGACATACGTATCAACCAATAAGAGATGAGAGGTGTGCATGCTTTTAATGACTTGCAATGGCTAGTTCATTGCATGGAATGCTATTAATTAGCAAATAAACATTGGTGACCCCAGGAGGAAACGGTGCTAAGCGCGTGGACCTATGCAGAATGAGTATCCATCAATGGATAATGGAGTTTAATTGTTAAACAATAGCAATTTTGTCTCATGCAAGAGCCTGGCTAGTACTCCAAGGAACTGCACCACGTGAGCCTTCGCAACTGCCACATTCGGTTTGCACTTGGCTCTTCGCCTCTTCGAGAAGACGAACAATGATGTTACTCCTACTTCTACACTATCGAATCCACTGCTGCATGTCCGTCCACCTCGTGCGGGAGGGATAGCGTGTAGCGAAAGCTTCTACTTACTACTCCTGCCTTTGCGTCCATGACAAGTGGGCCCAACATGTGGTTGGCCCACCTATCATGCAGCCAAAGGCAGGTGCAGTTAAGGCACCGGAGCTCAGTCCGCGAGGGAGAGGGCGTCGTAGTAATCAAATTTCTCGGGCTTGTACGAGTTGACGTGACACATCAAAGCACTGCATTCGATAAAACTCTTTTTACGCATTTCAAATGGGCTACTTCGTATGTAGGAGTAGACATACTCTGCTTCGTATGTACTCCCTCTGTTCCAAAATATAAGTCTTTTTAGAGATTTCACTATGAACTACTCCAACATACGAAACAAAATGAGTGAATCTACACTCTAAAATATGTCTATATACATCCGTATGTAGTTTGTAGTGGAATCCCTAAAAAGACTTACATTTAGGAACGGAGGGAGTAGTCACTTGTTGCAATCTCTAAAAAGACTTATATTTGGAAACGGAGGGAGTACAATGCATGCATGCATGCCGTGACTTTCCTTTTGATACTTGCATGTGTTGATTTGATGCACCTTGCCAAATTTTGACTATAAATTTAACTAACCAAATTTTCATGCATGTCACAAAAAATCACGGGGCTGTTTGGATTGTGACTATGTTTGTCTTATGTTGCCACATTATTTTTCCCACACTTGCCACACTTGCCTAACCTGAGTTGCTCAAATTGTTAGACACACTTTGGCTTGCCTAAGGGGATCTTGCCACAATTTTTGTGTCTATGACATGTGGGGTTCACTGCTAATAAAAAAATTCTTGTCTTAGGTGTGGCTAATAAAAAAGACTTATATTTAGGAACGGAGGGAGTAGAAAATATAAATAATAATGCATGTTGGGGCAACCCACGTTTCCGCTAATTTTAGCCATGGGCTTGTTCACAGTTTGTACGAGGGGGTGGTTGTTCATTTAATGGAGGGACTTGTAGTACTACCAGACTTGAACGATACAAAGTGCGACCTGGCACACCGTAACACCACTTGGAACAAGCGGGTAGCTATCTCAAAAAACAATCAACAACTAAAAAAAACTGTGACCTGATATGTAGTATAGTACACAATTTTAAACGATTGTTTTGATGGAGTGAAAAATGAAAACTACCCCACTACTTATATATAGGCCGGAGCCTCCGCGCTTGCTTGCTACGGCTTTTCTATTCACACACTCTCATCCTCTCCAGATCTAAACAAGATAGCGGTAGTAAACCTGTCTTTCTCCCTTCAAAAAACACTAGCTTTCTATTCTCACCGCTGGTTACAAATCCGGACGTATCCCCCTCCGCCGGTGAAGGGGAGGAGGGGCAGCGTTTAGGCCGTCGTCGACAGCGAGGGAGGAGACCCACTGCCGGCCGCACCGTTATTTCTGGCCGAGCACCAGCGCAGGAGGTCCTCCGATCCCTTCGTTGTTGCTTGTGGGTGGATCTGGCCTCCCGCCGCCCACCTATCCACATCCTGACGACCTTCAGGTATATCTTCGTTCGAAACCGCCTTAGATCTACTTCCCCAGCTTGCTACGTTGCTGCATGTGCATCATTTTCTACCTCTCAGCCCCTCTCGATCGGATGGTCCAATGTCACCTATTTTTTTCTATTGTTAGAGGTAAAGCTACTTCATGGAGTCGAATCTTCTACTCCTTCCGTCCGAAAATACTTGTCATTGAAATAAAGTGGGGGTGGGGGAATTTAGCATGTACATCGGACTTGGTACAAACAGGAAGGAAAGGGGATGAAAGTAGTACAGACTGGTCATCCAACCGGTCTCTTGGTCGAAAAGGGAAATATAGGGGTAACGCTATACACAGTGGTATGACCAGGACTAGATTTGCTATCCACACATAGGAGTAGGTGGCTAGTGTGAACAAAAATGGGACCAACCCAGATATGTTTCTTGGATGTTTGTTTCTCGGGGCAACAAACTATGAATCACCACTTTATGCCCCTGTTTACGTACATGGTGCTGTACTGCTGGTGCACCCACTGTCCCATTCCCTTATACCAAATATTTAGGCTCCGGTCAGAATGAAGGGGCAGAAAACATAAGTCTTGATGAAAATAGAGGAATAGGAAAGGAATGTAGGTATAAAACTATGGAACAGTGAACCAGAGGAAACTCTCAAGAGAATGTGTTCGTATGGACTACGAAATGTACAGATTTGTTTTTTAGAGTAGCATGCTTGGCAGTATGAGATGCTATTTGTTTATTCAGCTGCACAGTGACTACTCTTGTCCTCACCTCATGTACCACACATAGGTTGATTTTTTTATTCCGGCAAACACAACACAACAACCTGTCTAACGCATGGCAGCGAGCGCCTGCCTCGGGCTTCCGCCCATAAAATGAGCAGCGCATGGATGTTTCTAATCCGATGGAATCAGTACTACCAGACCAGCTTTCCTATGAAACACTATTCACCTTTCCCGTGTTCCGAACGGTTGGAAGGGAAAAAATACGGTAGGAATTGTGTTCCTACGAAAATCCTGCACCAAACCTGTGAACCGAACGTAGCCTTAGCTGTTCTTAATATAATGTCCCTGGTAAAAATGAAGCCATGCCACTGTTTTTGCCTGTAATTGTTTAAGACTCTGACAAGTTTAGCCAAATGTTTTTGCCTGTAATTGTTTGAGACTCTCACTGTTTCCTCTGTGCCTTTTTGTGCAAACAGGGATATCCAATTCACCTGGTTGCTGTTGTGACCTTTTGGTGCAGTGCACAAAACTCTTCTTAAAAGAAGTGACTTTTGTGCTATTTAACTGGAATGTCAGATGGAACAGTTGGTTCATTTTGGTGGAACTACACAAAGGGATATCTGTGTTCCAATCCTCATCATCCATATTGGCGCCACAACCTTCCTTTAGGTAAGAATGATATTTAATGCATGTGTTCATCTCTATTTTCCGACCACCATGACAAAATAATGCTGTTTTTTACTAGTACACTTGTACTCCCTCACTGACAAAACCAATTCTGAATTAGAAGGCCAATCATGTACTTGGTTTCACCAACTCGTGAGGAGAAAGAGAAACATAGCATGAAGAGGAAGAAGAAGAAGAATAAACAGTGCCAAGGCGATCTTGCTGAAGCCAGAGGCCTCAGTCGAGGCTATTCAAGGGCTCCGGCAACGACTACCTTACATGTGAGACGATCCTCCAGGGAGCCCTTCCACTTCTGCTGTCTCACTTAATTAATTAGGAGCACTTAAGTACCACTAATTTATTAATGCCTAATTTTCCTCTTGGAGTTAAACAAATCTTTAGTAGGACCCTATGCTGAATCATGTACGTGTGAATGTTTGTCTATGGAGGTGAATCATGTGGTGGAGCAGGGAGGGAATATTATTAGTGTCATGACATAATAGTGCTATTGTTTTGCATGTCAATTTATTGCCATTGGTTCAATGAGGCAATGTTTTGCGTATTGTCCATCATGAATTTGATGCTACTGTTTGAGTAATATTCTAATGTCTTCCTATCCTTTCTCACTAAGCTAACGAAGGTTTCACCTTGTTCCTACTTGTGCAAACAGGGATCATGTTGTGCCAATCATAAATTTTAGTGGAACTACACAAGACAATACAATGAACTGTATCCCAACCAGTGCTTTAACTCTGCTGGAAGTTCTTGATAATCTTTCGATATAATCTCAGCACTGGTAAACAAGAGTGATTTCAACCATACATTTGAAGTGCACAAAAATATATACTATTGTGTGATTCCAGTGAGTGCTTTATCATCTCTTATGGGACTACATGAATAAGATTTTTTTCTCAAGTTGGTATGGGCCTAAGGCCTTCATCCATATTAGTTTGCTGTCATCTCTATTTGTATCGTGCTACTGTCATGAGAAACTCATTTATCTTCGCACTTTTAAGTTTTGCAACCTATGATAAATGGCAATGCTTTGAGTGTTGAGTTGAGCTAATTGGCACTGATTAAATAAACTAATACCTCTCTTTAAGCAAGACTACTATGTTGCTAACTTTACCCATTAAGATAATGAGGGTGCTTCTATTTGTTAGTGTATGTTTCATCAACTAGTTCCACTATTAAAGTAATCTCACTCTCTCAATATATGTGCCAACAGGGATGCTCGATTTTGGTGGAACTGCACAAAAACTTTGGGTGCTTCATTACCTCAACAGCTTCTGTCCTTTCCTATCAGTCGCTAATCTCTACTTGCTTTCTTGCTTTGCTGTCCGTCGCTTGGCTTATCTCGGCTTCCAGTCAAAGGAAATAGTAATTGATATGCTACCTCACACAGGTTGGTACTGGTCTTTATCCTGATTATTGTGCCTGTCATATGTATTGGTAATTTGGTATTGTGCTACTGTTTGCCGATTTCATAAAGGAGTAATTTGGAGCCTGAACTCGCAGGCAAATCATTACATCGGGTGATTTCAGTAGAACTGCACAAAATGATCAGATGGACAGGTACTTATGCTGCTGCTATGTACTCCAAAGTTCACTCAGACAAGCATCGATGTTGACAAGCAGTGCCTATATTCATTCGAGTATCAACCGGCATCAACTAATTGTCAAACTCCAAGTATTAGGAGAGTGAATGCCAAAAATATTGCTTGGTGCATAGCCCAGAAAAACGCAGTCCAGTCTTTGGTCCCAACTTGTGCCTTTCAGTTGAACTACACAAAAAATTTGGGTGGTTCATTTTCTCAACCGCCTCCTTTCTCGTCTGCAATGTAGAATTTTGGCGAGATACAGGACCAGGATGAGCCAGTAAACTAGTTGGATGAAAGTAGTGGCCAAGTTTCTCAAACCTCCGTCGGCACAAGGCCACTATTTGAGGATAAACCTACAAGCAAAGTTCAGATTGTCTGTGCTGCCTCTTATGTACTCGAAAGTTTACTCGTACAAGAACTAATTTTAGCAAGAAGTACCTCTGATGGAACACCATTTACCAATCTGTACCCTAGGTAATTAAAGTTCATCCATGGATCATATTGGCTGTGATATCAATCATTTGGATGCATAAACATACTGAACATGTGTATATCTGAATCTTTTTGTGAATTATGTATGAATATTGTCGTGTGATCTATCAATCATTTGGATGCATAGATATGCTGAGCTTGTGCATATATGAATCTTTTGAGTTGTTGATAGTGAATGTTGGCTACGAATATGAATGTGTCGTGTGAACCTGAGTTTGATATGAATTGCAACAGAACCAGTTATAAACCTTCTCCTCCTCTCAATCTGCGACTCCACTGCCGCGTTTTCCCATCTCCGAGTCGTTCCCGTCCGGGGCCTCGCCGTCGTCCACCGCCTCGCTGTGTTCGGTGCGACGTGGTCAACAAAGGAGAGTCATCGGAAGAGGACTGTACGTGGAGAGCCTGACGGCTGGGACCCACGAGGTCCATGGTCGCACGCAAGGAAAGTTCCTCCTTATTAAGCTGAAAAAATGTTTCCTACACCTAACAGCTGGGACCCACCGGCTGTATCTTCGCACGGAAGGAAGTGCCTCCTTGTTTTGCGAAAAAAATTATTCATCTTGTTGACATCTGGGACCCGTCAGATTTGGTGACTGACTTGTGGGCCTGCTAAGTGGACGTGTACGCACGACTTTGTCAACTTAATCAACAAATGATTCTAGCAGGTGGACTGTTGGATGTTAATCCAACAGTCGTGCTCCTTCTTCAACCTCTGTTCTTGCTCCCGTCTCCCGTGGGCGGCACCACGGCTGTGTTGCCGCGCACCCGAACCAGTGAAGTTTCCCACTCCTCTCCGTCTGCGACTCCACTGCCCCGTCTTCCCCATCTCCGGGTCGTTCCAGTCTGGGTGCGCTCGGCACGGTGTGGTCAATGTGGTCAACAACCAAGAGTCATCGGAAGATGACTGTACGTGAGAGACTGACAGTGGGGACGCACCACGCCCATGGACGCATGCATGCAACGGAACGCGGCGAGGTCAACATGGTCAAGGAACGACTTCCATCGGAAGTATACTGTACCTGGAGAGTCTCAGCTGGGTCCACGGCCGCAGCAAGTAAGTGCCTCCTTATTACGCGGAAAATAATGATTCCTCCAACTGACAGCAGGGACCCATTGGACGTGCCACCGTATTTTGCGAAAAAAAATGTTTGCCCCCTGACTGCTGCGAAAAAAACGTCCCCCCCCCCCCGCTGTCAGCTCGGACCCACCGGAAGTGCCTCCTTATTATGCACAAAAAAAATGAATACTCCCCCTGCTAGCTGGGACCCACCTTGGTGGGAGGATGAATTGTGGGCCTACTAAGTTGATGGGGACGAAGGGCTCTGTCAACTTAGTCAATATGAACGATTCTAGCTCCAGTGACCGTACGATGTCCATCCAATGACCATAGTGCTTCTTCAACCTCTGGTCTTCTTGCTCCAGCCGCCCAAACCAACATCGGTCGTGCCTCATGCTCCTGCCTCCCATGGCCCTGTGCTGCCGCGAAGGACTCACCGCCCCCTACTATTCCCACCGCTGGCCAGGCCCTGCGGCGACGACAGCCTCACACCAAAGCCGAACCAGTGTTTCCTTGTACTCCTCTCCGCGCGGGCTTCCACTACCGCGTCTTCCCCGGCTCCGCGTTGTCCCCTTCCTAGGCCTCGACATCGTCCACCGCCGTGGTGCTCTCCGCGCGGCGTGGTTAACATGGTCAAGGAACGACTTCCATCGGAAGAGTACTGTATGTGGAGACGCTGACAGCTGGGTCCACGGCCAAAACCCAGTTTTTTTATGATTTGCCAAGTAAGTCGCTTTGTCAGGCCTTTTGGGTTGCAAATCTTTCAAGACGAGGAGAGCTTTCATTTGGCTGGCCGAGAAAATGGCCCATCAGTAATGAGAAATGGTCTGTACATTTTTTAAACACATCAAAGCGGCAATTAGTTTCAAAAATCTTTTTTTTTTCATTTTGAGATTTTAAATTACATTAATTTTTATGCGTGGAGAATTTGTTGGATTTTATATTGATATACATTTAGTTTTAAAATCAGTTTGAATGTGAGTCGAAATTTCGGGATTAAAAACAGTACGGACCGCACCGAAATATGCAAAATTTCGTATAATTTTTTAACCGTGGCCACAATATGGTCTGTAATGCTAACAAAAAGAATATGGGCTCCAAAAAACTTAAGAATTAGCAAATGGGCTGTAAATTATTAGAAATAATGGCAGATGGGTTGTATGCTGTTTTCCACAGATTTGAGGCTTTCCTAAAAAAAGGTTGACGCACAAGCAGTGACTGTTGGATGGCCATCCAACGGCCGTCGTGCTTCTTCAATCTCTGCTCTTCTTGCTCTAGCCGCTCAAACAAGCGCCGGCGGGACTGCCTGCTCCCTCCTTCCCGCGGTCGGCTGAGCTGCCGCGCAGGCCTCACCGCCCCACTGTACTCCCATCACTGGCCTAGCCATCCCTCTACTCACCCACACCTACTGTTATTCTCCGGCGGCGGCAGATGAACCAGTAAACCCTCGTTCAGTCGTACTCCCCTCCGCGTGGGAAATAACTGCTGAGTCTTCCCTGCCTTCGTGTCGTTCCCTTCCTAGGCCTCGCCATCGTCCACCGCCCTGGTGCTCTCGGCGCGGCCTGGTTAACGTGGTCAACGACAGACATGCATCTGAAGAGGACTGTACGTGGAGAGTCCGACAGCTGGGTCCACGGCCGCACACAAGGAAATGCCTCCTTATTACGTGCAAAAAAAATGAATACTCCCCCTGTTAGCTGGGACCCAGTATAGTGGCAGGCTGACTTGTGGGCCTACCAAGTTGACGGGGACGGAGGGCTTTGTCAACTTAGTCAATATGCACGATTCTAGCTCCAGTGACCGTACGATATCCATCCAACGGCTGTAGTGCTTCTTCAACCTCTGGTCTTCTTGCTGCAGCTGCCCAAACCAGCGCCGGTCGTGCCTCGTGCTCCTGCCTCCCGTGGCTGGCTGTGATGCGGCGGAGGCCTCACCGCCCCCTACTACTCCCACCGCTGGCAAGGACATCCCTCTACTCACCCACACCCCCTGTTATTCTGCGGTGACGGCAGCCTCACACCGCAGCGAACCAGTGAACCCTCGTACTCCTCTACGCGTGGGCATCCACTGCCACGTCTTCCCCGACTCTACGTCGTCCCCTTCCTAGGCCTCGCCGTCGTCCACCGCCCTAGTGCTCTCGGCGCAGCGTGGTCAACGTGTCAAGGAACGGCTTCCATCGGACGTGGACTATACGTGGAGAGGCTGACAACTGGGTACACGGCCGCAGCAAGAAAGTGCCTCCTTATCACGCGCAAAATAATTATTCCTCCACCTGACAGCGGGGACCCACCATACAGGCCACCATATTTCATGAAAAAACGTTTCCCCTGACTGTTGGGACCCGCCAGCTACACCTTTGCACGCAAGGAAGTAAGTCCGGGAAAAACGATTCGCCTCCCTGACTGCTGGGACCCACCAGCTACATCTTCGCACGCAAGGAAGTGCGTCCGGGCAAAAAAAACCGATTCGCCCCCTGACTGCTGGGACCCACCAGCTACATGTTCACACACAAAGGAAGTGCGTCCGGGCAAAAAAAAACGATTCGCCCGTCTAACTGCTGGGACCCACCAACTACATTTTTGCACGCAAGGAGCTGCCTGACAGTCGGGACCCACCTGGTTGAAGCATACGTAGCATTGTCATTCTGGTCACGAACTTGTATGTACATATATACTGGTCGATGTAGAGGCGCGCACGTGTCGTAGTAGAGGCGCGTATGTGTCGTAGTAGAGGCGCGCACGTAGCATGTACACGTACGTACAGCGGCCAGGGTGCAAGAAAGAAAATACGGCCAGCGGGGTCTCGAACGCCTAGTCGCGCATACGTACGGCAAGGGCTCGTGTTCATGGGGAGGCAACGGAATGCGTCATGTTCATGGGGAGGCAACAGAATGCGTCGTGTTCATGGGGAGGCAACGGAATGTGTCATGTTCATCAGGAGGCAACGGAACGCGTGGGAGACAACCGGCTGGGTCGAAACGGAATGCGTGGTCGTGTTCATTGGGAGGGCTTGGACGGAACAGGCGATGGAAATGAGGCCTGGCGTACCGCACAACAGAGGAAACGGCCTTGTGTTTGACCAGCCACATTCCAAACGGGGTCCTGTTGATCGGGAGGGGCCTAGCGTACCGCAAAACGGAGGAAACGGACCTCCTACGGTTGAAACGGTGGTCCTGTTGATCGGGAGGGGTGTGGCATACCACAAAACGGAGGAAACGGACCTCCTACGGTCGAAACGGGGGTCCTGTTGATTGGGAGGCGTGTGGCGTACCGCAAAACGGACGAAACGGACTTGTGTTGGAACGCTACAGTCGAAATGGGGGGGGGAGGGGTGTGGCGTACCGCAAAACGAGACTCCATGGGATACTGTTCATCTCCACCATCGACCTCCTCCAGCCTCCACGGGCTACCGTCGACCTCCTCCAGCCTCCACGGGCTCCTGTTCATCCAGCCTCCACCGCGCGCTACTCCACTGGCTACTGTTCAACCACCCCTCCACGGGCACCCCTCCACCATCTACTGTTCATCCAGCCCTCCACACCACGGGGTCCTATTCAACCACCCCTCCACGGCCACCCCTCCACCGTCTACTGTTCATCCAGCCCTCCAAACCACGGGTTCCTGTTCATCCAGAGGCAACGCCATCGCTCACTGTTCATCCAACCCCCCCCCCCCCACAACGCTCACTGTTCATCCAATCGATCAGCTTCAGTTAGCAGCAGTAGCAAAGGAATCGCTCCATCGAGTTCAGTTAACAACCATCGGGTTCAGTTAACAACCTCCTCCAGCCTCCACGGGCTCCTGTTCATCCAGCCTCCACCGCGCGCTACTCCACCGGCTACTGTTCAACCACCCCTCCACGGGCACCCCTTCACCGTCTAATGTTCATCCACCCTCCACGGGGTCGTCCTGTTCATCCAGAGGCAATGCCACGGGGTCCTGCATCCATCCCCACCGCTCACTGTTCATCCAACCCCCCCTCCCCCGCAACACTCACGGTTCATCCAATCGATCGGCTTCAGTTAGCAGTAGTAGCGAAGGAATCGCTCGATCAGGTTTAGTTAACAACCATCGATCGATTGCTCGGGTTCAGTAATGCGTAGCCTGCAGTGCAATTGCTCGGGTTCAGTTAGAGCCCAACGCCTCGCTCGGCTTCAGTTAGAGCCAACGCCTCGCACACACGCGTGTACGTACGAGAGAAACGCGCATTGCTCTGCCCCCTACCTCCCACCGTAACTGGCATCTCCCCGAAATTTTCCTCCCCCTCGCTTCTACCATGGTTTTTCCGTCATGGACGGCCCAAAGAATGTCATGCAGCTGCGTCTCCGGCCCGCCCAGGACGAAAAGCCCATTTTCTGTCATGATTTCTTGTCATAGAAGTAGGAGCCCACCACATCTATGATGATACCGGGTTTTGTCACAATTATTGTCATAGAAGTGTCATATGTATGACAGAAAAAAATTTCGTTCGGCCCAAAATGTCACGGATGTGTCTTTTTTTTTGTAGTGATAGTCCGGCTGTCCGAGGACCCACTAATCTAGGACTCCCTCACCCATGCCTTTTCCTCCTAAGCCATCCAAGAAAAAAGATGATGAGTATTTTGAGCGCTTTGCTGAAATGATTAGACCTATCTTCTTACGTATGCGCTTAACTGATATGCTTAAAGTGAATCATTATGATAAATACATGAAAGATATTACTACAAATAAAAGAAAGATACCGGAAGCTGGAATTTCCACCATGCTTGCTAATTATACTTTTAAGGGTGGAATACCTAAGAAACATGGAGATCCAGGAGTACCAATTAGACCACTCCCAATATGCGACCCTATACTAAAGCAACTCGAAGGTCCCACCAAGGATAGAAGTGCATATTGGAGACGCTTTTGCAAGGTGGATATCATTACATCAACATTACATAAAAGACGGGGATACATACAAAAGGCATACAATGCCACACGAATACAACGTCATCTTACATAAGAGCACCATCAGACTACGGATGAAACACAAACAAAAACTCAAATGACATCCACCCTGCTAGCCCAGGCTGCCGACCTGGAACCTATCCCCCGATCGAAGAAGGAGCAAAAGAAGAACTCCGAAACAAGTAAACATCGCTCTCGCGTCATGATCATCACATAACCTGTACCTACAACTGTTGTTGTAGTAATCTGTGAGCCACGAGGACTCAGCAATCCCATTACCATGGGTATCAAGACTAGCAAAGCTTAAAGGGTATGGAAAGGATAAGTGGTGAGGTTGCAGCAATGACTAAGCATATATAGTGGCTATCATACGCAAATGAGAGCGGTAAGAGAAACAACGGAACGGTCATGAAGCTAGCAATGATCAAGAGGTGATCCTGAACTCCTACTTACGTCAAACATAACCCCAAAACCGTGTTCACTTCCCGGACTCCGCCGAAAAGAGACCATCATGGCTACACACGCAGTTGATGCGTTTTAATTCGTATCTGGTGTCAAGTTATCTACAATCGGACATTAACAAATTCACATCTGCCACATAACCGCGGGCACGGCTTTCGAAAGTTCAAACCCTGCAGGGGTGTCCCAGCTTAGCCCATGATAAGCTCTCACGGTCAATGAAGGATATTCCTTCTCCCAGGAAGACCCGATCAGTCTCGAAATCCCGGTTTACAAGACATTTCGACAATGGTAAAACAAGACCAGCAAAGCCGCCCGTATGTGCCGACAAATCCCGATAGGAGTTGCACATATCTCGTTCTCAGGGCACACCGGATGAGCCACACATCGGGTTGGCATAGACCCTGGTTGCCCAGGGGGCACCGGACATCGCTCGGTTTGGACCAGCACTTCACAACATTTATTTAGTTTGATCTTGTTTAGGTTACCCAACAATATTAAATGTTGTTAAACATGGCAAGAGGTGAAGCATAAGTAAACTAACTATTCAGGCAAGTTTAAATGAGGCCGGAACAACAAACAACAATTTCGGAAAATCCTCATATGCATATTTTGAATTTGGTACTGTTCTTCCCTAAAACATATTTTACTGTTGTTAAACAGCAAAATAAAGTGCACCATATTAAACTAGGCATTTTTCCACCACATTTACATATGAAGTTTATTAAATTTGAAGCTGCGGTTATTTAGTTATGAAATATATCATTTTAACGTGGCATTTGAGCAAATTTAAACAAACAACATTTTTTTAACATGGATGAAAGTGGCATATTATGTAACTAGATTAAAAACTAAGCATTTTCCATATATAATGTTTTTACATATGATGCATGATTTGTGAGTTATTAAATGCATGAACATGAGGGACTTTTCTGCAAAACTGGTAACTCTGGATAAATAGACAAATTCGTTGGACTGATAAAAAATCAAAACAGCCGAAACTAGCTAGAGCAGGCCCAACAGAAGGAAAAAAGGGAGGCGCTGGGTGTGTGGCCTCACCCAGTGGGCTTCGGCCCGGTTCGACGAAGGCAGCAGGCCGAGAGGCGGCGCGAGGGAGCTGGGCCTTGGCTCGGTTCCGATCTGGAGGGCGCTGGAGGCTGGCGCTCCTGTTCCGAGGAAGCAGAGGGAGCAGGGCGCTGGCAACAGGTCGAGGCAGGGGCCAGGCGTGGCGGCAGCTTGGTCTCCGGCAACGGAGCGATGACCTTGAGGTAGGGACGAGGGCGGGGCGCAGGGACTCGCCGGATCTTATGGAGGCAGCGACGAACGGAGCAGGACCGCGGCGGGAACTACAAGGCCATGACAGGGAGAATTCAGAGAAAAACAGATAGGAAGGAGGAAGAAGGAGGGAAGGAGGCGGGGCATGGCACTGAACCCGTGGCTGCCGGAGTCGCGCTCGCCGGCACGGAGGAGGAGGCCAGGACGGCAAGGTCCTCGAGACCCTGGGCTCGGGCGCTCGGCCTTGGGAGCGTTTGGGCTGAAAGGGCTCCGATGAGGCGAGGCACGGGAGGCCTCGAACACCATGGCTTGGGGCACGAGGAGAGCTTGAGCGCGGGACGGCGAGGTCCTGGCGAGGCGGCGGCTGGATCCTGGTATAGAGAGAACGGGAGAGAGAGATGAGAAGAAAGGGAAGGAGAGCAGGGGAGAGGAAGAGGGAGTCCGGCCTGGTGACTCAGGATCGAGACCATCTCGATCTGGAGGTTGGTGCGCCAAGGGGCTGTAGGAGCTCGGGGACGGAGGGCTCGAGCGCGGGAGGAGCTCTGGTTGGCCGGGAGATGATCCCAAGGTGGGAGGAGGAGGTTGCAGGCTTCGGTGGTAGTGGAGGGGATCGATGGAGGTAGGTGGCGGCACTGGGTTGGCTCGGGAAGGAATGAGGGGATCCCGAGGAAGAAAGCTAGGTGCATGGCGGCAGAGGGATTCGGAGGATGGGACAGGTCCCCTAGATTTTAGGGTTGCTCTATTTATATAGTAAGTAGGCTAGGTTTAGGGGGGTATTTGATCCCTCTGATTTTTAATCGGACAATCGAGAATAAATAGTTTAGGAAGTCCAAATAAGAAAACTGAGATATTTTATAGATGTTTGGGGATGATACGAATCCAACGGTGATGATTGAGCGGTTCGTGTTCGGGGCAAGTTTCAAACGCACGCGAGGGGTCTGAGAGAGGTCGACGAAGACAAGGGGGGAATGTGGCAACTACGAGCGGATACGGGTTTTATGAAAACATATGGATGCGATGCACATGATGCTATGAGACGAGATGCATGGCATGAACAAAATGCAAAACAAACGACAAAAACCCAACCACGAAGGAAATATCATATCGCATCTCCGGAAAAGGCAAGAGTTGGAGTTACGAATAGGAAAGTTGTATCCGGGGCGTTACAACACTCCACCACTACGAGAGGATCTCGTCCCGAGATCTAGGATGGCACCGGAGGGAAAAAGAAGATGAAGATAAGAGGTAAACTAAGTTGCTTCTTCGACAAACGAGTGAGACCATGAACCTTGAGATGTTGAGAAAAATGAAAGAAACAAAACAACCCAAGATGAGCAAAGTTGAAAACACTCCGTTAAAAAAGAGGAATAAGGGATACGACGAGTACCAAGAGGTTTAGTGATAAGATAGATATTGAAACCACTCCGGTTAAAACTAGATAGAGAAGGAATAAGATTGATATAATTTGGGCAACCCTCCGACTGAAAGGAGATGCAAGACTTGATAAAATGGAAAGAACTTGAGGAGATGACACAACACACCGGTTAAATGGATAAGCACAAAAAGAACATGATCCTCACAATTCGAGATGATGAGTGAAAAGAGCAACATCACAATGCCTCCAGAAGAAAGAATAGAAGATAGATCATTGGAAAAACAGAATGGAGAAGAAAATGCCAACTTGTGCCACAAATGAGCTTGGAAAGCACCTTTAGAAGGAAGGTTTAAACGGAGTTGTTGAGAAAATCAACAACGAAAAGAATAAGCTTGTTGTGGTCTTATGGTAACATCTCAAGATCATAAGGTGGCAACCGGCCACAAAAGGAAATGATTCGATAGCTGAGAAGAATGAAGAAATGCAAAACTCCACGTCAAAAGATACGGAGAATTAATTACACTTCGAGACGCGAGAAGAAAAGATACTTGAATTTCTTCAACAAAATCTTGATGAACTCTTGAAGAATGAATTAAATCATGAAGAACCACCGTGAAGAACTCCGGTGACAAAAGGATGATGAGATAGAATCAAGGAAGAAAGAATAATATTAAAGCCTTGCGATGATTTAGGTGGAGGTTCCGACGGAATGGCCGAGGAAATTTGAACTCCGGAAAAGAAAAGATAAAACACTTGGAACTGGAATTTATTCATCAAGAACAAACTCCGAAGGAAGGGATTAATCTCTTGGAGGAAATAAGAATTAGATTTATTGTATGCTTATCCTTCATCAAATTTAATTGATGACAAGCAACAGATTTGGCATACTACTTATTCCCATTGAAAAAGGATTAAGAGAGATATAGCATAAACTTGAGAAGGTCTTCATGAACCACCGGTAGGATTGAAAAGAATGAATGAATTAATATGATAATCAAAGAAAAAGAATCTTGAACAAACCACCGTAAGAATTCGAAAAAATGATTGATGAAAGAGAAAGAATCACCGGGAAGAATTAGAAGAACCAATATGCTAGAGGGAATTAAGAGACAAGATAACAAAGGGATCGCGAACAGATTGAAGAATACTTGAACGAAGCACCGAAAGAATACTGAGATGAACGAAGGGGCACAGATATAGAATAATTTGGAGAACAAATCTGAAAACTTAGAATGAAGAAATATTCCGAAAAGATGACCTCCGGATGATCGAGAGGGAAAACAACTCCTGCAATACTCTGGATGGATGAAAAAGAATTGCACGACTGAAAACAATTTGAGCGGATAGCATCAAGCTAGCGACATGAATCTTTGGGAGAACGGACAAGATTTAAGAGAAACTCTCCTTCGGTCTTCAGAAGTTGAGAATGACGACGAGAAAGAACACCAAAAGTACTGAAATACACCGAGAGAATGAAATGCGAAGAGGTTGAGCCAACAATGAAAATGATTTGAAATCGATCTTGGAAAGGCATCTGACTGATGGGATTCATTCTTACATCACACTTGAAAAGAATTTGGGAATAGCTCCGGAATAGTTAGAAGAGTCAGGTAAGATCCTGGGAAAAGACATGTGGGTTAGGGCCCACTAGAGAGATAACACCATTCAAAAGGATTGTTGAAAAGATAGATGATGCACCGGAACAATTGAAATATTTGAATGAGGTGACAACCTCAAATTAATTGGAACATAGACGAATCTACTGTGATGTCTTCCGAACTCCGGAATGATTGAATGGCGAGAGGCAAACGAGCAAGGAGAACACTTGATCCAAGGAAAAAAATATGATCAACCCGAAAAAAAACTTGAATTGAGTCCACCGGAAAAGAAAAAGAGATGAAGAATATCAAACAAAAGAGAATTCACCAGTTGAAATGATTGAGGGAAGACTGAAGAGGCTCCGTACGAATGAAATTGATGCTCGAAAGTGATTCAGGCTCCGGGAAGAAGAGGGTGGGAGGGCAGGAAAAACAAAGGCAACTTGGAAGGGGAAACGATGAATATCTTGAAGAGAAACACCGGTTGAAATCATTGAGGAAAGAAAGCAAAGACTTCACACAAGTAGGATGGATACTCCATTACAGACTCTGACTCCGAGAAGAAAAAAGGGAGGGCGGGTGGGAAAAGAAAACAACTGAGGATTGAACTTGGCAAAGAAGAAGAGGCTCGAGTCAGCTTGACGAGAAACGCACCGGATGAAAAGAGCTGAGAACCAACAATCGGAGAACCAACTGCGTGATCCTAAAGAAAGTTTGAAAGGGAAGAGGAGTAATTCAAAACACCTATGTCAAGATTCCTCACTAGAGCGACGAAGGGGCTGAGGAGTAAAAAGAATTCCTACTCTCCGATATAACTAGACTCCGAAAACAGTTTTCTTCTAGACTCGACATCGGCCAAACTACACGATCAATCAAGGGGGCTCCCCTGGGCAACCTGGCTCTGATACCAACTTGTCACGCCCAACATGCAACCCTATCCTAAAGCAACTCGAAGGTCCCACCAAGGATAGAAGTGCATATTGGAGACGCTTTTGCAAGGTGGATATCATTACATCAACATTACATAAAAGATGGGGATACATACAAAAGGCATACAATGCCACACGAATACAATGTCATCTTACATAAGAGCACCATCCGACTACGGATGAAACACAAACAGAAACTCAAACGACATCCACCCTGCTAGCCCAGGCTGCTGACCTGGAACCTATCCCCTGATCGAAGAAGAAGCAGAAGAAGAACTCCGAAACAAGTAAACATCGCTCTCGCGTCATGATCATCACATAACCTGTACCTGCAACTGCTGTTGTAGTAATCTGTGAGCCACGAGGACTCAGCAATCCCATTACCATGGATATCAAGACTAGCAAAGCTTAAAGGGTATGGAAAGGATAAGTTGTGAGGTTGCAGCAGCGACTAAGCAAATATAGTGGCTAACATACGCGAATGAGAGTGGGAAGAGAAACAACGGAACGGTCGTGAAGCTAGCAATGATCAAGAGGTGATCCTGAACTCCTACTTACGTCAAACATAACCCCAAAACCGTGTTCACTTCCCGGACTCCGCCGAAAAGAGACCATCATGGCTACACACGCGGTTGATGCGTTTTAATTCGTATCTGGTGTCAAGTTATCTACAATCGGACATTAACAAATTCCCATCTGCCACATAACCGCGGGCACGGCTTTCGAAAGTTCAAACCATGCAGGGGTGTCCCAACTTAGCCCATGATAAGCTCTCACGGTCAATGAAGGATATTCCTTCTCCTAGGAAGACCCGATCAGTCTCGGAATCCCGGTTTACAAGACATTTCGACAATGGTAAAACAAGACCAGCAAAGCCGCCCGGATGTGCCGACAAATCCCGATAGGAGCTGCACATATCTCATTCTCAGGGCACATCAGATGAGCCAAACGTCGGGTTGGCATAGACCCTGGTTGCCCGGGGGGCGCCGGACATCGCTCGGTTTGGACCAACACTTAGAGAAGCACTGGCCCCGGGGGGGCAGGGGGCTAAAATAAAGATGACCCTCGGGTTGGCAACCCAAAGGAAAGGTATAGGTGGTGGTGAGGCAAATGGTAAAACCAAGGTTGGGCCTTACTGGAGGAGTTTTACTCAAAGTGAACTATTAAGGGGGTCCCATAAATCACCCTACCGTGTAAGGAACGCAAAATCCGGGAACATAATACCGATATGACGGAAACTAGGGCGGCAAGGGTGGAACAAAACACCAGGCATAAGACCGTGCCTTCCACCCTTCACCAACTATATAGAAGCATTAATTAAATAAGAGATATTGTGATATCCCAACATAATCATGTCCACCATGGTGCAATCTTCAACTTCACCTACAACTAACAACGCTATAAGAGGGGCTGAGCAAAGCGGTAACATAGCCAAACGACGGTTTGCTAGGAAGGGTGAAAAAGGTTAGAGGCTGACATGGCAATTTGGGAGGCTTGACGAGCAAGAGATAGGTAGTGCAGCAAAGCGATAGAACGAAGCAATCTAGCATAGCAATGGTAGTAATGAGATCCAAGGTGATGGTCATCTTGCCTGAAATCCCGCTAGGAAGAAGAATGAGTCCATGAAGAAGACGAACGGGAGTAGTCGAACGAATCCTCACAATTGCAACATTACCGGAACTAAGAAGCAACACCAGAAAGAAACAAACAACATGGTAAATACACAAGCATAAACATGGCATGATGCACAATTCAAGTATGATGCATGTCCGGTTTAAATAGCATGGCATGGCATGGCAGAATGCAACAAGCAATACTACAAGTTAAGTGGAGCTCAATATGCAACGAGTTGCATATTGGCAAAACTTCACAACATTTATTTAGTTCAATCTTGTTTAGGCTACCCAACAATATTAAATGTTGTTAAACATGGCAAGAGGTGAAGCATAAGTAAACTAACTATTTAGGCAAGTTTAAATGAGGCCGGAACAACAAACAACAATTTCGGAAAATCGTCATATGCATATTTCGAATTTGGTACTATTCTTCCCTAAAACATATTTTATTGTTGTTAAACAGCAAAATAAAGTGCATCATGTTAAACTAGGCATTTTCCACCCCATTTACATATAAAGTTTATTAAATTTGGAGCTACGGTTATTTAGTTATGAAATAAAACATTTTAACATGGCATTTGAGCAAATTTAAACAAACAACATTTTAAACATTTTTAACATGGATGAAAGTGGCATATTATGAAACTAGATGATAAACTAAGCATTTTTCATATATAATGTTTTTACATATGATGCATGATTTTTGAGTTATTAAATGCATGAACATGAGGGACTTTTCTGCAAAACTGGTAACTCTGGATAAATAGACAAATTCGTTGGATTGATAAAAAACCTAAACAGGCCGGAACTAGCTGGAGCAGGCCCAATAGAAGGAAAAAAAGGGAGGCACTGGGGGTGTGGCCTCACCCAGTGGGCTTCGGCCCGGTTCGGCGAGGGCAGCAGGCCGAGGGGCGGCGCGAGCGAGCTGGGCCTTGGCTCGGTTCCGATCTGGAGGGCGCTGGAGGCTTGCACTCCTGTTCTGAGGAAGCAGAGGGAGCAGGGCGCTGGCAGCTGGTCGAGGCAGGGGCCAGGCACGGCGGCAGCTTGGTCTCCGGCAACGGAGCGACGACCTGGAGGCAGGGACAAGGCCGGGGCGCAGGGACTCGCCGGATCTAATGGAGGCAGCGACGAATGGAGCAGGACCGCGGCAGAAACTACAAGGCCATGACGGGGAGAATTCAGGGAAAACAGATAGGAAGGAGGAAGAAGGAGGGAAGGAGGCGGGGCATGGCGCTGGACCCGTCCCTGCCGGAGTTGCGCTCGCCGGCGCGGAGGAGGAGGCCAGGACGGCAAGGTCCTCGAGACTATGGGCTCGGGCACTCGTCCTTGGGAGCGTCTGTGCTGAAAGGGCTCCGATGAGGCGAGGCACGGGAGGCCTCGAACGCCATCGCTTGGGGCACGAGGAGAGCTTGAGCGCGGGACGACGAGGTCCTGGCGAGGCGGCGGCTGGATCCTGGTACAGAGAGAACGGGAGAGAGAGATGAGAAGAAAGGGAAGGAGAGCAGGGGAGAGGAAGAGGGAGTCCGGCCTGGCGACTCAGGATCGAGACCATCTCGATCTAGAGGTTGGGGTGCCATGGGGCTGTAGGAGCTCGGGGACGGAGGGCTCGGGCGCAGGAGGAGCTCGGGTTGGCCGGGAGATGGTCCCAAGGTGGGAGGAGGAGGTTGCAGGCTTCGGTGGTAGTTGAGGGGATCGATGGAGGTAGGTGGCGGCGCTGGGTTGGCTTGGGTAGGAATGAGGGGATCCCGAGGAAGAAAGCTAGGTGCGTGGCGGCGGAGGGATTCGAAGGATGGGACAGCTCCCCTAGATTTTAGGGTTTCTCTATTTATATAGTAAGTAGGCTAGGTTTAGTGGGGTATTTGATCCCTCCAATTTTTAATCGCACGGTCGAGAATAAATAGTTTAGGAAGTCCAAATAAGAAAATAAAGATATTTTATAGATGTTTGGGGATGAGCCCAATCCAACGGTGATGACTGAGCGGTTCGGGTTCGGGGCAAGTTTCAGACGCACGCGAGGGGTCTGAGAGAGGTCGACGAAGACAAGGGGGGGAATGTGGAAACTACGAGTGGATACGGGTTTTATGAAAACATATGGATGCGATGCACATGATGCTATGAGATGAGATGCATGGCATGAACAAAATGCAAAACAAACAACAAAAACCCAACCACGAAGGAAATATCATATCGCATCTCCGGAAAAGGCAAGAGTTGGAGTTACGAATATGGAAAGTTGTATCCGGGGCGTTACAATCTTGGAGCCAGTGTTAGTGTTATCCCTCTCTCTTTATATCGTAGACTTGAATTGAATAAGTTGACACCTACTGAAATATCTTTACAAATGGCTGATAAATCAGCTGCTGTACCTGTTGGTATTTGTGAGGATGTGCCTGTTGTGGTTGCAAACGTTACTATTTTAACGGAGTTTGTTATTCTTGATATTCACGAGGATGATAGTATGTTGATTATCCTTCGTAGACCCTTTTTGAATACTGCAGGGGCTGTTATTGATTGCAACAAAGGCAATGCCACTTTTCATGTTAACGGTAATGAGCATACGGTACACTTTCCGAGGAAACAACCTCAAGTTCATAGCATCATTTCTATTGGAAAAATTCCTTCGATTATTATTGGAGGTTTTGAACTTCCTCTTCCTATGACATTCTTATTATTGGGGATGTTCATATCCCCGTTGAGGTAACCTAGTGTTATTTGAAATTTCTCTGGTTCCATGTTATTTGGAATGAGTTTGTTAACAAGACTTGATCAACCTTGTTAGTGGATTCCTTTTGGTGAGCATGAGATGGATGAAACTAGAAGGCACAACCTTCTGTACCCTCCTTTTACTTTTTGTTATTAGAACAAATAAAATAAAAATAGTATTTTCTATCTATTTTCTGAATTATCCATGCAATAAAAAATATCCTGGAAATAAAAGTTCTCCAATTGCCCTGCAAATTTAGTATGATTTTTTCTGGAATATTTGAGAATATCTAGCACTGAGAACACAGCAGGGGGAGCTGGCACCTGGCCACGAGGGTCCAGGGCGCACCCACCACTACAGGGCGCGCCCCCCTGCCTCGTGGGCCAATGGTGCCCCCCTCCACTTATTCCTGCACCCACACACTTTATCTTCCTCCCAAAAAAATCACCATCCAGCTCAAGCACGAGTTCTAGCTCACTTCGTTGCCATTTTTTATCTCCTTGCTCAAAGCTCCATTCACAAAACTGCTTTGGGGATTGCTCCTTGGTATGTGACTCCTCCAATGGTCCAATTAGTTTTTATTCTAGTGCTTTATTCATTGCAAATTTTTGCTGCCTAGGTGACCCTGTCCTTGAGCTTGCATGTCAAATTTATGAGGTCCCAAGTAATTCTAATGCATGGTATAGGCTCTGGGCACTTGTTGGAGTAGTTGCTATCAGTTTTGTTGAGTTTGATTATTTTGAGTTACTAAAAATTTCAGAAATTTTTTAGAGGAAGAAATATGTCCAGGAAAATGTACCAAGGTGGTTCTTCAAGAAAGAAAGGACCCAGGCTCGCAATGCGTGAACCGGACGATGAACCACCAAGGGAAGCTGATGTGCGGCCTTGTGAATGGCCGTCAGAAGAGTTTATGGTTAATGAATGCATCAAGGATGAATTTGATGCATATGTGTGGAATGCCGATCTTGAGGACTTCATGCTAGATAAGTGACCTCAGTACTACTATTTGACTGATTCATTCGTGAGAAGGTTTAAATTTATATCTTCGCGTAATTCTCCAACTGTCCTGTTTGATATTTATGATAAATCATATACCATGGACATAGAAGATTTCACTACTGCTTGTAAACTCCCTCAATGTGGCAGTGTTAACAAACCCCGTAAATCTGAATATACAGACTTTCTTGCTAGTATCACTATGGGAGAATCTAGAGAAATAGTGCAAGCTACCATAGGGAGCATCCACTTTCCTGCTATACATTATTTTGCTCTCTTCATTGGTAGATGCATTAACGGTAAAGATGAAGCATGTCATATGTGTGTTCCTGATCTTTGTGTTCTCAAGAGTGTTGTATTAGGTGATAAACAATACAACTTGGGGGCAATTGTCACATGTAGGTTGCATAATAATGGTTCAGTTGGAGACTTGTTTGGAGGGATTTATGCAACCCGTGTGGCTAATTATCTTGGTATTCCTCCACATGAAGATGATAGGGAGTTGCCTCCCGCTTATTTAGATTATAATGCCATGGTTAGCCATCATTTCCTTGAAAGGAATGAACAATTCCTCCAGTATCGACTAATCTTTGACAGATGTCGCACTGTCCATATTACTCTCCCCGCTCCTGCCCTTTTTGATTATCAGGGAAAAAGAAGATATGTTATAACCAGGGAGGAGGCAACCGAGTACGAGAGGAGGACGGAGGCAGCTCGCCGCCATGCCACAACTCAAGAGGCAATTGCTGCTGCATCTCAGTACGACCCCAGTTACAACTTCGGATATCAGTCAGGCTACCCATGGCCATAGACCAACTTAGGCCAATAGCCTAAGCTTGGTGGAGTACGTATTTCTCACCAACATTACATTCATGTTCACACACACTCATTATAGTTGTTGGTGCTCATACTTTTTCATTGTACTATCCATGCTAGTTTAATTTCTTTTTCTAGCTTTCTTCTTGTGTGTTTGATAAACCTTAAGAAAAACTAAAAAAATAGTTACTTTACTTTCCATGCTTGTAGTAGTAATTAAAAGAAAACCCAAAAAGATTTCTCGTTCTTCTATTGCTTGTTGGGAGCTTTCCCGTGTAAATAGTTTTATTTCTTTTCTTTCCTTTGGGGTCGAGAGGAGAAGACCATAATGAAAATGTTTAGTGGCTCTAATATGAATGATTGTTGATTTAACCAAGAGCCCATATTACCTTGTCTTCTCCCTTAAATTGAATGCTTGCAGATTCCAGATTAGTCCAATGCACGTGCACTATTATTATTATACACATCGTTCGGTCGTGCAAGTGAAAGGCAATAATGACGATATATGATGGACTGATTGAGATGAGAGAAGCTGGTATGAACTTGACCTCTCTTGTTTTTTTAAATATGATTAGTTCATTGTTCCTGATTCAGCCTATTATGAATAAACATGTTTGCAATGAAAATTAGAGATTATAGTTGCTTATGCCATGCTTAATTAGCTAAGAGCTTATAATGGTTTACCTTGCGTGCCAACATGCTATTAAAATGGTTGTGATGTGGTATGATAGGGTGGTATCCTCCTTTGAATGATTCGAGTGACTTAATTTGGCACATGTTCACGCATGTAGTTGAAACAAAATCAACATAGCCTTCACGATTTTTATGTTCATGGTGGATTATATCCTACTCATGCTTGCACTCAGTGTTGATTAATTTTAATGCATGTTCATGACTGTTGTCGCTCTCTCAGTTGGTCGCTTCCCAGTCTTTTGCTAGCCTTCGCCTGTACTAAGCAGGAATACTGCTTGTGCATCCAAACTCCGTAAACCCCAAAGTTATTCCATATGAGTCCACTGTACCTTCCTATATGCGGTATTTACCTGACGTTCGAAGTAAATTTGTATGTGCCAAACACCAAACCTTCAAATGAAATTCTGTTTTGTATGCTCGAGCAGCTCATTTATCAACTAGGGTTGTCTGTATCTTCCATGCTAGGTGGGTTATTCTCAACGGGAGTGGACTCTGCTCCTCATTCACGAGAAAATGGATGGTAATTGGGATGCCCAGTCCCATGCTTAAATCAAATCAAAATAATTAAACAAAACTCCCCCAGGATTGTTGCCAGTTGGAGGCAACCGTTGTTTCAGGCAAGCCATGGATTCATGCTTGTTGGTGGTGGGGGAGTATAAACTTTACCATTCTGTTTGCGAACCGCCTATAATGTATGTAGCATGGAAGATATCGAGATCTCATAGTTGTTATGTTGAAAATGAAAGTATACCGCTCAAAATGTTATCTATCTCTATTTTAAAATCGAGCTCTTGCACCTCTACAAATCCCTGCTTCCCTCTGCGAAGGGCCTATCTATTTACTTTTATGTTGAGTCATCACCCTCTTATTAAAAATCACCCGCTGGAGAGCACCGCTGTCATTTGCATGGTTTCACTACAAAAAAATACACCTCCATGATGATACATGTTTGTCATAGTAGGTCGCGTTTTTTGTCATGCATGTACATCCATGACGATTTTATGACAGAATCAAGATAGTCATACATGTGCTGTCGTAGAAGTGTTCCATTACATTACCAAAATTATCATCACGGAAGTGTCCACTTCCATGATGATAAATCGCTCATCACAGAAGTGCTTTCTTCAAGGGTGACCGACATGTGGCATCCACCGTAACGGAACACTGTTAAGATATCGGGTCGGGTTTTGGATTCGATAACCCGTTAACAGCCCCGACCAATGGGAAATTTCCATGTGTAAAATTCTTATTGGCCGGACGAAACACGTGTCAGCTCGTCAGTGGGTCAGATAGGCGCCTATGATATGTCGACACGTGCCACGGCCCACCACTGGCCCATTTAGCTTACAAAGCCGGACCGTTGGACTTGGTCAAAAGTTAACGGGCTGGCCCATGAAATAGCCCATTTTACGGCTCGGTAACTCACGGCCCGTTAGGCCCTAAAGGAAATCGGCCCAACAACGTCATGTGGGCCGTCGAATATAACACCAGCACAATTTAGTTTCGGCCCATGTCTGGCCCACGACGTCTTTCGGCTCATATGAGGCCTTCGTATCTTTAGGCCCTTTACAGGCCCATGGTGACTCTAGCCCATAATGAACAGTATTTTTCTTTGTACCCGTTAACGGCCCGTGATTTACATGGGCCGTTTCCAGCCCGTGTTAGCTTTCGGCCTATTGACGGCCCATACATTCTTGGGCTCCTTTTCGGCCCTCAATTACTTTCGGCCCGTTACTGGCATGTTCCCCTAATGGGCCAAATTTGGCCCATGGCTAGAGTCGGCCTGTTACTGGCCTGTTCCCCTAATGGGCCAAATTCGGCCCATGGCAAGACTCGTCCCGTTTCTGGCCTGTTAACCCGTTGCGCCGTTTCCAGCCCGTCCTATATTCTGGCCCATTAATGACCCGTTATGCCTGTGACATAATTAAGTATTTGCTGTCCTACGGCCTGTTAACGGCCCGTTACTGTGCTGGGCTGATACCAATTACGCCCGTTTACAGCCCATGTAGACCCATTTATCCTCCGTCCCGAGGCCCACTGATTCTACGGCCCTGTTGGAGGCCCATTTATCGACGGCCCGTAGGAGACCCATGGATCCTATGGCCCGTATATGGCCCATGGTTGTTGCGTCCACTAGCAATCCAGGGGAAAAGAAGACTAGGAAATAAATAAGGCCAAAACTAATGCTAGGCTATTAAGACGATTGCACAGATTACATCCACTCGGCATCAAAGATCGCCACCAGTGCAAATATAGAGAACACCCTACACTATACAAAAATGGCTTGCTGTTTCTTCAGCCGGTGACTGCACGTTAAGAATAAATTTTGTATCGCACCAAAACAAATTACAACTATATAACAAAAGGAAGGTTGGCATAAAACTTAACAGTCTAGCAGATAAATGCACCACCAGAAGTTTAGAAGCTCAGTTAATTTGACCTGACTGTTATGTTTTCATGTTGTATTGTCCGATGGAGCACCATAACCCTCGCCTTCATTTCCCCTAGGCTCCTGAACAACATAGCAAATGTCTGATAGTCTGGTTTCAAAACCATGCATATCTTGATGACATCGAACAATGTCTCTCCTTGTTTCACAAAGGGTCTCTGTTAGGAAATGGACTTGTGTCTGGAGCGCAGATACAAATTGCTTTGAGGTTGCATATCTTGATCATGAGGCAGTTTGGATGATATTGCCTTAACAACCAACCTAGTATTACGTAGGAACGTGCTTTTGGCACTGTTAGTGGACAAGTACTGACCCACTACAGCAAGAGCTAACATTGCGGTTATAGTTGCCTCGCCACCTTCAGAAGGTGGCGGTTCCACCTTTTTTTCATAGCTCGCTAAAAAGTTGAGTTTCTACATTAGTAGTACCAGAACAGAAGATATTAAGGAGGCAGCAAAACCAAACGAAATAGCTTTGGTCTATATACAGAACTTATTCTGGTGAACCCATGTAAAATATTAGTTGTATTTTATTGCAAAGTACATAATAAAACCAGGTTCCAAACATATGACCATGTACCATCGCTAATGTATTGTCTATTTCTTCACATTGTATTGAGGGCTAAGGATAAAGAGACTAAGTTTATAATACGTTAAGCATAGTATGACATCATTCATAAAACAAAACAACTGAGAACAAACAAACATGCAATTGTAACGTTGTGTGGGAATATCCAGCATGAAACTAGATTACGGGTCAAGATCAAAGGAACATCACTCCTCTCTTTTAAACCTTGTAAGTGCAATGATACGCTAAGACAATTGTGTATAAAATTGAAAAGAGTAATAGACATTGGCTGCAAACCATGCAGTTCAAGGCACAAGTCAGAGTAAGTAGTAGTTAAAAGGCATGAGGATTAAGGACTTACAACAGCGGCTTTGACTGGTGTAGTCATGCCCTTCTTATTGCTGGTGTGACAGTCCTTGAAGATTTCCGCAGCATTTGGTCCAGGTACTTTTTGGTCCTTGCGGGCTTTCCTCTGTGTTTCGAACAAGTCAATATAGATCTGATAATATGGTACATCGAAAAGAGTGAAACAGCAGCTAATTACAAGAGCCTCGCAGTGTGCAATATAGCTACGAGATCCTGTCGTCTGTCGGAATTTCACTTTCGTACGGTTGGCCTTGTTCTTTGAACAGTTCACCTACAAGAAGATTGATTTGTGTGGCACATGCGTAAATAGGACTTCAACATGTGATCTGATCACATATATATAATGTACTTGATACTTCGGATCAGACCAGTGTTTAACAAGGCCCCTCCAGTCTTCATCCGATATATTTTCCACTGGAGATGTTTGGGAAAGTTCATTGTTAGCCTTGCCTTCAAAGTGAGTTTTCCTCAAGTTATAACGATACTGTTGTAGAGCAGACTTGAAAACATGGGTGCAAGCTTGTCTAGTTGCATCATCTTGGCTATCCAACTTGAACATCATCTGTTGAAAATTATGGGAGTCTTATTATCAGCAACCTAGAAAGTATGGGACAGAGCAAGACTATATTACTAGTTTCCATACATAACCATACCTAGTCGCCTCAAAACGAATCTCCATTCTTCCTCCTCTAGATTTAGTTAACCTATCGAGCATTATCCCTGATGTTTGTTTCCTCTTGCGCCTAGGTGCTAGTCCAACAACGAACATAGGAAGTGTTAATGTACATCAAACTGTGAGACTACATATAAA
Source organism: Triticum aestivum (assembly GCF_018294505.1). NCBI lineage: Eukaryota > Viridiplantae > Streptophyta > Magnoliopsida > Poales > Poaceae > Triticum > Triticum aestivum. The sequence continues at coordinate 382,704,129 of NC_057804.1, read as the reverse complement.
GAAGCATGCAACTGTAACTTGACTCCTACAACTACCTTCTTGCTGTTGAAGCTCACAAGGTTCATCTGATATTGCCAACTCGTCTTGTGTCAAGAGTTCTTGGGAAGTAGTGTCAGGTGGCAAGGGAGCTTGGGAACGTGCTGCTAGCTCAGTTGATGCATGAGTAACTCGTGCAGCTGGTAGTACTGTGGTAGGTGTTACAAGTGTCTCTGCTTGTTTGGTGGCAGCTATTTGTTTCTGTTTGGCTTTTTTTGCAGCTCGTGTAGCATGGGATGACGTGTTTGTAGAATTTTCTGCTGTACTTTGACCTTCTATTGCACCATCAGTACGAGCAGAATCGACAGGATTCATCCGCTTCTCATTCCCTGACATTCTGTCTTTCTTCCTCTTTCTTCGTGCCATGTTAAGTCAAGCCGACAAGAAAAACGAATAACAATTTAGTTCTTCAGAACAAATTGATGCGTGATGCAGACAAACTGAACTTTGATGTTAGACAACCACATGATAGGAGGATGTAATATGTATGAAAAATAGGACGGAAGAGATAACCAGAACTATGATGTGTAAACAGAAGAAGACATTTCACCAAATTAGAAGCAATGCAATGGAAGGTAGACACCATATGAAAGATTCTACAAATATCGCTCTGCCAAGTTAATAGTGTCTCATCATAAATGGCGTTTAAACAAATGTGAAGCCGTACAAGAAATGAATCATATGCAAGATGCAAACAACATCACACTACCATGTTAGAGGTCTCTTGTCATTAGTGCCATTGCATATTCACAGCATTGCATATTCACAACTTATGATGTGTAAACTAAGGAGAAGGCATTTCAACAAATTAGAAGCAATGAAAGCTAGACACCATATGAAAGATGCAACGAATATCACTCTACCAAGTTAAAACTGTCTCGTCATAAGTGCCATTTCAACAAATTAGTAGTACAAGCTAGAAAAGAATGCGAGATGTAACCTATATCACACTCCAAAGTAAAATGTGTCTTATGATAAGTGATTGTTGCAGGTTACACAACAGTATTAATTTGATGTAAGAACATGGTGTGATAGACAGATATTGTATGTTCTAGAAACAGGAACACGTGTCTTATTCAAGTATAATGTGTAAAGTAAGCAGACAAAATTCAACAAAATTAGAAGCAATACAAGCTAGACATCACACATAACATGGAACCACATATAACAGTGCCAGGTTAGAGGGAGCACCGGTGATGGTGCACTAGGGGAGACGTGCTCATCATAAACACAGCTTTGTTGAGTGTCTATGCATGTGTTGTCTTGGAAATCATCTTGGGGGTGTCGAGGAGTAGAAACTGTAGAGGCCCTCCGTTCGAAAGGAGCACCTTTATCCGCTGCCTTGCTAACTTCCTTCCTCTTTATTGATTTTGAATTGTCAAGTAAAACCAACAAGGAAAATCAATACAATTCTCTCTTCAGAACTCATTCATGCATGGTACTGAAAATCACTACTTTGATGTAAGGCAAACACATGATACCAGGATGGAATATGTATGGAAAACAGGACATCATGGCATGTTCACAACTATTTGTGTAAACTAAGCAGAAACCATTCTAACAAATGAGAAGCAATGCAAGCTAGACACCACATGAAAGATGCAACCAATATGACTCTGCCAAGTTAAAAGCGTCCTATCATAAATGGAATTTCAACAAATTAGAAGCAGTGCATGCTATAAATCATATGAAAGATGCAACTAATATCGCACTGCATATACTAAAGGTGTCTCGTCATATTGATTGATGCGGGATACAAAAAAACAATAGTTTTATGTAAGGACATGCTTAATAGACAAATGTACTATGTACTAAATACAGGAAGGCATGCCACATTAACAGGTATAATGTATAAGCTAAGCAGACTAGCACATGCAGTTTAACCAGATTGGAAGAATTACAATCTAGACACCATATGCAACATGCAACCACATATCATGCTGCCAAGTTAGAGCAAGCACCTGCAATGCTAGTGTAGGGGAAATGCTGTAATCAACTATAGAGATATGTTCACTATCTTGATCTAGCATTTCTGTTTCTTGAGAATCATGTCAGGAGGCTTACGCTGCATTCTTTAAATGAGGAGTAGTCCCCTTGCCTGCCTGCCTCATCATAAGTGATTGATGAGGGATAGACAAGAACATTAGTTTGATGTAAGAACATGGTTAATACACAGATGTACTAGTATGTACCAAAAACAGAAAGGCATGTCATATTCAAAGGTATAATGTGTAAGCTAAGTAGATGCAATTTAACCAAATTGGAAGCAATACAAGCTAGACATCCGGCTGGAGTGGTGAGCATGATCATCTAGGACCTGAGAGCCTAGTGGGAGGCAGGATGCTTCGCCACCATCACAACTTTGTAGTTGGCTTCTAGGTGATGCCTATCTTTGCTGGGCTTATCACTGGCTCGGCCAGTGCCCTGACTAGCTATTTGTCTTCTGGGGCTGTTTGGTTTGTGACTAACTTTGCCAAATGTTGCCACACCTAAAGCTAGGCAAGTTTGACTAACTTAGGTGAGTGTTTGGTTCAAGCCACACCTTAGGCAAGCCACACTTGGACCCCACATGGCATACACACAAAAATGGTGGCAAGATTCCCTTAGGCTTGCCAACTTGTGGCTTTCATTTTGATGAACTAACCTTAGGCAAGCTTGGCAAAAATATGTGGCAAAATGTGGCAATGCTAGGCCTAGAACCAAACAACCCCAAAGACCGACTTCGGCCTTTCGAATACAAGCTAGCCACCATATGGAACATGCAACCACATATGACATCGCGAAGTTAAAGTAAGCACCTGGGATGGTGGTTCATTGCGAGCGAGGTCATCAACTCCAGAGCTATGTTTACCGTCTCCATCTGCTGACACTGCACCCTTTATAGCGTTGTAACGTGTCGTGCCTAACCGCGAAGAAAGCTGGCTCAACTTCTCTCTTATCTTTTTTGCTTCTCTCGAGGCAGACTCTGAAATACCCTTGCATAAAAACACAATAGTGAGAGTATGGGTGAAGTGTGTGCAGAACTAGTGCACTGTAAAAGTAGCAGATAGCAGGTGGCTGAAAAATAAATGACAGGAGACATATGATAGCTCTACAACATTGCATGGCAAACAAAATTAGATTCTACTCCGTATGATTTTGTAATATATGAGCACAGAAATGCAGGTACTCCTCCAGCACACCACCACATGTGGTCATATCTAAGATAACAGTTGACTGAAAATAAATAGGTCAATCGATTTTTGAATGAACCGTCCAATCTATAAGGAACGGGCAGATGGCCTTCATCTACCTCCCGCCAGTCACTGTTGACGATCTTTCTCGAACCACTAGCGACCACCGGCCCAGACCCCTGCCTCCGCCGCCCTGCCCTCCCCTTGATCTCACACCATCGCCGTGCTTGGCAGCACCCCCAGGCCATCCCTTTAATCCCGGTCGACCTTTAGATCGGGCGCAAGTAGCTCTAGGCCAAACACACCCCTATAACAAACACCAAGGCGCTGCTTCCCCGGCGTAATAGTCGTACTAGCGCCTATTACGCCGGGGAATGCTTCCGTTAATTAGGAATCAACTGGCCAGAAATTGAAATTCAGGGGGGCGACGGACCTCTAGCTAAGTGAAATAGTATATGAGGAGAAACCTTGTGCATCGCGAGTTACTAGGAACATCTAGTATGAAGAAGAAGCAGTCAACTAGTGTCTTTTGTGGGATGAATACCGTGCAAGCAGACACGTAAGATTTGCACTAATAAGGGAAGAGGAGTACCCTCATCGGTTGCCAGTGTGGTGTCGATATGTCGTGGTGATCTTCTTGTTTTTCCCGGGGGAACCGATGTTTTGGAGAGCCGTGGATCCTTGGACAAACCCCTGGCCAACTTGTTGACTGTGTTTCCGTGGCCATATATCGGCGGAGAGGAAGCAGATCCGAGGCGGCGAAGGACGGCGTAGCAGGAATAGCTCCGGTGTGGTGGACGGTGGCGAAGTTGGAGCGGCAGCAGTGAGGCGCAGGACGGCATGGTTGAACTGGCTCGGGTCCGGACAGCTCGGCCTCGACTTCAACTACTAGCCGTGGAGGGCGTTGCGGTTGAGGTTGCGGTGGACGACGACGTCAAGGTATCGGCTCCGGCATGATGGAGGAGGGCGACGGTTGATGGGTGGGATGGGGTGGCGGACGGAGGACGCCGGGGTTTCGTAGCTGGTGGAGAGGTAGTTTTGGCACCCACGGAGTACGAATGGGGAGTCGGACGGGTGGGCGGGGGGACTGGCGGGGGGGGGGGGGAGAACCATGTTTCGGTCTGGGACGCGCTTGTTTTTGGCTTTTTTGAACAGAAGATGGGACACACTTGTTTGAAATTTTGGGAAAGTACAAACTTTGCCCCCCTCTTAAATTTCGGACCTACTGTGTGTCGGGGGTAGGATGATAATACCAGGTGTCCCAAATAGTGGGCGGGAGCGATTTTGGCCGCGCGCATGTGTGCTCAGGCGGCCATTGTGTATGAATGTTTTTCGGAGGCGGTTGCATGGCATCTAGATGAAGCTACAAACCTACCCCGGTTTAGACCTTTGGACGTCGGGCCGGTAGGTTCCACGGATCGGAGTTATTAGAAAAGTAATTTCCTTGTACTACCAAACATTGGTCTCACGGGGTTTCGGGCGAGTAGAGGCTCTTTTGGCGCTTCGTTAGAAATTTTGAAACACAAGCATTCACGTTTAGAGTACTCTTGAACTATGAGGATTGACCTAAATAGACAACATTATATTTGACCTTGTATTTTTGAAAACCTCATTAAATTATCCACTTCTTTTTGAAATTTTGACACATGAAAATCCTATAACTACGATTATTTTGGAATGGAGGAGCTAAATTTGAATCTATTTTGTACACGACTTGTCAGGACCCCGACTCAATGCCACACCGATCTAGCATGTAACACCTCATATCACTTTGCAGCCTCACGCACGGTATTCCCACGGGTGTCGCCTTACCAGGCCCGGGACCATTTGCGCCTTTTGGCACACGTATATGATAGTGTCGCTAGCATCCATATGACAAGGAACCCGGGCTGACATGGCTAGTCGTGAACCAAAAGTGGCACTAACTTACAGGGACAAACATACATGACCCAGCAACGAATGTGTCGGTCATCAGCGAGTGAATCCGGGATGTAGCAACTGGGCTAGCAGGACTCCGGTAAACCGGGCTGTAGCAGGCTAACAGGACTCCGGTAGACACCGCGTGACATTTCCCCGAAGGGACAGACACATGAATGAAGAAGGACACATGCCGGCCAACCTAAGTGTTCCGGAGCAGTAGTAAGCTACCAAGGCTCAGTGGAAGCACTAGGAGACATTTCCCAGTAAGAGAGGCTACCAAAGATAAACAACTAGATAGTCAGATTCCACACATACCAAGCATTTCAACAACATACACACAATATGCTCGATATGTGCAAATACAGCATGGCATCACAACATGCCTCTACAACTCACGTATTTTATTCAATAGGCTCCAAGGAGCGAGATATTAAAAACATGGGTCTCTCGACCCAGCATTCAGAGCATACAAGTCAAAGCACATGCGGAAGCTTAACATGTTTGAGTACAGACAACTATAAATCAAAAAGGCCGAGGAGCCTGACTATCTACCAGATCCTGCCGAGGGCACAAGATCGTAGGTGAGGTAACAAGCTAAACGTCGAAGTCCAAGCGGAACTACTAGCAAGACTGAAGTCTCTCTGCAAAAACATAAATTAAGCAAACGTGAGTACAAATGTACCCAGCAAGACTTACATCAGAACTAACTACATATGCATCATTATCAACAAAGGGATGGTGGGGTTTAACTGCAGCAAGCCAGCTTTGACTCGGTGGCTATCCTAAACTACAACTGCAAGTAACTCTTTTGAGGTGGCGCACACGAGTCCACATATTCACCATATCACCACTATGGATCCGCTCCCGTCTCCCTACGAGAACACCATCCATAGCACTCACGCTTATCTTGCGCATTTTAGAGTATCCACTTTCACTTGTCTATGAACTGTATAGGCAACCCAGAGGTCCTTTAGCGTGGATGCGGCTATTCAAATAGATCATATTTAACCTGAAGTGGTGAATGATACGTCTCCAACGTATCTACTTTTCCAAACACTGTTGCCCTTGTTTTGGACTCTAACTTGCATGATTTGAATGAAACTAACTCGGACTGACGCGGTTTTCAGCAGAATTGCCATGATGTTGTTTTATGTGTAGAAAACAAAAGTTCTCAGAATGTCCTGAAAATCCACGGAGGCACTTTTTGGAAAATATAAAAAATACTGACAAAATAATCAAGAACAGGGGGCCCACACCCTGTCCATGAGGGTGGGGGGCGTGCCCACCCCCCTGGGGGCGCCCCCCTGTCTCGTCGGCCCCCTGAGGCTCCGCCGACCTCAACTCCAACTCCATATATTCCGTCTCGCGGAGAAAAAAATCAGAGATAAAGTTTCATCGTGTTTTACGATACGGAGCTGCTGCCAAGCCCTAATCTCTCTCGGGAGGGCTGATCTGGAGTCCGTTCGGGGCTCCGGAGAGGGGGATTCGTCGTTGTCGTCATCATCAACCATCCTCCATCACCAATTTCATGATGCTCACCGCCGTGCGTGAGTAATTCCATCGTAGTCTTGCTGGGCAGTGATGGGTTGGATGAGATTTACCATGTAATCAAGTTAGTTTTGTTAGGGATTGATCCCTAGTATCCACTATGTTCTGAGATTGATGTTGCTATGACTTTGCTATGCTTAATGCTTGTCACTAGGGCCCGAGTGCCATGATTTCAGATCTGAACCTATTATGTTTTCATGAATATATGTGTGTTCTTGATCCTATCTTGCGAGTCTATAGTAACCTATTATGTGTTATGATCCGACAACCCCGAAGTGACAATAATTGGGATACTTCTCGGTGATGACCGTAGTTTGAGGAGTTCATTTATTCACTAGGTGCTAATGCTTTGTTCTGGTTCTCTATTAAAAGGAGGCCTTAATATCCCTTAGTTTCCGCTAGGACCCTGCTGCCACGGGAGGGTAGGACAAAAGATGTCATGCAAGTTCTTTTCCATAAGCACGTATGACTATATATGGAATACATGCCTACATTACATTGATGAACGGGAGCTAGTTCTGTGTCACCCTATGTTATAGCTATTACATGAGGAATCGCATCCGACATAATTATCCATCACTGATCCAATGCCTACGAGCTTTTCACATCTTGTGCTTCGCTTATTTACTTTTCCATTGCTACTGTTACAATCACAACAAAACCCAAAAATATTAGTTTTGCTACTTTTACCTTTATTATCATACTACTTTGCTACTAAATACTTTGCTGCAGATACTAAATTATCCAGGTGTGGTTGAATTGACAACTCAACTGCTAATACTCAATAATATTCTTTAGCTCCCCTTGTGTCGAATCAATAAATTTGGGTCGAATACTTTACCCTCAAAAGCTGTTGCGATCCCCTACATTGTGGGTTATCAAGACTAATTTCTGGCACCGTTGCCAGGGAGCATAGCTCTATTCTCTGAGTCACTTCGGATTTATATCTGTTGATCACTATAAGGAACTTGAAAGACGAAAGAACCAAGATTTGGCCCTCAACTATGAGGGGAGGTAAGAAACTGCCATCTAGCTCTGCACTAGATTCTCCTTCTGTTGTTAGTAAGCTTGCGACACCTAAACCTGCTACTGCTATGAATTCTGATGTGTCACATGTTATTGATGATGCCACTTCTGCTATGCATGATACTTATGATGAAACTACTTCTGTGCGTGATACTACTTTGCCATTAGGTGAATTTCTTGATGAACAACTTGCTAGGGTTAGAGAGAATGAAATTTTTGAAGATGCTATTATTGATGATAGTGATGATGAAAGTTCTCCCAATGATTATGAATTGGCTGTTGTTCCTGAGGGTTATGTTATGGAAGAGGAAGCTGCTAGAGCTATCTTTGCTTGTAAAGATAGATATGACCTTAAGAAATTATTAGCTAAATGGAAGTAGCAGCCTCTTAATGCTAGAATGAAACCTGACCCTGCTTTTGCTACTTCACCTATCTGTGTTACTGATAAGGATTACGAATTCTTTGTTGATCCTGAAATTATTACTTTGGTTGAATCTGATCCTTTTTATGGCCTTGAATCTAAAACTGTTGTGGCACATCTTACCAAGTTGAATGATATAGCCACACTGTTTACTAATGATGAGAAGCCTTGCTATTATTATATCCTTAAGATATTTCTGTTCTCATTAAAGGGTGATGCTAAGACTTGGTTTAATTCTCTTGCTCCTAGTTATGTGCATAGTCCCCACGATATGATTTATTACTTCTCTGCTAAATATTTACCTGCTCATAAGAAACAAGCTGCCTTGCGGGAAATATATAATTTTGTGCAAATCAAAGAAGAGAGTCTCCCACAAGCTTGGGGGAGGCTTCTCCGATTACTTAATGCTTTGCCTGATCATCCTCTTAAGAAAAATGAAATACTCGATATCTTTTATAATGGACTAACCGATGCTTCCAAGGATTACTTGGATAGTTGTGCTGGTTGTGTTTTCAGGGAAAGAACAGTTGACGAAGCTGACTTACTATTGAATAATATGTTGACTAATGAAAATACTTGGACTCTTCCTGAGCCAATTCCTGAGGCAATTCCTGAACCAATTGAGCCAACTCCTGAGCCTATTCCTAAACCCACTCCGAAGAAGAGAGGTGTTTTATTTCTCAGTCCCGAGATATACAAGAGGCAAAGAAATCAATGAAAGAAAAAGGTATTAAAGCTAAAGATGTTAAGAATTTACCACCTATTGAAGAAATACATGGTCTTAATATACCGCCTATTGAAGAACCACATTGTCTTGATAACCCATCATAGGTAGTAAAGGTAAACTCTCTCTATAGATATGATAAAGTTTAAATCCCCTCTACTAAATTTCATAGCCCATGCTTAGATGAATTTGATGATTTTATGGGTAGACAAGAAAGTTTTAATGCTTATGTTGGTAGAGAGTTAAAGAATAATACTTTCGAGATAGGACGCGTGAGCGATTATATGGCTAGAGTTAAAGGTGAACTTAAACTCGTTAGCAAATATGCTTCTATGGTTGCTACTCAAGCTGAGCAAGTACTTAAAGCTCAAAATGATTTACTTGATGAATTAAATAATAAACCTGACTTTGTTGTTAGAGTGGCTACTAGAACTGGTAGAATGACTCAGGAACCTTTGTATCCTAAAGGCCACCCTAAGAGAATCGAGCAAGATTCTCAGAGAAATAATTTAGAGGCACCTAGTTTTTCCAAAAAGAAGAAAAAGAAAAACGATAGGACTTTGCATGCTTCTAGTGAACCTGCTGTAGACACAACTGAGATTCCCAATGATATTTTTATCTCTAATGCTGAAACACAATCAGGTGATTAACATGAACCTAGTAATAATGTTAATGATAATGTTCATGTTGATGCTCAACCTAGCAAAAACAATGAAGTAGAGATTGAACCTGCTGTTGATCTTGATAACCCACAATCAAAGAATCAACGTTATGATAAGAGAGATTTTGTTGCTAGGAAGCACGGTAGAGAAAGAGAACCATGGGTTCAGAAACCCATGCCCTTTCCTCCCAAACCATCCAAGACAAAGGATGATGAGGATTTTGAGCACTTCACTGAAATGATTAGACCTATCTTCTTACGTATGTGCTTAACTAATATGTTTAAAGTAAATCATTATGCTAAGTATATGAAGGATATCATTACAAATAAAAGAAAGATACCGGAAGCTGAAATTTCCACCATGCTTGCTAATTACACTTTTAAAGGTGGAATACCAAAGAAACTTGGAGATCCGGGGGTACCAACTATACCATGCTCCATTAAAAGAAATTATGTTAGAACTGCTTTATGTGATCTTGGAGCCGGTGTTAGTGTTATGCCTCTCTCTTTATATCGTAGACTTGAATTGAATAAGTTGACACCTACTGAAATATCTTTGCAAATGGCTGATAATCAACTGCTATACCTGTCGGTATTTGTGAGGATGTGCCTGTTGTGGTTGCAAATGTCACTATCTTAACGGACTTTGTTATTCTTGATATTCCCGAGGACGATAGTATGTCGATTATCCTTGGTAGACCCTTTTTGAATACTGCAGGGGCTGTTATTGATTGCAACAAAGGCAATGTCACTTTTCATGTTAATGGTAATGAGCATACGGTACACTTTCCGAGGAAACAATCTCAAGTTCATAGCATCAATTCTATTGGAAAAGTTCCAACTATCATTATTGGAGGTTTTGAATTTCCTCTCCCTACTGTCAAGAAAAAGTATGATATTCTTATTGTTGGGGATGTTCATATCCCCGTTGAGGTAACTTAGTGTTATTCGAAATTTCTCCGGTTCCGTGTTATTCGGAATGAGTTTGTTAACAAGACTTGATCAACCTTGTTAGTGGATTCATTTTGATGATCATGAGATGGATGAAACTAGAAGGCACAACCTTCTGTACCCTCTTTTTACTTTCTGTTATTTAGAATAAATAAAGCAAAAATAGTATTATCCGTCTGTTTTCTGAATTATCCATGCAATAAAAAATATCCCGAAAATAAAAGTGCTCCAAATGCCCTGCAAATTTAGTATGATTTTTTATGGAATATTTGAGGATTTTAGGCACTAAAATCACTGCAGGAGGGGCAAGCACCAGGCCACGAGAGTGGAGGGCGCGCCCACCTTCCCTGGGCGCGCCCCCCTGTCTCGTGGGCCCCTGGTGGCCCCCCTCCACTTATGCCAGCACCCACACACTCCATCTTCTTCCCAAAAAAATCCCCATCCAGCTCAAGCACGAGTTCTAGCTCATTTTGCTGCGATTTTCGATCTCCTTGCTCAAAGCTCCATTCACAAAACTGCTTTGGGAGATTGTTGCTTGGTATGTGACTCCTCCATTGGTCCAATTAGTTTTTGTTCTAGTGCTTTATTCATTGCAAATTTTTGCTGCATAGGTGACCATGTTCTTGAGCTTGCATGTTAAATTTATGAGGTCCCAAGTAATTCTAATGCATGATATAGGCTCTAGGCACTTGTAGGAGTAGTTGCTACCAATCTTGTTTAGTTTTATTCACTTTTATTTTGAAGTTACTAAAATTTCAGAAATTTTTCAGAAAAAGAATTATGTCTAGGAGAATGTACCAAGGTGGTTCCTCGGTAAGAAAGGACCCAGGATTGCTATACGGGAGCAAGACGTTGAATTACCGAGGGACGCAGATGTACGAGCTTGTGAGTGGCCATCCGACGATTTTGTGGTCGAAGCAGGCTTTAAGGAGGAATTTGACGCGTATGTGCACAATGTTGATCTGGAGGGCTTCTTATAAGATAAGTTTCCTCAGTACTATCAATTGACTGATTCATTTGTGCGAAGGTTTAAATATAACTGTACATGTAATTCTCCTAGTGTCCTATTTGATATCTATGATACATCTTATACCATGGACTTAGAGGATGTTACGCTTGCAAACTTCCACAGTGGGGCAATATTAATGATCCCCACAAATCTGAATTTAGAGATTTCCTTGCTAGTATTACTATGGGAGAATCTAGATAAGTGTCCTCAGTACTATCAATTGACTGATTCATTTGTGTGAAGGTTTAAATATAATAGTACGCGTAATTCTCCGAGTGTCCTATTTGATATCTATGATACATCTTATACCATGGACTTAGAGGATGTTACAACTGCTTGCAAACTTCCACAGTGGGGCAATATTAATGATCCCCACAAATCTGAATTTAGAGATTTCCTTCCTAGTATTACTATGGGAGAATCTAGGGATATTGCACAAGCTACCATAGGGAGCATTCATTTTCCTGCTATACATTATTTTGCTCTCTTCATTGGTAGATGCATTAACGGTAAAGATGAAGCATGTCATATGTGTGTCCCTGATCTTTGTGTCCTCAAGAGTGCTGTGTTAGGTTATAAAGATTATAACTTGGGGGTAATAGTTGCACGTAGGTTGCATAATAATGGTAGAGCTGGAGATTTATTTGGAGGATTTTATGCGACCCGTGTGGCTAATTATCTTGGAATAGCCCCACAAGTGGGGGATATGATGTTATCTCCTACTTATTTAGATTATGATGCTATGGTCTAACATCATTTTCTTAAGAGAAATGAACAATTCCTCCAATATCGACTAATCTATGACAGACGCAACGCTGTCCATGTTACTCTTCCTGCTCCTCTCCTTTTTGATTACCAGGCAAAAGGAAGATGTGTTGTTACTAGGGAGGAAGCAGCTGAACACGAGGGGAGAGCGGAGGCGGCTCGCCAACATGCCGCAGCTCAGGAGGCATTCGCTACTGCATCTACAACTACGGATATCAGCCAGGCTATCCTTGGCATTAGACCAACTTAGGCCAAAAGCCTAAGCTTGGGGGAGTACATATTTCTCACTGACTTTACATTCATGTTCACACACTATTCTAGTTGTCGGTGCTCATACTCTTTCATTGTATTATCCATGCTAGTTTAAATTTCTTTTTCTAGCTTTCTTCTTATGTGTTTGATAAACCTTAAGAAAACCAAAAAAATAGTTAGTTTAATTTCCATGCTTGTAGTAGAATTAAAATGAAAACCCAAAAAGATTTCCCGTTCTTCTTCTTACTTGTTGGGAGCTTTCCCGTGTAAATAGTTTTATTTTCTATTCTTTTCTTTGGGGGTCGAGAGTAGAAGACCATATTAAAAATGTTTAGTGGCTCTCATATGCCTAATTGTTTATTTAACTTAGAGCCCATATTACTTTGTCTTCTCTTTTGAGTTGAATGCTTGCAGATTCCAGCTTAGTCCAATGCATGTGCTGATATGTGATGGACTGATTGAGATGAGAAAAGCTGGTATGAACTCGACCTCTCTTGTTTTTGTAAATATGACGAGTTCATCATTCCTGATTCAGCTTATTATGAAGTAAACATATTTGCAATGACATTTAGAGATTATAGTTGCTTGTGCCATGCTTGGTTAGCTATGAGTTATAATGGTTTACCTTGCGTGCCAACATGCTATTAGAATGATTATGATGTGGTATGATGGGATGGTATCCTCCTTTGAATGAATTGAGTGACTCAACTTGGCACATGTTCACGCATGTAGTTGAAACAAATCAACATAGCCTTCATGATATTTATGTTGATGGTGAATTATATCCTACTCATGCTTGTACTCGATGTGAATTAATTTTAATGCATGTTTATGACTATTGTCGCTCTCTCAGTTGGTCGCTTCCCGGTCTTCTGCTAGCCTTCACCTGTACTAAGCGGGAATACTGCTTGTGCATCCAAACTCCTTAAACCCCAAAGTTGTTCCATATGAGTCCACCATACCTACCTATATGCGGTATCTACCTACAGTTCCAAGTAAATTTGTATGTGCCAAACTCCAAACCTTCAAATGAAATTCTGTTTTGTATGCTCGAGCAGCTCATGTTTCAACTAGGGCTGCCTATATCTTCCATGCTAGGTGGGTTATTCTCAAGAGGAGTGGACTCCGCTCCTCATTCACGAGAAAGGGCCGGTATTCGGGATGCCCAGTCCCATGATCCAAAAAGATCAAAGCAAATCAAAATAATTAAACAAAACTCCCCTAGGGCTGTTGTTAGTTGGAGGCACTCGTTGTTTCGAGCAAGCCATGGATAGATGCTTGTTGGTGGTTGGGGGAGTATAAACCTTTACCATTCTGTTTGGGAACTCCCTATAATGCATGTAGTATGGAAGATACAGCCATCTCATAGTTGCTGCGTTGACAGCGAAAGTATGTCGCTCAAAATGTTATTCAATCTCTATTTTAAAACCGAGCTTTGCCACCTCTACAAATCCCTGCTTCCCTCTGCGAAGGGCCTATCTATTTTTTTTATCTTTTATGTTGAGTCATCACCTTCTTATTAAAAAGCACCCGCTGGAGAGCACACTGTCATTTGCATTCATTACTATTGGTTTATATTGGGTATGACTTGACTGGATCTCTTTTACCATGAATTACAATGTCTAGTCCGTCCTTTATCTTTAAAGGTGCTCTGCATTTATGTTTTGCGGTCTCAGAAAGGGCTAGCGAGATATCATTTTGTTATATCATGTTATGATTGTTTTGAGAAAGTGTTGTCATATGAGTTTTATTATTATGGCTCGCTAGCTGATTATGTTATTGATATGAGTAATTTTGAGACCTAAGTGTTATTGTGAGTATGGTTAGTTCATAATATTTGCTGAAACCTGAATGTTGGCTTTGCAGGTTTACACAACAAGAGCAAACAAAGTTTGTAAAAGTTTTTCTCTATCACTTTCAGTTATCAACTGAATTGCTTGAGGACAAGCAAAAGTTTAAGCTTGGGGGAGTTGATAGGTCTCCAACGTATCTACTTTTCCAAGCACTTTTGCCCTTGTTTTGGACTCTAACTTACATGATTTGAATGAAACTAACCCGGACTGACGCTGTTTTCAGCAGAACTGCCATGATGTTGTTTTATGTGTAGAAAACAAAAGTTCTCAGAATGTCCTGAAAATCCACGGAGGCACTTTTTGGAAAATATAAAAAATACTGGCGAAAGAATCAAGACCAGGGGGCCACACCCTGTCCACAAGGGTGGGGGGCATGCCCCCCTATCTCGTGGGCCCCCTGAGGCTCCGCCGACCTCAACTCCAACTCCATATATTCTGTCTCGCGGAGAAAAGAGTCAGAGAGAAAGTTTCATCGCGTTTTACGATATGGAGCCGGCGCCAAGCCCTAATCTCTCTCGGGAGGGCTGATCTGGAGTCCGTTCGGGACTCCGGAGAGGGGGATTCATCGCCGTCGTCATCATTAACCATCCTCCATCACCAATTTCATGATGCTCACCGTCGTGCGTGAGTAGTTCCATCGTAGGCTTGCTGGACGGTGATGGGTTGGATGAGATTTACCATGTAATCAAGTTAGTTTTGTTAGGGTTTGATCCCTAGTGTCCACTATGTTCTGAGATTGATGTTGCTATGACTTTGCTATGCTTAATGCTTGTCACTAGGGCCCGAGTGCCATGATTTCAGATCTGAACCTATTATGTTTTCATGAATATATGTGTGTTCTTGATCCTATCTTGCAAGTCTATAGTCACCTATTATGTGTTATGATCCGACAACCCCGAAGTGACAATAATCCGGATACTTCTTGTTGATGACCGTAGTTTGAGGAGTTCATGTATTCACTATGTGCTAATGCTTTGTTCTAGATCTCTATTAAAAGGAGGCCTTAATATCCCTTAGTTTCTGCTAGGACCCCGCTGCCACGGGAGGGTAGGACAAAAGATGTCATGCAAGTTCTTTTCCATAAGCACGTATGACTATATACGGAATACATGCCTACATTACATTGATGAACTGGAGCTAGTTCTGTGTCACCCTATGTTATAGCTATTACATGAGGAATCGCATCCGACATAATTATCCATTACTGATCCAATGCCTACGAGCTTTTCACATCCTGTGCTTCACTTATTTACTTTTCCATTGCTATTGTTACAATCACTACAAAAGCCAAAAATATTACTTTTGCTACTGTTACCTTTATTATCATACTACTTTGCTACTAAATACTTTGCTGCAGATACTAAATTATCCAGGTGTGGTTGAATTGACAACTCAACTGCTAATACTCAATAATATTCTTTGGCTCCCCTTGTGTCGAATCAATAAGTTTGGGTTGTATACTTTACCCTCGAAAGCTTTTGCGATCCCCTACACTTGAGGGTTATCAGTGTACTTCTTCACACGCGCTCTCGCCACTTACTGCCATGTACATGTCATGTATCTCGGCAACCTTCAAGTGGAAGCCTGGCGAGGGAGTCGGCCACGACCTGACTAACCACACAAGTCTTTTGTCCAGGTTTATCGCCTATTAGGGTTCCATCCGCAAGGAGATCCAGACGGGGTGTCGCTCACGGCCCCAAACGATGTGTACAGGGTTCCCAAGCCCACCTCGATGGATGGATCTACGCTTGGTACACCGTGCCATGGTGCCTAGTCTTTCTCAAGCCCACCTGTACCGGGTACCACTTGGTAGACTACTAACACAACCTACAAACACCAGAAACTAGTTGCAACTCCTGGACAGAGATCAAGTTGATTAATAAGTCGAGAGGGGCACTTAAGCATTCCAATGCGTGGTAGTAGTTGTTCATGGATCACAAACACAGAACTCAGTTCCTGAGGACGGATTCAATGAGAGAACCCACCATGTACTCCTACATGGCCTCTCACCGATACCTTTACCAAAACGTGTTCACACACTTAGCTCACAACAGCAGGACATGTTCACACACCTCTAATTCATCCTCGATGAATCAGACCTGACTCAACTCTAAGCAGTAGTAGGCATGACAAACAAGCATGAATGAGTAGGCACATCAGGGCTCAAATAACTCCTACTCGTTCTAGTGGGTTTCATCTATTTACTGTGGCAATGACAGGTCATGCAGAGGAAAGGGGTTCAGCTACCGCAACATGTAATAGTTGAAACGTTGTTGTCCTAATGCAGTAAAAGAGAGCAGGAGCGAGAGAGTGGGATTGTATCGGAATGAACAGGGGGTTTTTGCTTGCCTGGCACTTCTAAAGATAGTATAGTTCTTCATCGGTGTAATCGATCTCATCGTCGGAACATCGTCTACTGAGAAGGGACAAATACCGGCAAACAAGGAAGACCACAATCAATGCAATGCACAATATGATGCATGATCATGACATGGCAATATGCTGCGGTTTGAGCTAATGCAACTAGCAACAATTTAAATGAAGTTGGTTTGAATCCAGGATTCAAATTCAAACTCCACATGTGGATATTCAAATGCCATTTATATGATTTATCCTAAACAGTAGCTATAAGTTGTTCTAACATGCATGAAAATGGTACAAATGGATAGATTGGATTTTTCTGATCATTTTTCATATATAACTTATTTCATTCTGAGTTATGGTTGAATTTCTATGAATTTTAGAAGTTTTGGGCATTTTCTAGAATTTCCCGAATTAAGTTAAATCCAGAATATGAGTTATTGCATCAGCACTGCATCACTGTGACATCAGCTGGTTAACGGGGCTGGTCCAGATCAAACCTGATGGCTGGGACCCATATTTCAGTGTAACAACTAACTAACCGAGTTAGTTAGTGTTAGGTTAGCACTAACCTAGGTTAGTTAGGGCATGGGCCCACTGGTCAGTTAGTCAACCAATTAACTAGGTTAATTAGCGCTAACTAATTTAGCACCTGAACTAAACATGCATGGCCCTCGCGTCAGTGACCCTGGGGGGGGGGTCAAACCCATCGACGACTCGACGCCGACGATGTCCGAGACGGCGGCGCGGCTCGGAAATCACCCACAGGGCACAGACAAGGCTGTTCTTGGGCTCGTTGGAGAGCTCTTGCAAGCGCGTGTGGAGTGGTGGTGGCGGTCGGGCCTATGGTGGCCGGAGCCAACGACGGCAAGCTCCAAGGTGGCGGCCGGAGTGCGGGCGTGCACGGAAACGAGGCTATGGAGCACGACGTGAGGTCCTGGTGGGTGTGCTCGGCTCCTGGGAGTGCACTGAGTGCAGTGACGCGCTCAGTTTGGACGGAGGCGAACCAAAACGACGACGGTGACAAGTCCGGCGCCGGTGAGGTCTTGGTCTCGACGGGAACGCGAGCTACGGTGAGCTAATGGACATGGGAGCATGGGGATCAGTAGAGGAGCTCACGGTGAGTGTAGAGGTTGCCTCGGCGTGCTCGGGGAAGCACTTGAGCGAGCGAGGTGGCGAGGGGGATCTCCGGCGGCCGGCAATGAAGATGATGAAGATGGCGATGATGCAGGGCCTTCGGCGAGGCGTGGCTAGATGGAGAGGACGACGACGTCGTGGCGGAGCTCGGAGACTCGATGGGGAGGCTAGGGAAGCACGGTGGCCGTGGGAACGTCGATCAGCGGCGACGGTTGCGCTAGGGCGTGAGAGGGAGAGAGAGCAGAGGAGGGGAGAGGAACGGGAGAGTGAGAGGGGCCAGGGGGGTGCGTGGCATCTCCGTGGTGTCGTCTAGGAGCACCAGGGAGGAGCCAGGCAGGAAGGGAGGGAGGAGGTGGCCAGCGCGGGGCGGGCACGCGCCTCCATCCTTCTGGCGCGGGAGGAAGATGACAGGGAGGTGGCGATGGTGGGCTGGGCCAGCTCCTAGTCCAGCCAGGTGGGCTGCAAAGGTGAGACCAGGTGAGTCCTTGTCTCTCTCTCTCTTTATTTCTGTTTTCTATTTTGTTATTTTGTTTTGGGCTTTATTAAAAATACCTAGACAGATCCAAAAATCATAAAACTGCTCAATGCCACTGTTTTGAATATAACCAACAGCAAACATTTTAGTTTATGATTATTTGAGCAATTAAAATAGTTAATAGTAGTTAAATGCCCAAATGCAAATACTATATGATTCAATTCAGAGCCCAAATATGTCATGGGAAAATTTGCAACACCTTTGGTTATTGTTTCTAGCATTATCCGGAAATGATGAACATTTTTGAAAGCCATTTGGATTCACTGAGAATATTTTAGTTGAACATAGTGAATTCCTTTGATGCTAGGGTTTAGGCAATCCCATTTCAAGTTTCTTTCAAGATTAAACATGATGCACACATGAAGCTAGCCCAGTGCATTGCCAGAAGCTAGGGATGTGACAACTCACCCCCACTAAACAAGAATCTCGTCCCGAGATTCAAGACATGAGGTAAGAAGATAAAGGGGACACTAAGTATCACAAACTTCATGATCCAACTGTCTCCTCGAGGTTGTTGATTTGTTGACTCAAATTGATCTTGACGTCTTTGCTTTCAAGATCTTCATCCAACATGAGGACAAAAAGAGAGACATGTCTAAATAGATGGCCCATCTTAATGATCACAAGATCAACTCGCGGAATGAGACGTAGAAACATCTCTCGAGCCGAGACACGAAGCATCTATCCAAAGGGATGGAGTGAAACAGATGACGAGGGCTCGCTAGATAGACAACAAGTCCACACTTAAGAAGGTGTTGAACGGTTGTCAATGTAGCGAGGAGTTTAGTTTCCAAGACACCGTAATGAGACATCTTAGAGGAGATGACTCGTAGAATTGTTACCTTAAGTGGCAAAAAGAATTACTTTTGATTTATAGATCATTGAAACTCTTTATACCAGCCTAAGGCAAATCACAACAATCGTTTGATAGAGTGAGAAGGAATGGCATACCCAGACTAGAATGGATGATGTGAATTACCTTGTTGAAGATAATGCAAGGAATGATTTTGCTTGCACGTGCTCTCAAGGACTTGAGCATTCCCATAATGATCAAGGTTTTACCAACATCCGTGTCAAGGATCCTGGCAACACAACATACTACCATGATGACTAGTGATGGACGATGTCATGCCCAATATGCGACCCTATCCAAAAGGAACTCGAAGGTCCCACCAAGGATAGACCCGCATATTGAAACGCTTTTGCAAGGTGGATATCATTACATCAACATTACATAATAGATGGGGATACATACATAAGGCATACAATGCCACACGAATACAACATCACAATACATAAGAGCATCATCCGACTATGGATGAAACACAAACATAAACTCAAATGACATCCAACCTGCTAGCCCAGGATGCCGACCTGGAACCTATCCCCTGATCGAAGAAGAAGCAGAAGAAGAACTCCAAAACAAGTAAACATCGCTCTCGCGTCAAGATCATCGCGAAACCTGTACCTACAACTGTTGTTGTAGTAATCTGTGAGCCACGAGGACTCAGCAATCCCATTACCATGGGTATCAAGACTAGCAAAGCATAAAGGGAAAGGAAGGGGGTAAAGTGGTGAGGCTGCAACAGCGACTAAGCAAGTATGGTGGCTAACATACGCAAATAAGAGCGAGAAGAGAGCAAAAGGAACGGTCGTCAACTAGTAATGATCAAGAAGTGATCCTTAACTCCTGCTTACGTCAAACATAACCCAAAGACCGTGTTCACTTCCCGGACTCCGCCGAAAAGAGACCATCACGGCTACACACGCGGTTGATGCGTTTTAATTCGGATCTGGTGTCAAGTTATCTACAACCGGACATTAACAAATTCCCATCTGCCTATAACCGCAGGCACGGCTTTCGAAAGATTATACCCTGCAGGGGTGTCCCAACTTAGCCCATGACAAGCTCTCGCGATCAACGAAGGAATAGACCTTCTCCCAGGAAGACCCGATCAGACTCGGAATCCCGGTTTACAAGACATTTCGACAATGGTAAAACAAGACCAGCAAAGCCTCCCGCTGTGCCGACAAATCCCGATAGGAGCTGCACATATCTCGTTCTCAGGGCACACCGGATGAGCCAGATGTCGGGTTGGCATAGACCCTGGTTGCCCAGGGGGCGCCGGACATCGCTCGGTTCGGACCAACACTTAGACAAGCACTGGCCCGGGGGGGGGGGGGGGCTAAAATAAAGATGACCCTCGGGTTGGCCGACCCAAGGGAAGGGTATAGGTGGTGGTGAGGCAAATGGTAAAACCAAGGTTGGGCCTTGCTGGAGGAGTTTTATTCAAAGCGAACTGTCAAGGGGGTCCCATAAATCACCCGACCGCGTAAGGAACGCAAAATCCGGGAACATAACACCGGTATGATGTAAACTAGGGCGGCAAGAGTGGAACAAAACACCAGGAAAAAGGCCGAGTCTTCCACCCTTTACCAAGATATAGATGCATTAATAATATAAGAGATATTGTGATATCCCAACCAAAATCCTGTCCACCAAGGAGAAATCTTCAACTTCACCTGCAACTAACAACGCTATAAGAGGGCTGAGCAAAGCGGTAACATAGCCAAACAACGGTTTGCATAGGAAAGGTGTCAAAGGTTAGAGGTTCATGGCAATATGGGATGGCTGGATAAACAGGTGATACGTAGCGCAACATAGCAATAGAACGAAGCATCTAGCATAGCAATGATAGTAGTGAGATCTAGGGTAGCGGTCAGCTTGCCTGAAATCCCGCAAGGAAGAAGAACGAGTCCATGAAGAAGATGAACGGATGAAGCCGAACCAAGCGTAGACAAACGAATCCTCACGATCGCAACGAAACAGGAACTAACAAGAAGAAGCACACAACATGGTAAACACACCACACATGAACAAGGCATGATGCACGAACAAGCATGATGCAAGACAAGACTACATGAAGCTACTCATGGCAAGAGATGATGCAAACAAGAACAACACATCAAGGCAAGTTCAAATGAGGCCGGGAACAACATATAACAATTCCGGTAAGTCCTCATATGCATATTTCGAAATTGGTCCAGATCTGTATAAACCTTATATTCAAGTTGATAAACAGCAAGTTAAGATGAACCAAGATGATCTACATGAGATTCTAGTCAAGTTACATATAAAGTTCAGTTAGTTCGGAGCTACGGCCTAGAAGATATGAGCAAAACAAGTTAAACATGGCATTGATGCAAAATGCACCGAAACATCAAGCAAACACACCAAAACAAGGATGCAACATGATAATATGAAACTACATGCAATTCTAAGCAAGTTTCATATAGAGCACACTCAAAACGGAGCAACGGCTCAAACACATACACTCCATACAAGTTTAAAGGACAAGCTGTCCAAAATAGCAACTAGGCATCTTGCAAGCACCAAAACAACATGCTACAACATCTCAACATAATAACAAAAGGCATGGACATGATGTACAGGTAAAGCATAACAAAACATGAACACTGAGATATCTCCAGAAATCACTAGAACATGCTCAAACACACATGGTAAGATTGCAAGTTATAACAATTCAGACTTTGCAGAAAATAACATCAGGATGCACTGTTTAGAGCTATCAAACAACATGTTACAGAAACTTATCATGGCAAACAAAGGCATGGCATGAATCTACTAAATTCATAGATCAAAAGTCCCTTACTGACCATAAGCCAAAAAGGATCAGAAAATATGATGGCACCCACGTAAACATGGCAAATTATATTACAGATTCATACATGGTAGAAACAGAATTATGAAGGCATGTAGATGAGCTTGTACCACTCACCACAGAGCAATACATGGCATGGCAAGGCAACCAACAGTAAGAAGGCATGTTTGTGAAGCTAAGCATGGCAATAGCAAGGTCATAGGGTGCATGGAACACTAACAACAATCATGATAACAACTGAACTTAATGTTAACAAGCTGATAGCAACATTTTCAAGCAACTTTGGAGCAAGATATGAACAAGCTACAGCAAGCTATAAATGATACCAGGGGCATGGATGGATAGAGGATGACATGTAGATCAAAACATGTTTATAGAACATCTCCAGATTATGCATAAAATGATTAGTAGCAACATGTTTATATAGCATCACGAAATAACAGATTCAGCCTAGCAAAACAGCAACATCAAGTACACTACTTAACAAGCTCGATTCACTCACCACAAGTCATTGCATGACAAGATAAGCATAGCATCTTCAAGAAGACATGTTTGTGAAACAAACCAAGTCAAGAACAAGTCCATAGCATGCAAGGATCAACTACAACAACCTTGGCCAAATTGAATAACATGTAAACAATCTGCCAGGAAACATTTTGAAGCAAAAGTAGAGCACGAAAATGACATGCTAGGCTACTCCATAATTGCAACAAAGGGCATGAATGGATAGACAATAACCACATGTTCAAAACACCCTTAGTTAAGTATCTCAAAATATGCATGGATCTCTCTGTAGCACCAAGTTTACATGGCATCAAAATAACAGCAGAACAGGGACTAAAACAGCAACATCACGATGCCTAGTTTGCATGCTTGTGCTAGTCACTACATTGATCACAAAAATACATGGCATACACCACTATAAAGAAGACATGGCATAGTTCAAAACACATGTAGACATCAACCTCATAGGATGCACACATCAATCATGGCAAAAATGACAAAAGAGTTCGTTCTGTTAACAGACAACAGAAAACATCATGAAGCACTCTTACAACGATGATTCAGGCATCAAGATGAGCTCAAATGAATATGATGCAATGGAATGGAATGATGTACTCGTTGAGGTGAACAATTTGACATATTACACGCACGAAATGGAGCTACCGATGCAGAGATATGATGCGATGAACATGGCATGAAAATTACACAGATCTAGGACTTTGCAGATTTTCACCTCCGCGGAAAAGTGGACGGGGACGTTCCGGGACGGAGAGATCCGGGACGGGCGGAGGCGTTTGGATTGGGGGAGTGGTGGATCTGGTCCCGATCCGGATGTCGCCGGAGAAGCTCGCCGGAGACGGTGGGGAAGGAGGCCGGAGACGAGGGAGAGGCCGGGGAGGCGCGGCCAGAGGGGCGCCGGACGACGGGGCCGGGGACGCGGCCTCCGGCGAGGCGCGGCTGACGCGGGAGACGCCGGGACGAGGGAGCCGGCGGGACGGCGCCCACAGCGGCACGGCGCCGGCAGTGAAGTGACGGGGCGGCGAGGTCTCGGGCGGCGGCGGAGGCTCGGCGGCGCGGCGCACGGAGGAGCTCCGGCGAGGCTGGCGAAGGGCCGGCCAGGGACGGCGCGCACGGGGCCGGGAGGAGGCGGAGGCCGCGACAGGCGGAGCCGGCCTGCAGCGGCGGAGCGCCGGCGAGCGAGGCGGCAGTGCGCGCGGCCGGGCGGGCCAGGCGGCGGGGCGCTCGGCAGGGCGGGCCAGGCGGCGCGGATGGGCACGCGGGCCGGGAGGGCCCGATCCGGATCCCGGCGGGCCGCGGCGCGGGGACGACGGCGGAGCCACGCGGCGGACGCGGGTTGGACGAGGGGGCGCAGGGTGGACATGTCCGGCTGCCGGGCGGACACGTCTGGCGGCTGAGAGGAAGAGAGGCTAGGGTTTCGGGGGATTTGATCCGCGAATTTCGGGGGAGGTCTAGTTTTATAGGTAGAGGGAGCTAGGAGAGTCCAAATGAGGCACGGTTTTCGGCCACGCGATCGTGATCGCACAACCGAGAGGATGGAGGGGAGTTAGATAGGTTTTGAGCCACTTTGAAAGGGTGTTGGGCTGCAAAGAGAAAGGGGGGTTTCGGGCTACGCAATTAACCGTTGGAGTACCAAACGACCTCCAAATGGCACGAAACTTGAAAGGCGGTCTACCGGTGCTATACCAAGGCCACTTGGCAAGGCTCGGTCCATTCCGAGAAAGTTTAACACCCGCTCACAATGAGAGACGAAAGGGGAACGCCGGAGGGCATAGGAGCGCCGGATTGCAAAACGGACAACGGGGAAAATGCTCGGATGCATGAGACGAACACGTATGCAAAATGAAATGCGCAAGATGACATGGCAATATGCAACACACAAGAAAATGACATGGCAATGACGGCAAATAACTGACGTACACCTGGCGCAACGAATCCGGGGTGTTACAACACTCCTCCACTAACAAGAGATCTTGTCCCGAGATCTTAGGACCGAGACGGAAGGGAAAAAGGATGAGGTGAAACAAGAACTGAAGAGAAGAAGCAAAGAATCGAGAGCACTCGAGAAGAAGAGAGGAACGACGAGAATGACGAGAATTGAAAGCTCACGGAATCAGATAGACTATGGAATCACTCCGGTTAGAACAAGATAAGAAAAGAAATAAGACTGAAAGAATTTAGGCAGCTCTCCGACTGAACATGGAGAGGATCGAATCATGAACTAGGGAAGATGGACTGATACTTGACGAGAAGAACAACACAAGGCCTCCGGAAGAATTGAAAGAATTGAATGAAAAGAACTTAGAAGGAAGGGTTGAACGGAGTTGTTGAGAAAATCAACAACGAAAGGATAAGCTTGTTGTGGACTTATGGAAAACATCTCAAAATCATGAGGTGATAACCAACCGCAAACGGAAATGATTGAATAGCTGAGAAGAACGAAAGAATGCAAAACTCCACTTCAAAATAAGACGGAGAATTAATTGCACTTCGAAAATCAAGAAGGAAAGATACTTGAGCTCCTTCGATAAGAATCTTGATGAACACTTGAAGAATGAATTAAATACTGACGGACCGCCGTGAAGAACTCCGTTGACAAAAAGGATGATGAGATAGAATGAAGAATGAAAGAATAAGATTAAAGCCTTGCGATGATTTAGATGGAGGTTCCGACGAAATGGCAGAGGAAACTGAACTCCGGAAAAAGAAAAGATGGAGAACACTTGGAATTAGAATTTATTCATCAAGAACAAACTCCAAAGAAAAGGATTAATCACTTGAATGAAATAAGAATAAGATTTATTGTATGCTTATCCTTCATCAAATTAAATTGATGACCAACAATGGATTTGGCATACTACTTATTCTTCTTGAAAAAGGATAGAGAAGGGATAGTACAAAACTTGAGAAGGTCTTCATGAACCACCGGTAGGATTGAAAGAACGAATGGATTGAAATGATAATCAAAGAAAAGAATCTTGAATGAACCACCGTTAGAATTCGGAAATGACTGGTGAAAAGGAATGAATCACCGGAAAGAATTAGAAGAACAAATATGCTCGAGGGGATTTAGATGCAAAAGAACGAAGAGATCATGAGCTGATTAGAGAACACTTGAACGAAGCACCGGGATAAATAGAGAATGATAACTGGAATGATGGCCTCCGGTGAAAAGAAATGGAAAACAACTCCTGACATACTCCGGATGGGTAAGAAAAGAATATCTGACAAATGGAATAATTCGAGGGGATAATATGAAGCTAGAATCACGAATATTCGAGTGAATGGGCAAGATTTAGAGGAAAAAAACTCTTCTTCGATCTTCAACTGACGACGAGAAACACCACTAAAATTACTGAGATACTCCGGGAGAATGAAAAGCAGAGAGGTTGAGCCAAACAATGACAAAGATTTGAAATCGATCTTGGAAAGGCATCTAACTGATGAAATCCATTCTTACGTCACAACTTTGAAAAGAATTGAGAATAACTCCAGGGAAATTAGAAGAGTCAGGTAAGATCCTGGGAAAAGACCTGTGGGTTAGGGCCCACTGAAGAGAAAACACCGTTGGAAAGGATTGTTGAAGAGATAGATGATGCACCGGAACAATTGAAATATTTAAATGAGGTGACAACCTCGAATTAATTGGAACAAAGACGAATCTCCTGAGATGTCTTGAACACTCCGGAATGATTGAATGGCGAGAGGCGAACGAGCAGGGAAAACACTTTGAGGAAAAGAATATGATCAACCCGAAAAACTTGAATTGAGTCCACCGGAGAAGAAAAAGAGATAAAGAATGTCCACCGAGACGAGAATTCAACGATTGAAATGATTGACGAAAGACTGAAGAGGCTCCACATGAATAAAATTGATGCTCGAAAGAGGCTCAGGCTCCAGGAAGAAAAAGCGTTGGAGGGCGGGAAAACAAAGGCAACCTGGAAGGGGAAATCGACGAATATCTTGAAGGGAAAACACCGGTTAAAATCATTGAGGAAAGAATTCAAAGACTTCACACGAGTAGGATGGATACTCGATTACGGACTCTGGTTTCAAGAAGAAGAAGGGTGGGCGGGTGGGAAAGAAAACAACTGAGGATTGAACTCAAAGATGAAGAGGCTCGAGTCGAATTGACGAGAAATGCACCGGATGAAAAGAGCTGAGGAGCAACGATCGAAAAACCAACTGCGTGATCCTAAAGAAAGTTTGAAAGGGGAAGGGGAGTAATTCAAAACACCTACGTCAATATTCCTTACCAGAGCGATGAAGGGGCAGAGGAGTAAAAAGAATTCCTACTCTCCGATATAAGTAGACTCCGAAAACAGTTTTGTTCTAGACTCAACAACGGCCAAACTACACGATCAATCAAGGGGGCTCCTAGGGTCGATCGAGGCTCTCATACCAACTTGTCACGCCCAATATGCGACCCTATCCAAAAGGAACTCGAAGGTCCGACCAAGAATAGACCCGCATATTGAAACGCTTTTGCAAGGTGGATATCATTACATCAACATTACATAATAGATGGGGATACATACATAAGCCATACAATGCCACATGAATACAACATCACAATACATAAGAGCATCATCCGACTACGGATGAAACACAAACAGAAACTCAAACGACATCCACCCTGCTAGCCCAGGCTGCCGACCTGGAACCTATCCCCTGATCGAAGAAGAAGCAGAAGAAGAACTCCAAAACAAGCAAACATCGCTCTCGCGTCAAGATCATCGCGAAACCTGTACCTGCATTTGTTGTAGTAATCTGTGAGCCACGAGGACTCAGCAATCCCATTACCATGGGTATCAAGACTAGAAAAGCTTAAAGGGAAAGGAAGGGGGTAAAGTGGTGAGGCTGCAGCAGCGACTAAGCAAGTATGGTGGCTAACATACGCAAATAAGAGCGAGAAGAGAGCAAAAGGAACGATCGTCAACTAGTAATGATCAAGAAGTGATCCTGAACTCCTGCTTACGTCAAACATAACCCAAAGACCGTGTTCACTTCCCGGACTCCGCCGAAAAGAGACCATCACGGCTACACACGCGGTTGATGCATTTTAATTCGGATCTAGTGTCATGTTATCTACAACCGGACATTAACAAATTCACATCTGCCTATAACCGCAGGCACGGCTTTCGAAAGATTATACCCTGTAGGGGTGTCCCAACTTAGCCCATGACAAGCTCTCGCGATCAACGAAGGAATAGACCTTCTCCCAGGAAGACCCGATCAGACTCGAAATCCCGGTTTACAAGACATTTCGACAATGGTAAAACAAGACCAGCAAAGCCTCCCGCTGTGCCGACAAATCCCGATAGGAGCTGCACATATCTCGTTCTCAGGTCACACCGGATGAGCCAGACGTCGGGTTGGCATAGACGGTTGCCCAGGGGGCGCCGGACATCGCTCCGTTCGGACCAACACTTAGACAAGCACTGGCCCGGGGGGGGGGCTAAAATAAAGATGACCCTCGGGTTGGCCAACCCAAGGGAAGGGTATAGGTGGTGGTGAGGCAAATGGTAAAACCAAGGTTGGGCCTTGCTGGAGGAGTTTTATTCAAAGCGAACTATCAAGGGGGTCCCATAAATCACCCGACCGCGTAAGGAACGCAAAATCCGGGAACATAACACCGGTATGACGGAAACTAGGGCGGCAAGAGTGGAACAAAACACCTGGCAAAAGGCCGAGTCTTCCACCCTTTACCAAGTATATAGATGCATTAATAATATAAGAGATATTGTGATATGCCAACCAAAATCCTGTCCACCAAGGAAAAATCTTCAACTTCACCTACAACTAGCAACGCTATAAGAGGGCTAAGCAAAGCGGTAACATAGCCAAACAACGGTTTGCATAGGAAAGGTGTCAAAGGTTAGAGGTTCATGGCAATATGGGATGGCTGGATAAACAGGTGATACGTAGCGCAGCATAGCAATAGAATGAAGCATCTAGCATAGCAATGATAGTAGTGAGATCCAGGGTAGCGGTCATCTTGCCTGAAATCCCGCAAGGAAGAAGAACGAGTCCATGAAGAAGATGAACGGATGAAGCCAAACTAAGCGTAGACGAACGAATCCTCACGATCGCAACGAAACAGGAACTAACAAGAAGAAGCACACAACATGGTAAACACACCACACATGAACAAGGCATGATGCACGAACAAGCATGATGCAAGACAAGACTACATGAAGCTACTCATGGCAAGAGATGATGCAAACAAGAACAACACATCAAGGCAAGTTTAAATGAGGCCGGGAACAACATATAACAATTCCGGTAAGTCCTCATATGCATATTTCGAAATTGGTCCAGATCTGTATAAACCTTATGTTCAAGTTGATAAACAGCAAGTTAAGATGAACCAAGATGATCTACACGAGATTCTAGTCAAGTTACATATAAAGTTCATTTAGTTCGGAGCTACGGCCTAGAAGATATGAGCAAAATAAGTTAAACATGGCATTGATGCAAAATGCACCCAAACATCAAGCAAACACACCAAAACAAGGATGCAACATGATAATATGAAACTACATGCAATTCTAAGCAAGTTTCATATAGAGCACACTCAAAACGGAGCAACGGTTCAAACACATACACTCCATACAAGTTTAAAGGACAAGCTGTCCAAAACAGCAACTAGGCATCTTGCAAGCACCAAAACAACATGCTACAGCATCTCAACATAATAACAAAAGTTATGGACATGATGTACAGGTAAAGCATAACAAAACATGAACATTGAGCTATCTCCAGAAATCACTAGAACATGCTCAAACACACATGGTAAGATTGCAAGTTATAACAATTCAGACTTTGCAGAAAATAACATCAGGATGCACTGTTTAGAGCTATCAAACAACATGTTACAGGAACTTATCATGGCAAACAAAGGCATGGCATGAATCTACTAAATGCGTAGATCAAAAGTCCCTTACTTACCATAAGCCAAAAAGGATCAGAAAATATGATGGCACCCACGTAAACATGGCAAATTATATTACAGATTCATACATGGCAGAAACAGAATTATGAAGGCATGTAGATGAGCTTGTACCACTCACCACAGAGAAATACATGGCACGACAAGGCAACCAACAGTAAGAAGGCATGTTTGTGAAGCTAAGCATGGCAATAGCAAGGTCATAGGGTGCATGGAACACTAACAACAATCATGATAACAACTGAACTTAATGTTAACAAGCTGACAGCAATATTTTCAAGCAACTTTGGAGCAAGATATGAACAAGCTACAGCAAGCTATAAATGCTACCAGGGGCATGGATGGATAGAGGATGACATGTAGATCAAAACATGTTTGTAGAACATCTCCAGATTATGCATAGAATGATTAGTAGCAACATGTTTATATAGCATCACGAAATAACAGATTCAGCCTAGCAAAACAGCAACATCAAGTACACTACTTAACAAGCTCGATTCACTCACCACAAGTCATTGCATGACAAGATAAGCATAGCATCGTCAAGAAGACATGTTTGTGAAACAAACCAAGTCAAGAACAAGTCCATAGCATGCAATGATCAACTACAACAACCTTGGCCAAATTGAATAACATGTAAACAATCTGTCAGGAAACATTTTGAAGAAAAAGTAGAGCACGAAAATGACATGCTAGGATACTCCATAATTGCAACAAAGGGCATGAATGGGTAGACAATAACCACATGTTCAAAACACCCTTACTGAAGTATCTCAAAATATGCATGGATCTCTCTGTAGAACCAAGTTTACATGGCATCAAAATAACAGCAGAACAGAGACTAAAACAGCAACATCACGATGCCTAGTTTGCATACTTTTTCTAGTCACCACATTGATCACAAAAATACATGGCATACACCAATGTATAGACATGGCATAGTTCAAAACACATGTAGACATCAACCTCATAGGATGCACACATCAATCATGGCAAAAATGACAAAAGAGTTCGTTCTGTTAACAGACAGCAGAAAACATCATGAAGCACTCTTACAACGATGATTCAGGCATCAAGATGAGCTCAAATGAATATGATTCAATATAATGAAATGATGTAGTCGTCGAGGCGAACAATTTGACATATTACACGCATGAAACGGAGCTATGGATGCGGAGATACGATGTGATGAACATGACATGAAAATTACACATATCTGGGACTTTGCAGATTTTCACCTCCGCGGAAAAGTGGACGGGGACGTTCCGGGACAGAGAGATCCGGGACGGGCGGAGGCGTTTGGATCGGGGGAGTGGTGGATCTGGTCCCGATCCGGAGGTCGCCGGAGAAGCTCACCGGAGACGGTGGGGAAGGAGGCCGGAGACGAGGGAGAGGCCGGGGAGGCGCGGCCGGAGGGGCGCCGGACGACGGGGCCGGGGACGCGGCCTCCGGCGAGGCGCGGCCGACGCGGGAGATGCCGGGACGAGGGAGCCGGCGGGGCGGCGCCCGTGGCGGCGCGGCACCGGCGGTGAAGCGACGGGGCGGCAAGGTCTCGGGCGGCGGCGGAGGCTTGGAGGCGCGGCGCACGAAGGAGCTCCTGCGAGGCTGGCGAAGGGCCGGCCAGGGACGGCGCGCACGGGGCTGGGAGGATGCGGAGGCCGCGGCGGGCGGCACCGGCCTGCGGCGGCGGAGCGCCGGCGAGCGAGGCGGCGGGGCGCGCGGCTGAGCGGGCCAGGCGGCGGGGACGGGCACGCGGGCCGGGAGGGCCCGATCCGGATCCCGGAGGGCCGCGGCGCGGGGACGGCGGCGGAGCCACGCGGTGGATGCGGGTTGGACGAGGGGGCGCAGGGCAGACATGTCCGGCTGCTGGGCGGACACGTCCGGCGGCTGAGAGGGAGAGAGGCTAGGGTTTCGGGGGATTCGATCCGCGAATTTCGGGGGAGGTCTAGTTTTATAGGTAGAGGGAGCTAGGAGAGTCCAAATGAGGCACGGTTTTTGGCCACGCGATCGTGATCGAACGACCGAGAGCATGGAGGGGAGTTAGATGGGTTTTGGGCCACTTTGAAAGGGTGTTGGGCTGCAAAGAGAAAGGGGGGGTTTCGGGCTACGCGGTTAACCGTTAGAGTACCAAACGACCTCCAAATGGCACGAAACTTGACAGGCGGTCTACCGGTGCTATACCAAGGCCACTTGGCAAGGCTCGGTCCATTCCGAGAAAGTTTAACACCCACTCAAAACGAGAGATGGAAGGGGAACGCCGGAGGGCATAGGAGCGCCGGATTGCAAAACGGACAACGGGGAAAATGCTCGGATGCATGAGACAAACACGTATGCAAAATGAAATGCGCAAGATGACATGGCAATATGCAACACGCAAGCAAATGACATGGCAATGACGGCGAATAACTTACGGACACCTGGCGCAACGAATCCGGGGCGTTACAGACGATGCAGATGCAAAGGAAGATAACACCTTCTCAGATTTCACCTTAGCAAGGCCAAGGAAACAAAATCTGGATGATCGACTGAAAGACATTTAGCGCTCCGCTTCTAATGTTCTCCTTGATGTGCTAGCATACCCATCTATTGAAATGGTTTGGTGTCTGGAACATCAAGTAACAGGTCGGACTTCGGAAGCCCAAGAATACATAAGAAATAACTACGGAAGTAAATCATGCAAAATCCTTATGGGGAGGTGGCCAACTTCCTCAATCAAGATACTACAATAGTAGGTCTTCTGATTGGGTGTGTTGGCCACGACATCCACTTTATTGGGTTACAGAGAGACCAACACTGTAGTTCTTGGGAAACTTTCCAACCATCATATTTGCCTGAGATTCGGATCTGGTTGGTGTCGGAATAATCTAGACTCATCGAGTCTAGAAGTAAAATGAAAGTTTGCAACACAAATCGACGAGATGATGTTGCGAGATTCTTGGGGAACAAACTACGATAGTAAGCTCCAAAACATGAGATGGTTTTGCTACACACATGTGAACACGTTGTCCCAGACAAGCATGACCACATAGTAGTCTTACAATAAAACACCACCGAGTTCAGGTGGAGAACCATCATCGAGGATATCGAAGTCCTTGCGTAAGGTATACTCTTAAGAAGGAATTTCTTCTCCTGGAACAAATCAGTCAGTGGCTTGGTGTGCTACGGAATTCATATGGAACGAAGATGATCAGTCTAATAGACCACAGAATACTTTGCACGTGCATGGCTGACTTGGGATGATTCCAGAGGAAGCGAAAATAGATTTTCTAGAATTCACGGCAGCAACTTGCACCAAATGCACGTGAATCAGAGGAAGTCACTTCTTTCTTCAACATATGCTTCATGAATAGGTCATGAAGAAAATACTTACACAAGTTTCCGATACTAACTTAGATGTTCCACATGAATCATGGAGAGGATAAAATGCCGCGGATGGGCACAACAAGTCATCAAGATTCCCATGGAGATGGAATTCCACAACTATGTGAACAAGATGATAGTATTGGTCAGTCCCAGAAGATATAATGGTGTATGCTCGAGGAGATAACCACGGGTAAGACAACATTATGAATATCGTTGATTCTGATTTGATTTGATGATAGCCCATACTCAAATCAAAGATTGGATAAGATGATAGATCCCATCACTAATCACGAGGACCAATTGATGAGGATATCACCTTTCTTCAATACACACAAAAGATATCCCTTGAGGATGAACTGAGTCGGACAAGCTTTTATCTTCCAACTCTCCAAGTTGTTGTTTAGCTTAGCCAACTAGCCCAGGGTATCCAACACGGATTCTTGGAGAAAGGGTGGTTTCGAAAACCAACTTGATCACGAGCTCAACATAGCGATCAGGTGACAACCTGGTGATACTTCCGAGAAGATATTCTGAAAATCATGAACCACCGATATGCTATTAAGCTCGAGAACAATCTTGCTTTTCAGGGCAAGACGAGATGATCAAATAAGCAAGGGATTGTCATAGCCCTAACTCATTGATCGAAAGGTGCACCAAAAATAAGGACTAGGTAGCACAATCTATCTTTGAATGTTGATTCAAGAACCAACACGCGAAGAATCAAATTATTGTCCTTTAACTACCAAGCAACATAGTTGCTAGGAGTATTGATTTCACACATCATAGTTCATCTGTCGGCATTCCAGTTGCAACAACACGGGAGCCGAGAAATGAATAATGAGGGCGAGAAGTATCACTATATCAAGAGTTCATAGGAGGGTGTGCAATCCCCATGATAATCCTGACGTGAAGTAGGTAATACTCCAGGGTAGAACAGAATCAAAAGCTGGATTGGCATTTTCATTTGCGGATTACAACTACTTGGACCCAATCCTGGATATGGATGAGGTACTGGAGTTTGTTTCTCCTAGTCATTCCGAATAGAATGGCTTGACGGACCACATGAGTAATAGACATCGATGAACACGAGTGCACGACTACTCCTTACTATCAATTGATAGACGAAGGTCAGAAGACAACTAAAAAGGGACAACTCAAGGAACATATGATTTTCTGAGTTGTGGATGCATGGATTAGCATGTCGAACGAGTTCAACATATTTCTTCCGGATAACCTATGTAGAAAGGTAGAACTGGCAGAGTTGCAAAATACAAGGTAAACTCATCGGGAGCACACTTGTTGTGATCTTTTGGTTGAAAGAACTTCTACCATAAGCAGTTCATGGTATTTGGAAGAAAGAAATACCACGGACCTCGAGGACTATCGCTAAGGTTACTAATAACCTAAAGGAACGAGCACAAACTATCAACACGAGGTAAGTAGGGTGAATCTCGGTTCAAGAACCCAGGGATAGAATGCCTACTAACTAAATGGCATCACGGGATGCTTTCGAGAATGATGGCTAGAATCATCACACTGGGAACACAAAACATGGCTAGATTACTAGGTGATCCTCTAAGACACCTAGGGTCATAATAATAACTCCAACATGTATGTCGAGGCAATAGAGTACCTCAACTCATTAATTAGTGTGATTAACCTGGCCAAAGGAACATCGGAACGGTAAGAAGGGATTTGCAAATGCATCAGACTGTTTAGAAACCTGGGATGACTCGGACAACATAACGGCTGTAAATGCTCAAAATGATTTGAGACATCCAACAAAATGGTGGCATCACCACTCGATCACCACAGTATCAAGATTCTGAGGCTAGCTATGAATACATGGAAGTAGTAGGAACCGAACTGAAGCTTAGAACCATCAATCCTATAGGTCTATGGATTAGTAACACGTGATCCCGATAAAAAGAAGAGGAAGCCTAGTTTCTTAACCCCGTAGGAAAGATAAGATGACTCGGATCAGAAGGGCATAAGGTATAAGGAGTAAAAAGAGCCTTAAGTTCCATCCCACAATCAATTCCCTTATATAATTAAAGAATTTCTAGACTCAACTTTGACCAGTTTGGCTTGGTAATCCTACAGGCAGTCAGGCTCTGATACCAAAGCTGTTAGGACCCTGACTCAATGCCACACCGATCTAGCATGTAACACCTCATATCACTTTGCGGCCTCACGCATGGTTGTAGGACCTTGAAGTATGTCTAAAGGGGCGGTGATTAGACTACTTGACCAATTAAAAACTTAACCTTTTCCCAATTTTAGACTTTGGCAGATTTTAGCTATCTTTGGACAAGTCAAGCAATCTTCACACAATTCAAGCAAGCATGCAAAGAGTATATGAGCAGCGGAAATTAAAGCATGCAACTTGCAAGAATGTAAAGGGAAGGGTTTGGAGGATTCAAACGCAATTGGAGATATAGATGTTTTTGTCATGGTTCCGATAGGTGGTGCTATCGTACATCCACATTGATGGAGACTTGAACCCACAAAGGGTAACGGTTGCGCGAGTCCACGGAGGGCTCCACCCACGAAGGGTCCACGAAGAAGCAACCTTGTCTATCCCACCATGGCCGTCGCCCACGAAGGACTTGCCTCACTAGCGGTAGATCTTCACGAAGTAGGCGATCTCCTTGCCCTTACAAACTCCTTGGTTCAACTCCAAAATCTTGTCGGAGGCTCCCAAGTGACACCTAGCCAATCTAGGAGACACCACTCTCCAAGAAGTAACAAATGGTGCATTGATGATGAACTCCTTGCTCTTGTGCTTCAAATGATAGTCTCACCAACACTCAACTCTCTCTCATGGGATTTGGATCTGGTGGAAAGAAGATTTGAGTGGAAAGCAACTTGGGGAAGGCTAGAGCTCAAGATTCATATGGTAGGAATGGAATATCTTGGCCTCAACACATGAGTAGGTGGTTCTCTCTCAGAAATGGTAAGTTGGAAGTGTAGGTTTGTTCTGATGGCTCTCTCCATGAATGAAGAGGAGGTGGAGGGGTATATATAGCCTCCACACAAAATCTAACCGTTACACACAACTTTCCAAACTCGGTGGGACCGAATTGATAAACTCGGTCGGACCGATTCAGCAAATCTAGTAACCGTTAGGATTTTCGGTGGGACCGACATGCAACTCGGTAGGACCAATATGGTTAGGGTTAGGGCATAACGTAATCTCGGTGAGACCGATCACACAAACTCGGTGAGACCGATTTTGGTAATAAGCTAACCAGAGAGTTGGTCAGGTAAACTCGGTGGGACCGATTCGCTCATTTCGGTGAGACCGAAATGTTACGAAAGGGAAACAGGGAGTTTACTTTGCAATCTCGGTGGGACCGATCGCTCACTTTGGTTAGACCAAAACGTTATGAAGGGAAACAAAGAGATTCCAATCCCATCTCAGTGAGACCAAGATCCCTATCGGTGAGACCGATTTGCCTAGGGTTTGTGGCAGTGGCTATGACATTTGAACTCGGTGGCGCCAGATAGAAAAAATCGGTATGGCCGAGTTTGACTTTGGGTTTAGGTCATATGTGGATGTGAGAAAGCAGTTGAGGGTTTTTGGAGCATATCACGAAGCACTTGAAGCAAGAGGCTCATTAAGCAAAACCTCATCCCTCCTTGATAGTATTGGCTTTTCCTATAGACTCAATGTGATCTTGGATCACTAAAATGTAAAATGAAGAGTCTTGAGCTTTTGAGCTTGAGCCAATCCTTTGTCCTTGATATTTTGAGGGATCCACTTTCATCATCCATGCCATGCCATTCATTGAGCTTTCTTGAAATATTTGTCTTGGAATAGCATTATCTCAATGAGCTATATGTTGTTATGAATTACCAAAACCACCTAGGGATAGTTGCACTTTCAATCTCCCCCTTTTTGGTAATTGATGACAACATATAGATCAAAGCTTCGACAAATGATAATAAGATTGAAAAACATCGTCGCTTTGAGAAGTATGTGATAAGCAAGAGCTCCCCCTAAATTTGTGCATAGTTTAAGATTTGCTTTGGACTGCAAATGCACAAGGAATTAGGCTCATGGGTTACTCTTCCATGTCACATACATCTTGGTGGAGCGCTCAAAATAATAAAGATTGAATACATGGACTCATCACCAAGCAAAGTAAATGATCATACAAGGATAAGTAAGATAGTATCATCTAACAAGCATAAGTGTAGCTTATGATCAAACACATGATCATGAATGTCTCACAGATAATATCATAGTATCTCAAGCAATGAAAAGCAAACAAAGTTCACCAGCAAAGCAAGAGAGAACAAAAAGAAATACTCTCTCTCGAAGCCTATGATCTATACAGTTTTATCCCCCTTTGGCAGCAAGTTACCAAAAAGTTCATAGAAAATGCATAGTACTAGATCGACTCTCAGGCTTGATCTTCAGGTGGTGGTGTAGAGATGGCTCCTTGAACGAAGGCTTCAGTTGATGTGGATGGAGCTAGAGGTGTAGGTGCTGGAGCTGGTTGCACTGGAGCTGTGGGAGCTGTAGCTGGTGCAGATGAAGTGGCTCTAGTGTCTGTCACAGGCACTGCAGCTGATCTCTGAGCTGTAGGCACTCTGGCAAATGCATCAGTGGTTGTCTTGCCCTTCCTCTCCTGCATGTCATCTTGTAGTTGCTCCACAACTGACTGAATCTCAGTTACTTTGACATCTAGATCATAGAATTTTTGTTCCATGATTCTTTCCAGGCTCTCTTAGTTTTGAGTTAGGGTGGCCAACCCCTTCTCAATCCTCAGAGTTGATGCTATCAAGTAACCAAGCTGCTCCTGCTTGTTCTTCAAAAAGTACTCAGATGCCTCCTCTTGAGTTGGCATCTTGGCAGCCTTCTCTTTC
This sequence comes from Triticum aestivum, assembly GCF_018294505.1. NCBI lineage: Eukaryota > Viridiplantae > Streptophyta > Magnoliopsida > Poales > Poaceae > Triticum > Triticum aestivum. The sequence continues at coordinate 382,666,362 of NC_057804.1, read as the reverse complement.
TTTGCTTTCTCCTTCTTCTCTTGAACTTGTACTGATGATGGTTCATTCTCATTCATCACAACTTGATTGCCCTCAAATTCTGGATAGATAGTGAAAATGTTCCTTGTCCTGCAAGTATGTGCCTGTGCCCATCTTTGAGTTAATCAACTCCTGAATTTGTGGGGCATATCCACAACTTCTCTTTTGGTCTGCTGTTGTCCTCTTGATATTCTCAATCATGAGGCTCATGACCTTGAACTTCTGTGGCACATCAAACAAGTGTAGCAAATTTATAGCATGCCCTCTGATCATGTTGTGGTCACCTGACTTGGGCAGTAGAGTATGCCTTAGGATCCAGTTGATCGTTGGGAGTCCTGACAGAAGATAATGAACTGACCCAAACTTATGTGTCTCAACTGCAGCATCTGGGATTTCCTTGTACATATGAGCCATGGTATTGTGATCCATCTTCTTCTTGGCATAGACATCCAAGTCATCTTCCTGCTCCTTGGGTGCATTGATCAGATTTGCCCATTCCTCAATGGTTGATTGGTACCTTGTACCTTCAGACATCCAAACATCCTGCCATCTGGATAGAAATGTGCTGTGGAGTAGAATTGCATAATGAGCTCATCATTCCACTTTGTGAGCTTCTGCCCAACAAAGTCTGCAACTCCACAAGCAATGAAACTGTCTTGCACTCCAGGATAGTGTTCTTCATTTTCTTTCATGTAGGTCCAGTCGACCCACCTAATATCACACACTATAGGCTTCTTGTCCAACAACACTGTCTCATAGAAATCCTGTTGTTCCTTTGTGTGGAACCTGTAATCAACAGCAGTCCTTCTCCTGATAGCATATGGATGTGACAACCTCCACAGTCAGAGTCATGCATCCTTTCTTAACTTCATGTTCTCAGCCACAGGATGAGCATCATTGTGGTCTGGAATCTTTGGCTTTAGCTTCCTCAGGACTTGTCCTTCATCATCTTCCTCAGCAGCAACTTCAGGCACCGGGGCCTTGTTCTTCTCAGCAGCTGGTATACTCCTGGTATTCCTCTTTGGTCCAATCTTGGGCTTGGGGCAGCTTTGGGTGCTTCTTTGGGCTTTGATGTTGCAGCCCCTGACTTTATAGCATCACCCATCAGCTTTTGTGCCTTGGGTGCTGGTGCAGCAACCTCTTCTTCCTCTTCTTCTTCCATCGTGGAAGGCTTTCCAATCACTCCAGCCATGGCCTTTTTGACCCTTTCCTTCCTCTTCTTTCCTTCTGCAGCTGGCTCTTTGGGATCAGGCTTTTCAGGTACTTGTGTTGATCCTCTAACCTTCAGCATAGGTGTCCTCTTGGCAGGGACCTTCCTATTGAGTCCAGGCATTGTGTTCTTTGCTGAGCCATACTCCTTTTTGAGCACTACTGAGGGAGTCCTGGATTAGGGGGTGTCCGGATGGCCGGACTATGACCTTTGGCCGGACTCCCGGACTATGAAGATACAAGATTGAAGACTCCGTCCCATGTCCGGATGGGACTTTCCTTGGCGTGGAAGGCAAGCTTGGTGATACGATATGAAGATCTCCTCCCATTGTAATCGACTCTGTGTAACCCTAGCCCTCTCCGGTGTCTATATAAACCGGAGAGTCTTAGTCCATAGCAAGAACAACAATCATACCATAGGCTAGCTTCTAGGGTTTAGCCACTCCGATCTCGTGGTAGATCTACTCTTGTACTACCCATATCATCAATATTAATCAAGCAGGAGTAGGGTTTTACCTCCATCAAGAGGGCCCGAACCTGGGTAAAAACATCGTGTCCCTTGTCTCCTGTTACCATCCATCTAGACGCATAGTTCGGGACCCCCTACCCGAGATCCGCCAGTTTTGACACCGACATCGGTGCTTTCATTGAGAGTTCCTCTGTGTTGTCGCCTTTAGGCCCGATGGCTTCTTCACTCATCAATCACGGTGCGGTCCGGGATGAGACTTTTCTCCCCGGACAGATCTTCGTATTCGGTGGCTTCGCACTGCGGGCCAACTCGTTTGGCCATCTGGGGCAGATCGAAAGCTACGCCCCTGACCATTAGGTCAGGTTTGGAAGCTTAAACTACACGACCGACATCCACGGGGACTTAATCTTCGACGGATTCGAGCCACGACCGGGCGCGCCGCACTGTCTCGATGGGCATGATCTAGCTCTGCCGCCGGACAGCACCCAGAGTGTCGCTCAGGTGTTCACTCCGACCATTAGCTCGGAGCCGACTGCACTAGCCAGGGACGGACGGTTGGACGCCGCCCCAGGAGTCGCAATCTTTGCGGTGATAGAGCCGAATACCAGCCTAGTCCTTTGCAAGGCCCGTGACTCCAAGGTGCCGGACTCCGTTCCGGACTCTGAATATTCCGCACCCCTTTCGATCGAACCCGATTGGGCTCCGATCATGGAGTTCACCACCGTGGACGTCTTTCAGCACTCGCCCTTTGGCGATATCCTAAATTCGCTAAAGTATCTCTCTTTGTCGAAAGAACCCCGGCTGGACTACGGTCGGGGTGGTTGGGATGCGGACGACGAAGTTCAAACCCCACCCACCACCCACTTGATAGCCACTGTCGACGATCTAACCGACATGCTCGATTTCGACTCCGAAGATATCAATGGTATGGACGCCGATAAAGGAGACGATCAGGAACTAGCACCTATAGGGCGCCGGAAAGCCACCTCATCATACGATGTATGCATGGTGGACACATACAACAGAAACGACAACGAGGACCAAAAGGATGCGGCCAGGGATCGCTCCCCCGAAAAACAATCAAAGCAGTGGCGTAAGCGCAAGGCCAAGCCCCACCTCGACAAAGACCCAGCCATAGAGCAGGGTGAATCAACGAACGACGAACATGCCGTCGAGCATCCGTCCAAACAGGGCGGACAATCCGAACAACCAATCCCCGGGAAAGATAATAGCCCGGACGACCTCATGCCAGACAAATTGCTGGAACATCAGAACCTCCACCAAAGGCTTGTTGCCACTGCACGTAGCCTGAGAAAGCAGAAGCGGAGGCTCAAGACAGCAGAAGATGCACTCAGGATCAGATGGGGCAAAGTACTCAATACGGCACACAAGTACGGCAGTAGTCGCCACACAAAGAGCTATTCGAAGCGGAAACTACTACCGGAATTTGATGAAGAGGCCATAAAGCCCCCACAGTCAGAAAAAAAGGAAGCCACAAGGTCGGATAGACGACCCTATGATTAATCTCACGCATCAAAGGATGCCGCACTCAATATCGCGCGCGATCCGTCCAAGAATTCGCATCAGAAAACTGGCCCAACCAGATCCATCTATAGGCCAAGAAAGTAAGCTCCAGGGAGTGATGCAATGCAACAAATACCTGAACATCGTGGCACGCCTAAATACAGGGGCGCCGCACACCCCCTATGTTTTACTGATGAGGTGCTGGACCATGAATTCCCAGCCGGATTCAAGCCAGTGAACATAGAAGCATACGACGGAACAACAGACCCTGGAGTTTGGATCAAGGACTACATCCTCCACATACACATGGCCAGAGGAGATGACCTCCACGCCATAAAATACTTACCCCTTAAGCTCAAAGGGCCAGCCCGGCATTGGCTTAAAAGCCTTCCCGAAAACACCATGGGAAGTTGGGAAGTGCTTGAGGATGCTTTCCGGGCAAATTTTCAAGGGACCTATGTCCGACCCCCGGATGCAGATGATCTGAGTCATATAACTCAGCAGCCCGGAGAGTCAGCCCGGAAGCTCTGGAATAGATTCCTTATCAAAAAGAATCAGATAGTCGACTGTCCGGACGCAGAGGCCCTCGCAGCTTTCAGACATAGCGTCCGAGACGAATGGCTCGCCAGACACCTCGGCCAAGAAAAGCCGCAAAGAATGCCCGCGTTAACAAGCCTCATGAGCCGCTTTTGTGCAGGAGAGGATAGCTGGTTGGCAAGAAGCAGCACCAGCAACCCGAATACGTCCGAACCCAGAGATGGGAACGGGAAGCCGCACCGTAACAAAGAACCGCGCCGGATAAAGGACAACAGCCCGATGAGCACGACAGTAAACGCCGGATTCAAAAGCTCTCGGCAGAATCAGAAAAAGCCACCCCCCCAAAGACGATAGGGACGAGCTATCCAACCTCAACAAAAATTTGGACAAAATATGTCAAATCCACAGCACTCCGGGGAGACCTGCAAACCATACCCACTGAGATTGTTGGGTCTTTAAGCAATCCGGCAAGCTCAACGCCGAACACAAGGGGCTCAACACACCAAGCGAAGATGATGATGCACCCCACAAGCAGAGCACCGGAGAACAAAAGAAGTTCCCACAAGAAGTCAAGACAGTAAATCTACTTCATGTGACAAAAAGGGAAGAACAGAACGACACCTACAAGACACGCGCCGTACAGCCAGCCCCGGAGGAGAAACCCCACTGGTTGTTACAACCAATCACCTTCGATCATCAGGATTACTCCAGTGGAGACCAGAACGCAGGCTGGACTGCCTTGGTCGTAAATCCAATTATTAACGGACTCCAATTTACAAATGCCCTTATGGACGGTGGCAGCGACTTGAACCTGTTATATTAGGACACAGTCCGCAAACTCGGAGTAAACCCAGTTATAATACACCTCGGCAACACTTCCTTTCAAGGAGTAACGCCAGGCCCGGATAACCCAAGTATGGGTTCCTTACGTTAGAAGTCACGTTCGGATCACCCGACAACTTCTGAAGCGAAAAGCTAACATTCCACATCGCCCCATTCGTAAGTCGCTATCCAGCGCTACTAGGACGTGAAGCTTTCGCCCGCTTTAACGCAATACCGCATTACGCATCCCTTACACTCAAAATGCCTGGCCCAAAGGGCATCATTTCATTACAGGGGAACATAAATTGACCCCCAAAGTACGGGCAAGGGTGCGGCTGCCTAGACAGCCGCCCACAAATCCAGCCCTACTATCCTGGACACGGCTCGACGAGTCCGGCGTCAACATGCTTAACAGCCGCATACCCCCATGTAAGGGGCTCCGTGTGCTCACGCCCGGAGACAATACGGCCCAACTCTTGCTCCAACTATATTTTATTTATTTCGATATAGATTTCTCGCATGCTTATTTTTTTACTAAGTTCCTCTCTTTCGCAGACAAACATCGTGCTACGCCCGTCCAGGATACGGCACAACGGAGACACAGGCGCAGACGTGCAGCAGGGACCCGTTCAAGGATTCTTTTCAGATTAAGACCCTGCGTAAACCTTTTTTACTGTCTCTTGTTGATAACATCCCCCGGCTTTCTCTATAGCCGAGGAGGAGGCTGGCGTCTTGGCATGTGGCCATGCCAGAATTTTTGCACGTACCTGGACACTAGGGGCTTTTTTACCAAGGGCTCTATTTCGGCCCGTCTTCATAAAGACCGAATACCTTAGGGAGTGTTCGGCGTCGCGAGTTTGGCCCTATATGCATCAGCTCTGAATCATGTCTTTGGTCAAATGTTGGGTTTGCCCGGCTCCTGTGTTTTGCTGCCTTACGTTCTGTTATATCGGCTAACGCGGCACCAGGAGACCTACTGCGATTGTGCCCCGGTTCGGCCAGGTGAGCACCTAAGTAGAGAAAGCCGAAAACTGACTGTCATGATATAGCGAGAGACTGGTCAACCACTCGATGACTTTCGGAATCTTTAGGATTCCCCCGCATTAACGAAGGGCCGCTTCCCGGTCAGGCACACTCGCGCCCCGAATTCGGGCGAGCGTGGTGCCCTTAGGGGCTATTCAGTAGCCCCACTGTCAAACTCCTATGGCTAAGTGAAAGTGATAAAGCATTATAGTCCGGTTCCCTAGTTCGCCGCGCCACCACCTCCTTTGTAGGACCAAGACATTGGATTAAGTGTGAAAAGGCGCCTTTTTGCAAACACCCCTGCATTCTATGCGTGGGGGCTGAAGCCAACGACTGCCATCTTTCAGGTTATATACAAATATATACATTAAACGGCCGCATGGGAGGCATCATGATTCTTGCAAGAACAAGTATAAAAAGCTTTTTTTCATAAAAACAAAGTTCGTTTTACAAATAGTATAAGCTATTCGAACACAACATCCTTCGAGCACTGCGACTCTATTATACGAGCGCCAGGAAGAACTTCCTCAAAATAGTGCTTCACAGGTACTCGGATTTCGTCCGAATCCTGGGACGCAACAATACTGGCCTTCATATCTGCCTAGTATGTTTTGACACGGGCAAGAGCCATCTGTGCGCCCTCTATGCATGCCGACCTCTTCATTGCATCAGCATGCGGCAGCGAACCAAGGAACTGCTGCACCAAGCCAAAATAACTCTTCGGCTCCGGCTTCTCCGGCCACAGACGACTTACAACATACCTCATGGCGAGTCCGGATAACCTGTTCAGCTCCGCCCAGGCGGCTAAACGGTCGGATACTGACAGTGGGCGTTCTGGATTGTGGTACTGCAACCAAAAAAGCTCTTCCAATTCATGGTCACCTCGGCTGCGGAAGTGTTCGGTCGCGTCCGCCGCACTTGCTGCCAAATCCAGATAAGCGTTTTCCGCACTCCACTGCCGGTCTAATGGAACATACTTGGGGTCTCCGAACTTCACCCGCAGCATATAAGGCTTTCCTGCCGTGATATCTCCGGCCTGACGCAGCTCCTCTTCATCGCTCTCATGGCAGAGCGAGTATCCTTGGCTTCGGCAGTGATCTTTTCAAGGTCCTTCTGAGCCGCCCTATCTTCTTGTTCAAGAAATTTACAGCGGTCGGCAGCATCCTTCAATTTTATGGCCATCTCGGCTATTTCCTTCTTGCTCTGGCAGTGAGCAGCCTGTTCGGCTTTTAGCTCTTCAGCCGCTTTAATGGCAGCCGCATCACTTTTCCTTGCTTGCTCCTTGGCTCGGGCAAGTTCCGCCCGAAGGTTCTCCACGGCAGCAGCACCATCTACATAAAGTATATACATATAAGGCCCGAGCATCAAGCTCCTATTACTGGGTGTCTTTTGAACATACCTTGAGCCTTGTCTAGCCGCTTATTTACAAGCGCAATGTCGGCATCTGCTACGTCAAGTTGCCGCTTTAGTTCGGCAGATTCATTAGTCCGGCTAGCCACCGAACACCTCGCCACCTTCATGGAATATGCGACATATTATCTTTGGGGTTATGATCCTCTGTGCATCGTCACTCGTGATGACACACAGAGTCTCAGGGGCTACTATTCATACAGGGCACATTTAATATGCGGCTCTACCAAAAGGTACACCTTTTTACATACCTCAAAACCTGTTAGTAAACTCCTGGCAGCTTCGTACAATCCGCTTTCCGCGGATGAAATCCTTCCAATCACCGTATCCATCAACATACGGTGTTCTTCTGAGATGGACGCCCTACCAAGCAGACCCTTCAGCTCCTCTGCCGGCGCGCAAGAGGGTGCCAGACTAGTCTGACGACCTTTTCTAGGGTCCGGACTTGAAAAAACCCTCTGGGACGATACCTCGGGGTCGCCAGCCTCATGAGACGGTGGAACAAGGGGAGGCGTTTCGCTCTCTATCATCTCTGGACGAAGATCCCCTGAAGATGAGCTCTGCTGAGAAGGGTTGAGATCCGAACTGCAAGATAATGTTTCGGTCATTTCCCTCAGGAATAAAACATGAGTGTGATTCATTATGGAACCCCTCCCTTCACTTACGTCTCGGGGGAGAGCGGGTCCCCTTTAGGGGGCGATTCGGCTGGGGCGTTCTCCGGTGCCGAACCCTCTGAAGAAGATTTCTTTCCCCGTTTTGAGGTTATCACCTCCGGGTCTTCAGAGGCAGTCCTTTTCTTTCCCTGATCGGGAGAATTTTCGATTCTTCCCTTCCTAATGGCCTCCTTCGTGGAGGCGGTAGCTCCTTGGGTCCCCCCTTCGCCTTCCGCCAACGGCGCAACCTCCAGCATCCTGGTCAGCAGGGGATTCGGCATGGTCTCGGGCAGGGGGCTGGACACCTGATAAGCTTTGCCTTCGCCATCCACTCCTGTTGAAAGGACAACTCTGCTAAAGGGTAGATTTGATAAAAATATGGATGGTGTATCCAAATACGAGGCTACTTACTTTAGCATCCGAGCGATTGCAGCTCAGACCTACGTGCTCGGACAAATCCGGACACCTTGCTTGTGATCCGAAGAACGATTTGTACATCTCCATGGGTGTCATTCCCATGAAATGTTGTAGGACTCGTGGTCCCTCCGGATTGAACTCCCACAGGCGGAAAGGTCGACATTTGCAAGGTAGTGTGCGGCGAATCACCATGACTTGCGCCACTACGGTCAAATTGATATCTCTTTCTAGAAGATCTCGAATGCGGCCCTGCAGCAAGGGCACGTCTTTGGGCGGCCCCCAAATAAGTCCTTCATTAACCCATGACGCTTGCCGTGGTGGGGGACCCGAGCGAAAAGTAGGTGGTGCCACCCATGTGGTGCCCCTAGGGGCTGTGATGTAAAACCAGTCCCGTTGCCATAAGCCGAGCTCCTCTTGAAAAGAGCCTTCGGGCCATGGAGCGTCGTCCATCTTGCTTATTATAGCCTTTCCGCACTCAGCGTGCTGCCCCTCGATCATTTTCGGTTCCACTTTGAAAGTCTTTACCCACAATCCAAAGTGAGGGGTGATATGGAGGAAGGCCTCGCACACGACAATGAATGATGAGATCTGGAGGATGGACTCCGGAGCTAGGTCGTGGAACTCCAGCCCGTAGTAAAACATAAGCCCCCTCACAAAGGGATCGATCGGGAAGCCTAGCCCCCGAAGGAAGTGATATGCGAACACCACGCTTTCACCGGGCTGGGGAGCGGGAACAGCTTGCCCTTGAGTAGGTAGTCTATGCGAAATTTCACCGGTTAGATACCTGGCATCTCTTAGCTTTCGCACATCTTCTTCCGTAATGGAGGAAGGCATCCACCGGCCTTGAAGGTCGGAGCCGGACATCTTCGAAGGTCCGAAGCGCCTAAAACTAGAGCTTTGGGTGTTGGAACTCGAGGCGAGGGGCGGATTTGATTTGTTTGAGAAGAAGGCAGCCGGGCCTTGGTTCCTTTATAAAGGAGGTAAATACCAAGAGCCCTCCTCGTTACCGTTTGAGACTCGCTTTCAATTAGGGAGTCATACCTAAGTCACGGTTGGGTTACCCACGCCCGTATTGATGAGAATCCCGGAGTAAGCGGACACAATCTCTGCTTTGACAAGACGTGCCAAGGAAACCGCCTCGCTAAACGCGCTGAGGTGGAACGGTAAAATGAATAAAAGCCTGGCCGTGGCATGATGTCACGCTGCGGAAACGTCAGCAGATCCGATTGATGCAAATATTATTCTCTCTACGGTGGAATATGGAACTTATTTTGCAGAGCCGGACACTACCCTGGTGTTCAACATCTTCCATGGAATATTCGAAGGAGGAACCCGCCTTGCAATGCCGAAGACAACTTGCACGCCAGACTCGTCGTCATTGAAGCCTGGTTCAGGGGCTACTGAGGGAGTCCTGGATTAGGGGGTGTCTAGATGGCCGGACTAAGACCTTTGGCCGGACTCCCGGACTATGAAGATACAAGATTGAAGACTCCGTCCCGTGTCCGGATGGGACTTTCCTTGGCGTGGAAGGCAAGCTTGGTGATACGATATGAAGATCTCCTCCCATTGTAACCGACTCTGTGTAACCCTATCCCTCTCTGGTGTCTATATAAACTGGAGAGTCTTAGTCCATAGCAAGAACAATAATCATACCATAGGCTAGCTTCTAGGGTTTAGCCACTCCGATCTCGTGGTAGATCTACTCTTGTACTACCCATATCATCAATATTAATCAAGCAGGAGTAGGGTTTTAACTCCATCGAGAGGGCCCAAACTTGGGTAAAGACATCGTGTCCCTTGTCTCCTGTTACCATCCGCCTAGACGCACAGTTCGGGACCCCCTACCCGAGATCCACCGGTTTTGACACCGACAACTACCTTCTTGGAAGTAGCCTCCTCTTTAGCTGCCACATAGTCCTCATCCTCAGAGTCTGAGGTTCTCTTCCTTCTGGTTCTTGTGGATGCTTTAGGAAAATTTCTAGGAGTGCTTATGCTGCCATCATCTGAATAACTTGAGGGACTAGTGTCCTCACACATCTGAATCTGCTCTTCTTCCCTGTTCTGACTATCACTTTGGTCTGACATGCTACAAACACTGACTGCTGACCCTGTTAATAGTTATAGATGAGATAGAGTGGATGAGCATCACAAAATGCAGAGATTTTTGCAAAAGAATGGTTCAAAAACTTAGTTTAGTTTTCCACAGAAAGCATTGCGGATCAACCGATTTTCAAACTCGGTGATACCGAAGTAGTATTGGAACCTAAACTAGTGAACTCGGTCAGACCGAGTCACAGTTCGGTGGCACCGAGACTGCTAGGGTTTCACAAAGTTCTAAAATCGGTCACACCGATTAGCAATTGTCGGTCAGACCGAGAGTTACTAGTGCAATGGCGTTAGCCGAATCGGTGGGACCGAGTTTTTCAACTCGGTGGGTCCGAGATGGTTTCAGCGGAAACCTAACCCTAAATTTTCAAATCGCATCTATTCTAAGAATTGTTTTGACTGGATAGGAGTGTCTCAATCGTGGCAAGAATCATAATGAACACTGAGGGAGCCCTGGATTAGGGGGTGTCCGGATGGCCAGACTAAGACCTTTGGCCGGACTCCTGGACTATGAAGATACAAGATTGAAGACTCCGTCCTGTGTCCGGATGGGAATTTCCTTGGCGTGGAAGGCAAGCTTGGCGATACGATATGAAGATCTCCTCCCATTGTAACCGACTCTGTGTAACCCTAGCCCTCTCCGGCGTCTATATAAACCGGAGAGTCTTAGTCCATAGGACGAACAACAATCAGACCATAGGCTAGCTTCTAGGGTTTAGCCACTCCGATCTCGTGGTAGATCTACTCTTGTACTACCCATATCATCAATATTAATCAAGCAGGAGTAGGGTTTTACCTCCATCGAGAGGGCCCGAACCTGGGTAAAAACATCAAGTCCCTTGTCTCCTGTTACCATCCGCCTAGACGCACAGTTCGGGACCCCCTACCCGAGATCTGCCGGTTTTTACACCGACATTGGTGCTTTCATTGAGAGTTCCTCTGTGTCGTCGCCTTTAGGCCCGATGGCTTCTTCGCTCGTCAATCGCGATGCGGTGCGGGAGGAGACTTTTCTCCCCGGACAGATCTTCGTATTCGGCAGCTTCGCACTACGGGCCAACTCGTTCGGCCATCTGGAGCAGATCAAAAGCTACGCCCCTGGCCATCAGGTCAAGTTTGGAAGCTTAAACTACACGGCCGACATCCGCGGGGACTTGATCTTCGACGGATTCGAGCCACGACCGGGCGCGCCGCACTGTCACGATGGGCATGATTTAGCTCTGCCATCGGACAACACCCAGAGCGTCGCTCAGGTGTCCGCTCCGACCATTAGCTCGGAGCCCACTGTGCCAGTCGGGGACGGACGGTTGGACGCCGCCCCGGAAGCTGCAACCTCTACAGCGATAGAGCCGGATACCAGCCTAGTCCCCCGCAAGGCCCGTGACTCCAAGGTGCCGGACTCCGATCCGTACTCCGTAAATCCCGCACCTCTTCCGATCAAGCCCGATTCGGCTCCGGTCATGGAGTTCACCGCCGCGGACGTCTTTCAGCACTCGCCTTTCGGCAATATCCTGAATTCATTAAAGTCTCTCTCTTTGTCAGGAGAGCCCTGGCCGAACTACGGCCAACACGGTTGGGATGCGGACGACGAAGAAATTCGAAGCCCACCCACCACCCACTTCGTAGCCACTGTCGACGATTTAACCGACATGCTCGACTTTGACTCCGAAGACATCGACGGCATGGACGCCGATGAAGGAGACGATCAAGAACCAGCACCTATAGGGAACTGGAAAGCCACCTCGTCATATGACATATACATGGTGGACACCCCTAAAGCGGGGGATGGCGAGGAGAAAACGGAGGATGACCCCTCCAAGAAGCAACCCAAGCGCCGACGTCAGCGGCGCCGCTCTAAGTCCCGCCAAAGCAAAAACGGCGATTCCGGCACCGGAGATAACAACACGCCGGACAGTGCCGAAGACAACCCCCTCCAGCAGGATTCAGTGCAGGAGGACGAAGGAGCCAGCCCTCATGAGAGAGCGGCCGACAAAGAGGATGAGGACGACAATTACATGCCTCCCTCCGAAGACGAGGCAAGCCTCGACGACGACGAATTCGTCGTGCCAGAGGATCCCGTCGAACAAGAGCGTTTCAAACGCAGGCTCGTAGCCACGGCAAGCAGCCTCAAGAAGAAACAACAGCAGCTTAGAGCTGACCAAGACTTGCTAGCCGACAGATGGACCGAAGTCCTGGCGGCCGAAGAGTATAAACTAGAACGCCCATCCAAGAGCTACCCAAAGCGCAGGCTGCTACCCCAACTTGAGGAGGAAGCAACTAAACCTACATCACCAGCGTACGATGCGCCCGATCGGCCACCCCGTGGCCGCGATAGAGAGGCCTTCAGGCCCTCAACCCAAGCCGCACCCCGACACCGCTCAAAACATACCAGAGTACGGGGAGACGCAACAGACCTGCGAGACATCTTGGAGAATAAGGCAAGGCAAACAAGATCGATCTACGGATCGCATGGGCGCCCCGCTTCACGTGACGCTAGCCGTCACGCCGGACATAATAAGTATGGCCCGGCCGAATACAACAGACCAAGCTCGTCCGAGCTGCGTCATGATATAGCCCAGTACAGGGGCGCCGCACACCCACTATGCTTCACAGACGAAGTAATGGATCATCAAATCCCCGAGGGCTTCAAACCCGTAAACATCGAATCATACGATGGCACAACAGATCCTGCGGTATGGATCGAGGATTATCTCCTTCATATCCACATGGCCCGTGGTGATGATCTACACGCCATCAAATACCTCCCGCTCAAGCTTAAAGGACCAGCTCGACATTGGCTTAACAGCCTGCCAGCAGAGTCAATTAGTTGTTGGGAGGACCTGGAATCCGCATTCCTTGACAACTTCCAGGGCACGTATGTGCGACCACCAGACGCCGATGACCTAAGCCACATAATCCAGCAGCCAGAGGAATCGGCCAGACAATTCTGGACACGGTTCCTAACCAAGAAAAACCAAATAGTCGATTGTCCGGACGCCGAGGCCCTTGCAGCCTTCAGGCACAACATCCGAGACGAATGGCTTGCCCGGCACCTAGGACAGGAAAAGCCGAAATCTATGGCAGCCCTCACGACACTCATGACCCGCTTCTGTGCGGGAGAAGACAGCTGGCTAGCTCGTAGCAATAACATAACCAAGAGCCCCGGCAATTCGGATACCAAGGATAACAACGGCAGGTCACGTCGCAACAAGCATAAGCGCCGCATTAACGGTGACAATACTGAAGATACGGCAGTCAATGCCGGATTCAGAGGCTCTAAACCGGGTCAGCGGAAGAAGCCATTCAAAAGAAACCCTCAGGGCCCATCCAGCTTAGACCGGATACTCGATCGCTCGTGCTAGATACACGGCACCCCCGAACAGCCAGCCAATCACACCAACAGGGATTGTTGGGTGTTCAAGCAGGCAGGCAAGTTAAGTGCCGAGACCAGAGACAAGGGGCTACATAGCGATGACGAGGAGGGGCCCCGGCCGCCGAACAACAAAGGACAGAAGGGATTTCCCCCGCAAGTTCGGACGGTGAACATGATATACGCAATCCACATCCCCAAAAGGGAGCGGAAGCGTGCTCTCAAGGACGTCTATGCGTTGGAGCCAGTCGCCCCAAAGTTCAACCCATGGTCCTCCTGCCCGATCACCTTCGATCGAAGGGACCATCCCACCAGCATCCATCACGGCGGATTCGCCGCACTGGTCCTAGACCCAATTATCGATGGATTTCACCTTACCAGAGTCCTAATGGACGGCGGCAGTAGCCTGAACCTGCTTTACCAGGACACAGTGCGAAAAATGGGCATCGATCCCTCAAGGATTAAACCCACAAAGACAACCTTCAAAGGTGTCATACCAGGTGTAGAGGCCAGCTGTACAGGCTCGGTTACACTCGAAGTGGTCTTTGGATCCCCGGATAACTTCCGGAGCAAGGAGTTAATCTTCGACATAGTCCCATTTCGCAGCGGCTATCACGCCCTGCTTGGACGAACTGCATTTGCAAAATTCAATGCGGTGCCGCACTACGCATATATCAAGCTCAAGATGCCAGGACCTCGCGGAGTCATCACGGTAAACGGAAACACCGAATGCTCTCTCCAAATGGAGGAGCACACGGCGGCCCTGGCGGCGGAAGTACAGAGTAGCCTCTCACGGCAGTTCTCCAATCCAGGCGTCAAACATCCGGACAACATCAAGAGAGCCCGAAGTAACCTACAACAAATCCGGCTGGCACGTTCCGAGCAAGCATAGCAGTGCGGCCCCAACCCCAGCCTCCACCAAACGGCGATACTGGTACCACGCGTATATAATTACGCCTTAGAGATACCATGGGCATAAGGGGAGGGGCACAACAACGGCACGCCCAGAATGCGGCTCAACCGCGCTAAGGGGATCCCTATTTCGCCATTTTCCTTTTTACACACTTTCAGGACCCAACTATTCGGAAGGCCTGTCCGGCAATACACTCGCCGAACCCACGATGCAACAGCCAGGGAGGGAGCAAGCCACGTCAAAAGTCCAGGCGGTCTCTATAACGAGCTTAATACCTATTCCATTTAAAGTCCCGCAGCTTTCCCCTTGAGGGGGACATGTCAGATAATCCCATCTCTTGCTTACCGCACTTCTTGTATCGTTCTGCTTTCGCAGCAGCCCTTTTTTAATAAACAATATATAGCTCTTACCTATTATTGTACTTATCTATTTTTATATACAAATATGTTCAGTCATGACATTCTGCAACCGTACACTTTGGTACGGACAATACACCAGGGGCTTAAAAAACCCCATAACATGGTGTGAGAAGACCGAACACTCTTACGAGTGCGGCACCCCGAACTTATAGCACTATATGCATCGGCTCCGAATCATGTCTTTGGTCAATAGTTGGGTTTGCCCGGCTCCCATGTTTTGGTACCTTACGTTCCGCATTGTTGGCTAAGGTAGCGCTGGGAGAACTACTGCGATTGTGCCCCAGTTGAGCTGGGTTAACACCTCAGTAGAGAAAGCTAAAACTGACTGTCATGATAGTGCGCTAGACCGGTCGCTGTTCGCGAGGTTTCTTCGAGTCCTTAAAGACTTATGCCGCTTCGAGCGAGGAACCGGACTTATCCGGCCTAGGCGTGGATAGCGCCCCGAACTCGGTCTTCCGAATACTAGGGGCTTCGCCGAAATTTAAAATTATAGAATTCTATGGCTAAGTGAGAGTGATAAAGCATTATAAGTCCGACGGCCTGGTTCGTTGTGCTGAACGCCTCCCTAGATGGACCCAAGAATGGGAACAAGAGCGCTCAGGTTTATCCCGAACACCCCAGCACTCGTGGCATGGGGGTCGAAGCCGACGACTTGCATCTCTCAGATTTGATAAACGGCCGCACAGAAGGTAATATTTTAAATTAACAAGCGTTGCTTAACGCATATGAACAAAGCTTCAGCGTACAGGATAACAAATGCGAGTCTACTCAAAAATTACATCTTTGGAGCACTCATCCGCTATACGGCGGGCACCCTTCAGAACGCCATTATAATACATCTCGGGCGTACGATACTCCTTGCCCGGCGGTGGCGCGTCCGTCAACAGCTTCTCCGCATCTAGCTTGCCCCAGTGCACCTTAGCACGGGCAAGGGCCCGACGGGCACCTTCAATACAAACGGAGCGCTTGACGACCTCAATCCACGGACACGCGTCCACCAGCCGCCGCACCAGACCGAAGTAGCTCCCAGGCATGACTTCTCCAGGCCACAGCCGAGCTATGAGGCC
The DNA here is from genome assembly GCF_018294505.1 of Triticum aestivum. NCBI lineage: Eukaryota > Viridiplantae > Streptophyta > Magnoliopsida > Poales > Poaceae > Triticum > Triticum aestivum. Next base: position 382,650,408 of record NC_057804.1, on the reverse strand, counting down.
CTTCATGGCCTGTTCGGCCACCTTGTGGAGCTCGACCAGCTGCTTCAGCTGGTCGCTCAGGGGCACCGGATGTTCGGCCTCAGCATACTGAGACCAGAACACTTTTTCCGTCGAGCTCCCCTCTTCGGCTCGGTAGTATGCGGCGGCATCAGACACACTACGGGGCAGATCGGCGAACGCTCCTGGAGAGCTCCGGATTCGGGTAAGTAGCAGATAATTAACTTTTATATTTTTGCTTTGCATAAAGAATGCCTTACCCGCCGCTATCTTCTTCATCGCCTCGATCTCCTGAAGGGCCTTCTGGGCTTCGGCCTTAGCGGTCTTGGCACTCTCAAGAGCCAAGGCAAGCTCGGACTCTCGAGTCTTCGAGTCACGCTCCAAACTCTCGTGTTTTTCCACGAGAGCCTGGAGCTCTTGCCGCACCTCCGCCACCCGCGCCTCCTGCTTCTCTCGCTCGGTGCGCTCCAAGGCCGCACTCTTTTCGGCCTTGGAGACCGCCTCTTTCAGGGTCGCCACCTCGGTCGTGGCTCCTGCAACATTAACGTTGGTCCTGTTATTATTTTGCAACCAAGTATTTCTATATACATTTACAGGAGGTACTATGTACCCTCTTTATCCTCGAGCTGCTTCTTGGCACGGCCGAGCTCGCTCTCGGACCGCTCGAGGCTTTCCTTCAATGCATTGACCTCCGCAGTCAGTGCGGCAGAGGTCAGCAGCGCAGCCTGCATTCCCATATTGACATATTTCTATTAGACTCCTGCGTATATCTTTTTAGATCCTCAGCTCGGCTTTTCTTTCCGAACACCGAACTGAGCATCAGGGGCTACTGTCTATGCGGTAATATTTTTATATATGTTTTTGAACACATACCTCAAAGCCCATTAACAGGCTTGTACAGGCTTCCATCAGCCCGCTCTTGGCGGACTGAACCTTCTGAATCACCGCACTCATAACAGTGCGGTGTTCCTCATCGATGGAGGCGCCGTTAAGCGCCTCCAGCAAATTGTCCGGCGCCTCCGGATGGACGGAAGTCGCCGGCGTCGCAGGCTTGCCCTTCTTATGAAGGCGCCGCCTGTCGGACTCTGGAACCGCTGATGGTTCCGGAGCAGTGTCCGGCCCGGGGCCGGACTTAGATCCCTCCGGAGCTTTACCCCCTTTGGGCCTGGAGTCCGGAAGGTCGCCCTGTGGCGCCTCCAGGACCACCTCCTCCTGGTTTTGTCCCCTACGGGACTCCACCTCAGCGTCGTCTGTAGGGAGAGGGGAGGAGGCCATCGGAAGTGAAGCGCTATTCATGTCCGACGAATTCAGAGAGCCGCTGAACGAATCGCCAAGCTGAGCTCTGGGCGGACTGCATAATTGGATTCGGCGTTAGACGCTATCGAATAATAAAGGAGTGCAATAAGTCATTCGGGTAGCCGGACGCTTACGATTTTGCCAGGGGCTTGACCCTGGATGGCCATTCCCCCCCCCCCCCCCGCCGTCTTCGGCGTCGGGGGCGTAGTCCGGCAGAAGGGTCTTCCCCTTCTAGGACCCTCCGGCTTCCCCAGTTGGGGCGGCCTTTCTTTTCTTTCCTCCTCCCGTTGGAGGGGGAGAGGCTTCTTCTTCTTCTTCTTCCTCCTCGTCTTCAGAGGCGGAGGGAGCGTCGGGGTTGTCGGGCAAATCCGACGCCATCGGGCGCCGGGAACTCTTTCGGGTCCCCGTGGCCTTCTCCTTGGCCTTCTTCTCCGGCACCACGTGAGGTGCCGGAACCAGTAGCTTCAATAATTGTGCATCAGCTGGGCCTTAGGGCAAAGGGGCCGGACAGTCAAACAGTCCGGATGTCCTCTTCCAGTCCTGTCAAAGGAACTAGAGTTTAGATCGCACATAAAGTTTGGGTATCCCGTAAGGGACTAAATGTAAGCTTACTTCGGAGGCTTGACGTTTGGCGCAGAATCCGCGATCCTCGGTGATGGGAGGGGAGACCTCGGAACTCTTCAAAAGCACCTTCCAGGCGTCTTCGTGCTTCGTCTCGAAGAGCCGGGATAGAGTCTGGTGCTGGGCTGGGTCGAACTCCCACAAATTGAAGTCCCGTCATTGACACGGGAGGATCCGGCGGAAGAGCATGACCTGGACCACATTGACAAGCTTGACCTTCTTGGTCACCAGGTCTCGGACACAGGTTTGGAGTCCGGTCACCTCTTCCGGATTGCCCCACGACAGGCCCGTCTCTTTCCAAGATGTGAGCCGGGTGGGGATGCCGGATCGAAATTCGGGGGCCGCTGCCCACTTAGGGTCACGCGGCTCGGTGATATAAAACCACCCCAATTGCCACCCTTTGATGGTTTCCACGAAGGCACCCTTGAGCCAAGTGACGTTGGCCATCTTGCCCACCATAGCACCTCCGCATTCCGCTTGTCGGCCTTTCACAACCTTCGGCTTGACGCTGAAGGTCTTCAGCCATAGGCCAAAGTGGGGCTAGATGCGGAAGAAGGCCTCACACACGACGATAAACGCCGAGATATAGAGGATGAAGTTCGGGGCCAGATCGTGGAAGTCCAGGCCGTAGTAGAACATGAGCCCCCGGACGAACGGGTGAAGAGGAAAACCCAGTCCGCGAAGGAAATGAGGAATAAAAACAACCCTCTCATGGGGCCTGGGGGTGGGGATGAGTTGCCCCACATCTGGAAGCCAGTGCGCGACGTCGTTAGACAAGTATCCGGCTTTCCTCCATTTTTTGATTTGCCCCTCCGTGACGGAGGAGGCCATCCATCTACCTCCCGCTCCGGACATGGTTGGAGAAGGTTGAGGTGGGAAGTGCGGGCTTGGGCGCTGGAGCTCGAGCGCGCAGGGACGGATAGGCAGAGGAGGAAGAAGGCGTGAATGGAAAGGGCGGATTCTTATCCCCTTATATGGGCGGCCAAAACTACGAGCCCCCCACCGGCCTAATAAAACTCGCTTATCTCCCAAGCGCCGCGGTTAATGGCGCGGTTGGGATACCCACACCCGTATTGATGAGAATCCCGGAATAAGGGGACACGATCTCTGCTTTGACAAGACGTGCCAAGGAAACCACCTCGCTAAACGCGCTGAGGTGGAACAGTAAAATGAATAAAAGCCTGGCCGTGGCATGATGTCATGCCGCGGAATACGTCAGCAGATCCGATTGATGCAAATGTTATTCTCTCTACGGTGGAATGTGGAACTTATTTTGCAGAGCCGGACACTACCCTAGTGTTCAACATCTTTTATGGAATATTCGGAGGAGGAACCCACCTTGCAATGCCGAAGACAACTTGCGCGCCATACTCGTCGTCATTGAAGCCTGGTTCAGGGGCTACTGAGGGAGTTCTGGATTAGGGGGTTTCCGGATGGCCGGACTAAGACCTTTGGCCGGACTCCTGGACTATGAAGATACAAGATTGAAGACTCCGTCCTGTGTCCGGATGGGACTTTCCTTGGCGTGGAAGGCAAGCTTTGTGATACGATATGAAGATCTCCTCCCATTGTAACCGACTCTGTGTAACCCTAGCCCTCTCCAGTGTCTATATAAACCGGAGAGTCTTAGTCCATAGGACGAACAACAACCATACCATAGGCTAGCTTCTAGGGTTTAGCCACTCCGATCTCGTGGTAGATCTACTCTTGTACTACCCATATCATCAATATTAATCAAGCAGGAGTAGGGTTTGACCTCCATCGAGAGGGCCCGAACCTGGGTAAAAACATCGTGTCCCTTGTCTCCTGTTACCATCCGCCTAGACGCACAGTTCGGGACCCCCTACCCGAGATCCACCGGTTTTGACACCGACAAACAGAATGTGCTGACAATCAGATGAGGATAGCACTGTGATCGAGTTCATACCCTAGTTCGGCGATGAACTCGCTACGGCACAATGGCGGAGAAGAAATCCGTTGACAGCGGCGGAGACCAACGACAGGAGGCGGCTGGCGATGAAGTCGACGATCCGGAGACCTAGCAGGGAGAGCAAGCTATGCGCGGGCGAACAGGTTTGGAGAAAGTTTTCCAAATTTTGCCCGTGGGTATATATAGCCCGACACTGTCGGTGTGACCGAGTGGAACGACTCGGTGGCACCAAGATGCATAACTGTTGACAGTTACAGCAACTCGGTGTGACTGAAAAGTTCAAATCGCTTGCACCGAGATTGAAAACCTAGATCGACTTAGTGATCTCGGTAGGACCGAAATGGAGGAATCGGTCAGACCGAGAATCACAAAGAAGTTTTGGAAGTTTAAGTCTATGACGAATCGGGGACTCTGAGTGCTCCTCACACAGAGTGGTTCGAATCTGACTTGATCAAATTTTGTGATGTAGCATGAATAGAGTTTGAGACGAGAAAAGCATAGATATCTAGAGAAGGTTCTTAGGCATTCTTGTCCATCCACTTGGCCAAAGAAAAAGAAGCCAATCAATCAAAGCAACAAGTGGATGTCCTCGAATGAGTAAAATATGCATCCAACATGCTCACACAATAAAATGGCAAATGAAATATGTGGCAAAGCATGCACAACCAATTCTAGCATCTATCAAACAATTGGAGGTCATCTATATACGAGTATATTGACTTAGGAGTCAAATGAGAACATTTGACCATAGGTCATACTCATCGTTTAAGCTCAAGTGGGGTTACCACTTTTACATAATGCATTGATGTGTTCACATAATTAGAGTTGCTTTGACTCAATTCTTAGAGTAAAGCTCCCCCTAGATGTGAGATCCCCCCTTAGAGGGATGAACTAACCTTGGGTTTTGTCGATGATGACTTCATGTAGGTGTTGAAGATGCGGATGCTCAATGTTGATGTAGATCATTTGGAGCAATCCTTTGGAGTGAGTTGCACTTTCAATACCTACATGGGTTAGTCCCACAAGGAACAAACAAGAATATCCATAGACATAGAGTGATGCACACACAAGATGATGTCCATGAAATCATTAGGTTACCTTGTACCTTGCCTTACCAACATGAGGGTTTATGACTCCTTGAACTAGTGCAAGATGTGGAAGTTGATTGCACTTGTCCTTGCCATAATGATATGAGTGAAGAATGTTGGCGGAGTCACCCTCAAGAACTCTCTAGTTCTTCTTCTTCGGGATCCACATCATCTTGATGGGAATCCTTGGAGTTGTAGTTGTACTTGATGAAGTAGAACTTGACGTAGTCTTGGGAACCCACTTGACCAAGGCCTTAGGTGCTTCTTCAAATGCATCAATCTCTTCTTGAAGCTTGTGCTTGTCTTTGTTCATGTGGTCTTGTGTTGGAAGATCATCATGTGCTTGTGTTCCGTTGAAGGAAGTAGGATCATACTTCTCTTGTTGAGGAACAAACTTCGTCTTGGGGTATTGATCTTATTCCCACTCAACTCCATTGGCATTGAACTTTCGTTCAAAACCAACACCTTGATTCTTCTGGTGCCTTCCTTGCTTGCGTACAATTTCCTCGAATTGCTTACTCCCGGTAAGGCTCTTGTATACACCTTTCGCTATAATTCCCTTCAATAAGCTATTTTATTGCTCAAGTGTAACTTGGCTAAGAGAATCATTAGTGTAATCAATAGAACTACTAGAAGCAACAATATTGGATTTGGCATTATTATTCTTACTACTAGAGGAAGGATCTTTCTTGTACTTGTTACTAGACTTGACTTGAGGCATGTAAGTAGATAAGAGTAAACGCTTGGCAATGTAAGAAGAACTTTTCTTACGGAGATCATCATTGATTGCCTTTAAGAACTCATGCTCTTGCTCAAGATTGAGCTTTTCAAAGAGTAACTTCTCATGAGCCCTTAAAAGTTCTCAATGATCTTCGAAGATAGTTTCATGAGCTAACTTAAGAGTGTTTAGTTCTTTAGTTAGAAGCTCAATCTTCTCCTTATCATTGTCATACATTTTATCTTGATTAGCATGATTAATTGACGTTTCATCATAGTATTCATCACTAGAGTTGTCCACAAGTAAATCATCATCACCTAGCAAGTCATCTTCATCACTATTGAAACCAACATACTCGGGGTGTGTTACCTTTGGACCATTTTCCATGAAGCATCTTCCAATTCCTTCATTTGGTGAATCAAATATGTCGTAGGAGTTGGTTGACACAAGTGCTAGACCGGCAACACCTTCATCTTGAGTATATTCGGAGTCGGAGTGATTGCTTCTCTCGGAGTGATTGTCGGAGTCGGAGCCGGATACCCATTCACCTACATGAGCTTGATGTCTTCGTTTTGTGTAGCTCCTTGATGACTTATCCTTCCTTTCCGAATCCTTGCTTCTCCGTGAGGGTCTTCGTTCATAACGATCATCTCTACTCCTTCTCTCTCTTGGTGGTGATTCTCCTCTTCTACTTCTTCTTTTTGGAGAATCTTCTCTTCTTTTGTAGGGTGCCGTGCACTCATTGTAATAGTGTCCGGGTCTTCGACAATTGTAGCAATTGCGCTCTCGACTAGAAGATCTTTTGTCATTGTAGGACCTTGACTTAGAGGTTCTGCTCTTGTAGAATTTGTTGAAGTTCTTCACCATTAAGCTCAATTCTTCATTGAAGGTTTGTTTCTCACTTGATGATGTGGGAGCTTCACATGAGGCTTTGTAATCACCACTTGACTTGTTGTGAAGTTCCTCGTTATCCTTGAGTGACATCTCATGAGCAACAATTCTTCCAATGACTTCCGTTGGCTTGAGATCTTTGTAATTTGGCATCATTTGGATCAATGTGCACACGGTATCATACTTTCCATCCAATGCTCTTAGGATCTTCTTGATGATGAATTTGTCGGTCATCTCTTCACTCCCTAAGCCGGCAATCTCATTTGTGATAAGAGCAAGCCTAGAGTACATTTCAGCGACACCTTCACCATCCTTCATTTTGAACTTCTCAAGCTGACTTTGGAGCACATCCAACTTGGATTCCTTGACGGAGTCGGTACCTTCATGCACATCAATCAAAGTATCCCAAATTTCCTTTGCATTCTCAAGGCGGCTGATTTTGTTGAATTCCTCGGGGCACAAGCCATTGAAGAGGATATCACAAGCTTGAGCGTTGTATTGCAGCATCTTCAATTCATCTGTGCTAGCTTCACGGTTTGGCTCTCTCCCATCAAAGAATTCACCTTGCAAGCCAATACACACAATAGCCCAAACGGCGGGGTTATGTCCAAGAATATGCATTTTCATCTTATGCTTCCAACTAGCAAAATTAGTACCATCAAAGTAAGGACCTCTACAGTGATAATTTCCCTCGCTAGATGCCATACTCTCCTAGGTTGTGAAACCAAGGCTATGTCCACCAAAAGCTATGGAAATCAAAGCAAATGGGGACCAAAGCTCTGATACCACTTGTAGAACCTGGAAGTATGTCTAGAGGGGGGGTGATTAGATTACTTGACCAATTAAAAACTTAATTTTTCCCAATTTTAGACTTTGGCAGATTTTAGCTATCTTTGGACAAGTCAAGCAATCTTCACACAATTCAAGCAAGCATGCAAAGAGTATATGAGCAGCGAAAAATAAAGCATGCAACTTGCAAGAATGTAAAGGGAAGGGTTTGGAGGATTCAAACGCAATTGGAGACACGGATGTTTTTGTCGTGGTTCCGATAGGTGGTGCTATCGTACATCCATGTTGATGGAGACTTCAACCCACAAAGGGTAACGGTTGCGCGAGTCCACGGAGGGCTCCACCCATGAAGGGTCCATGAAGAAGCAACCTTGTCTATCCCACCATGGCCGTCACCCACGAAGGACTTGCCTCACTAGCGGTAGATCTTCATGAAGTAGGCGATCTCCTTGCCCTTACAAACTCCTTGGTTCAACTCCACAATCTTGTCGGAGGCTCCCAAGTGACACCTAGCCAATCTAGGAGACACCACTCTCCAAGAAATAACAAATGGTGCGTTGATGATGAACTCCTTGCTCTTGTGCTTCAAATGATAGTCTCCCCAACACTCAACTCTCTCTCATGGGATTTGGATCTTGTGGAAAGAAGATTTGAGTGGAAAGCAACTTGGGGAAGGCTAGAGATCAGGATTCATATGGTAGGAATGGAATATCTTGGCCTCAACACATGAGTAGGTGGTTCTCTCTCAGAAATGGTATGTTGGAAGTGTAGGTTTGTTCTGATGGCTCTCTCCACGAATGAAGAGGAGGTGGAGGGGTATATATAGCCTCCACACAAAATCTAACCGTTACACACAACTTGCCAAACTCGGTGGGACCGAATTGATAAACTCGGTCGGACCGATTCATCAAATCTAGTGACCATTAGGATTTTCGGTGGGACCGACATGCAACTCGGTAGGACCGATATGGTTAGGGTTAGGGCATAACGTAATCTCTGTGAGACCGATTACACAAACTCGGTGAGACCAATTTTGGTAATAAGTTAACCAGAGAGTTGGTTAGGTAAATTCGGTGGGACCGATTCGCTCATTTTGGTGAGACCGAAATGTTACGAAAGGGAAACAGGGAGTTTACTTTGCAATCTCGGTGGGACCGATTGCTCACTTCGGTTAGACCGAAACATTACGAAGGGAAACAGAGAGATTACAATCCCATCTCGGTGAGACCGAGATCCCTATCGGTGAGACCAATTTGCCTAGGGTTTGTGGCAGTGGCTATGACATTTGAACTCGATGGTGCCGGATAGAAAGAATCGGTATGGCCGAGTTTGACTTTGGGTTTAGGTCGTATGTGGATGTGAGAAAGTAGTTGAGGGTTTTTGGAACATATCACTAAGCCCTTGAAGCAAGAGGCTCATTAAGCAACACCTCATCCCTCCTTGATAGTATTGGCTTTTCCTATAGACTCAATGTGATCTTGGATCACTAAAATGTAAAATGAAGAGTGTCGGTGTCAAAACCGGCGGATCTCGGGTAGGGGGTCCCGAACTGTGCGTCTAGGCGGATGGTAACAGGAGACAAGGGACACGATGTTTTTACCCAGGTTCGGGCCCTCTCAATGGAGGTAAAACCCTACTCCTGCTTGATTAATATTGATGATATGGGTAGTACAAGAGTAGATCTACCACGAGGTCGGAGTGGCTAAACCCAAGAAGCTAGCCTATGGTATGATTGTTGTTCGTCCCACGGAGTAAAACTCTCCGGTATATATAGACACCGGAGAGGGCTAGGGTTACACAGAGTCGGTTACAATGGGAGGAGATCTTCATATCGTATCGCCAAGCTTGCCTTCCACGCCAAGGAAAGTTCCATCCGGACACAGGACGGAGTCTTCAATCTTGTATCTTCATAGTCCGGGAGTCCGGCCAAAGGTCATAGTCTGGCCATCCGGACACCCCCTAATCCAGGACTCCCTCAGTAGCCCCTGAACCAGGCTTCAATGACGACGAGTCAGGCGCGCAAGTTGTCTTCGGCATTGCAAGGAGGGTTCCTCCTCCGAATATTTCATAGAAGATGTTGAACACCAGGATAGTGTCCGGCTCTGCAAAATGAGTTCCACATTCCACCGTAGAGAGAATAATATTTGCATCAATCGGATCTGCTGACGTACTCCGTAGCATGACGTCACGGCCAGGCCTCCATTCGAATCGTTTTACTGTCCCACCTCAGCGCGTTTAGCGAGGCGGTTTCCCTGGCACGTCTTGTCAAAGCAGAGATCGTGTCCCCTTATTCCGGGATTCTCATTAATACGGGCGTGGGTAACCCAACCGCGCCATTAACCACGGCGCTTGGGGGATAAGCGAGTTTTACTAGGCCGGTGTGGGCTCGTAGCTTCGGCCGCCCATATAAGGGGATAAGAATCCGCCCTTTCCATTCACGCCTTCTTCCTCCTCTACTTATCCGTCCCTGCGCGCTCGAGCTCCAGCGCCCAAGCCCGCACTTCCCACCTCAACCTTCTCCAATCATGTCCGGAGCGGGAGGTAGATGGATGGCCTCCTCCGTCACGGAGTGACAAATCAAGAAATTGAGGAAGGCCGGGTACCTGTCTGACAACATCACGCACCGGCTTCCCGATGCGGGGCAACTCATCCCCACCCCCGGGCCCCATGAGAGGGTTGTTTTTCTTCCCCATTTCCTCCGCGGACTGGGTTTTCCTCTTAACCCGTTCGTCCGGGGGCTCATGTTCTACTACGGCCTGGATATCCACGATCTGGACCCGAACTTCATCCTCAATATCTCGGCGTTTATCGTCATGTGTGAGGCCTTTTTCTGCATCCAGCCTCACTTTGGCCTATGGCTGAAGATCTTCAGCGTCAAGCCGAAGATTGTGAAAGGCCGACAAGCAGAGTGCGGAGGCGCTATGGTGGGCAAGATGGCCAACGTCACTTGGCTCGAGGGTGCCTTCGTGGAAACCATCAAAGGGTGGCAATCGGGGTAGTTCTACATCACCGAGCCGCGTGACCCTAAGTGGGCAGCGGGCCCCGAATTTCGATCCGGCATCCCCACCCGGCTCACATCTTGGAAAGAGACGGGCCTGTCATGGGGTAATCTGGAAGAGGTGACCGGACTCCAAACCTGCGTCCGAGACCTGGTGACCAAGAATGTCAAGCTTGTCAATGTAGTCCAGGTCATGCTCTTCCGCCGGATCCTCCTGTGTTAACGACGGGACTTCAATTTGTGGGAGTTCGACCCGGCCCAGCACCAGACTTTGTCCCGGCTCTTCGAAACGAAGCACGAGGATGCCTGGAAGGTGCTTTTCAAGAGTTCCGAGGTCTCCCCTCCCATCACCGAGGATCTCGGATTCTGCGCCAAACGTCAAGCCTCTGAAGTAAGCTTACATTTAGTCCCTTACGGGACACTCGAATTTCATAGTGTGACTCTATGTGGGATCTAAACTCCCGTCCTTTGACAGGAATGGAAGAGGACATCCGGACAGTTTGACTGACCGGCCCCTTTGCCCGAAGGCCCAGCAGACGCACGCTTGGCGAAGTTACTGGTTCCGGCACCTCACGTGGTGCCGGAGAAGAAGGCCAAGGAGAAGGCCACGGGGACCCGAAAGAGTTCCCTGCGACCGGTGGTGTCGGATTCAATGCCCGACGACCCCAAGGCACCCTCTGCCTCGGAGGACAAGGAGGAGGAAGAGGAAGAAGAAGAAGAAGCCTCTCCCCCTCCCGCGAGGGGAGGAAAGAAAAGGAAGGCCGCCCCAACTGGGGAGGCCGGAGGGTCCAAGAAGGGGAAGACCCCTCTGCCCGACAACGCCTCGGATGCCGAGGACGGCAGGGAGGAATGGCCACCCAGGGTCAAGCCCCTGGCAAAATCGTAAGTATTCGGATATCCGAATAACTTATGGCACTCCTCTGATATATGGTTCCTTCTGATGCTGAATTTAATGATGCAGTCCGCCCCGGGCTCAGCTTCGTGATTCCTCGAGCGAATCCCTGGACTCGTCGGATGTGAATAGCGCTTCACTTCCGATGGCCTCCTCCCCTCTCCCTACAGACGACGCTGAGGTGGAGTCCCAAAAGGGGCAAAACCAGGAGGAGGTGGTCCTGGAGGCGCCACAAGGCGACCTCCCAGACTCCAGGCCCAAAGGGGGTAAAGCTCCGGAGGGATCTAAGTCCGGCCCCGGGTCGGACACTGCTCCGGAACCATCGATGGTTCCAGAGCCCGACAGGCGACGCCTTCATAAGAAAGGCAAGCCTGCGACGCCGGTGACCTCCATCCATCTAGAGGCGCCGGCCAATTTGCTGGAGGCGTTTAACGGCGCTTCCATCGACGAGGAACACCGCACTGTCATGAGTGCGGTGATTCATAAAGTTCAGTCCGCCAAGAGTGGGCTGACGGAAGCCTGTACAAGCCTGTTAACAGGCTTTGAGGTATGTGTTCAAAAACATATAAAAATGTTACCGCATAGATAGTAGCCCCTGATGCTTAGTTCGGCGTTCAGAAAGAAAAGCCGAGCCGAGGATCTAAAAAGATATACGCAGGAGTCTAATAGAAATGTGTCAATATGGGAATGCAAGCCGCGCTGCTGACCTCTGCCGCACTGACTGTGGAGGTCAATGCATTGAAAGAAAGCCTCGAGCGGTCCGAGAGCGAGCTCGGCCATGCCAAGAAGCAGCTCGAGGATAAAGAGGGTACATAGTACCGACTGTAAATGTATATAGAAATACTTGCTTGCAAATAATGACAGGACCAACGTAAATGTTGCAGGAGCCACGACCGAGGTGGCGACCCTGAAGGAGGCGGTCTCCAAGGCCGAAAAGAGTGCGGCCTTGGAGTGCACCGAGCGAGAGAAGCAGGAGGCGCGGGTGGCGGAGGTGCGGCAAGAGCTCCAGGCTCTCGTGGAAAAACACGAGAGTTTGGAGCATGACTCGAACACTCGAGAGTCCGAGCTTGCCTTGGCTCTTGAGAGTGCCAAGACCGCTAAGGCCGAAGCCCAGAAGGCCCTTCGGGAGATCGAGGCGATGAAGAAGATAGCGGCGGGTAAGGCATTCTTTATGCAAAGCAAGAATATAAAAGTAAATTATCGGTTACTTACCCGAATCCGGAGCTCTCCAGGAGCATTCGCCGATCTGCCCCGTAGTGTGTCTGATGCTGCCGCATTCTACCGAGCCGAAGAGGGGAGCTCGACGGAGAAGGTGTTCAGATCTCAATATGCTGAGGCCGGACATCCGGTGCCCCTGAGCGACCAGCTGAAGCAGTTGGTCGAGCTCCACAAGGTGGCCGAACAGGCCATGAAGGGCCTCATAGTTCGGCTATGGCCTGGGGTAGCCATGCCTGGGAGCTACTTCGGTTTGGTGCGGCGGCTGGTGGACGCTTGTCCGTGGATCGAGGTCATCAAGCGCTCCGTCTGCATTGAAGGTGCCCGTCGGGCCCTTGCCCGTGCTAAGGTGCACTGGGGCAAGCTAGATGCGGAGAAGCTTTTGACGGGCGCGCCACCGCCGGGCAAGGAGTATCGTACGCCCGAGATGTATTATAATGGCGTCCTGAAGGGTGCCCGCCGTATAGCGGATGAGTGCTCCAAAGATGTAATTTTTTAGTAGACTCGCATTTGTTATCCTGTACGCTGAAACTTTGTTCATATGCATTAAGCAACGCTTGTTAATTTAAAATATTACCTTCTGTGTGGCTGTTTATCAAATATGAGAGATGCAAGTCGTCGGCTTCGACCCCCATGCCACGAGTGCTGGGGTGTTCGGGATAAACCTGAGCGCTCTTGTTCCCATTCTTGGGTCCATCTAGGGAGGCGTTCAGCATAACGAACCAGGCCGTCGCACTTATAGTGCTTTATCACTCTCACTTAGCCATAGAATTCTACAATTTTAAATTTCGGCGAAGCCCCTAGTATTCGGAAGACCGAGTTTGGGGCGCTATCCACGCCTAGGCCGGATAAGTCCGGTTCCTCGCTCTAAGCGGCATAAGTCTTTATGGACTCGAAAAACCTCGCGAACAGCGACTGGTCTCTCGCACTATCATGACGGTCAGTTTTAGCTTTCTCTACTGAGGTGTTAACCCAGCTCAACTGGGGCACAATCGCAGTAGTTCTCCCAGCGCTACCTTAGCCAACAATGCGGAATGTAAGGTACCAAAACATGGGAGCCGGGCAAACCCAACTATTGACCAAAGACATGATTCGGAGCCGATGCATATAGTGCTATAAGTTTGGGGTGCCGCACTCATGAGAGTGTTCGGTCTTCTCGCACCATGTTATGGGTTTTTTTAAGCCCCTGGTGTATTGTCCGTACCAAAGTGTACGGTTGCAGAATGTCATGACTGAACATATTTGTGTATGAAAAATAGATGAGTACAATAATAGATAAGAGCTATGTATTGTTTATTAAAAAAGGGGCTGCTATGAAAGCAGAACGATACAATAGTGCGATAAGCAAGGGATGGGATTATCTGACATGTCCCCCTCAAGGGGCAAGCTGCGGGACTTTAAATGGAATAGGTATTAAGCTCGTTATAGAGACCACCTGGAGCTTGATCTCTCCCTGGCTGTTGCATCATGTGTTCGGCGAGTGTATTGCCGGACAGGCCTTCCGAATAGTTGGGTCCTGAAAGTGTGAAAAAAAGGAAACGGCGGAATAGGGAGCCCCTAAGTGCGGTTGAGCCGCATTTTGGGCGTGCCGTAGTTGTGCCCCTCCCCTTATGCCCATGGTATCTCTAAGGCGTAGTTATGTACGCGTGGTACTGATATCACCGTTTGGCGAGGGCTAGGGTTGGGGCCGCACTGCTATGCTTGCTCGAAGCGTGCCAGCCGGGTTTGTTGTAGGTTACTTCGGGCTCGCTTGAAGTTATCTGAACGCTTGACACCTGGATTGGAGAGTTGCCTTGAAAGGATACTCTATACTTCCGCCGCTAGGTCCGCCGTGTGCTCCTCCGTTCGGAGAGAGCGTTCGGTGTTTCCATTTACCGTGATGAATCCGCGAGGTCCTGGCATCTTGAGCTTGAGATATGCATAGTGCGGCACCGCGTTGAATTTTGCAAATGCGATGTGTCTGAGCAGGGCGTGATAGCCACTGTGGAATGGGACTATGTCAAAGATTAATTCTTAGCTTCAGAAATTATCCGGGGATCCGAAGACCACTTCGAGTGTAACCGATCCTGTACAACTGGCTTCTACACCTGGTATGACGCCTTTGAAGGTTGTCTTTGTGTGTTTAATCCTTGAGGGGTCGATGCCCATTTTTCGCACTGTATCCTGATAAAGTAGGTTCAGGCTGCTACCCCCGTCCATTAGGACTCTGGTGAGGTGAAATCCGTCGATAATTGGGTCAAGGACCAATGCGGCAAATCCGCTGTGACGAATACTAGTGGGATGGTCCCTTCGATGAAAAGTGATCGGGCAGTTGGACCATGGGTTGAACTTTGGGGCGACTGGCTCCAACGCATAGACGTCCTTGAGAGCACGCTTCTGCTCCCTTTTGGGGATGTGGGTTGCATATATCATGTTCACCGTCCGAACTTGCGGGGGAAATCCCTTCTGTCCTTTGTTGTTCGGCGGCCGGGGCTCCTCCTCGTCATCGCTATGCAGCCCCTTGTCTCTTGTTTCGGCACTTAACTTGCCTGCCTGCTTGAACACCCAACAATCCCTGTTGGTGTGATTGGCTGGCTGTTCGGGGGTGCCGTGTATCTGGCACGAGCGATCGAGCATCCTGTCTAAGTTGGATGGTCCCGGAGGGTGTCTTTTGAATGGCTTCTTCCGTTGACCGGGTTTAGAGCCTCTGAATCCGGCGTTGACTGCTGTATCTTCAGTATTATCGCCGTTAATGCGGCGCTTATGCTTGTTACGACGTGACCTGCCATTGTTGTCCTTGGTATCCGAATTACCAGGGCTCTTGGTTATGTTATTGCTATGAGCTAGCCAGCTGTCTTCTCCCGCATAGAAGTGGGTCATGAGTGTCGTGAGGGCTGCCATAGATTTCGGCTTTTCCTGTCCTAGGTGCCGGGCAAGCCATTCGTCACGGATGTTGTGCCTGAAGGCTGCAAGGGCCTTGGCGTCCGGACAGTCGACTATTTGGTTTTTCTTGGTTAGGAACCGTGTCCAGAATTGTCTGGCCGATTCCTCTGGCTGCTGGATTATGTGGCTTAGGTCATCAGCGTCTGGTGGTCGCACATAAGTGCCCTGGAAGTTGTCAAGGAATGCGGATTCTAGGTCCTCCCAACAACTAATTGACTCTCTCGCAGGCTGTTAAGCCAATGTCGAGCCGGTCCTTTAAGCTTGAGCAGGAGGTATTTGATGGCGTGTAGATCATCACCACGGGCCATGTGGATATGAAGGAGATAATCCTTGATCCATACCGCGGGATCTGTTATGCCATCGTATGATTCGATGTTTACGGGTTTGAAGCCCTCGGGGATTTGATGATCCATTACTTCGTCTGTGAAGCATAGTGGGTGTGCGGCGCCCCTGTACTGGGCTATATCACGACGCAGCTCGGATGAGCTTGGTCTGTTGTATTCGGCTGGGCCGTACTTATTATGTCCGGCGTGACGGTTAGCGTCACGTGGAGCGGGGCGCCCATGCGATCCGTAGATCGATCTTGTTTGCCTTGCCTTATTATCCAAGATGTCTCGCAGGTCCGTTGCGTCTCCCCGTACTCTGGTATTTTTTGAGCGGTGCCGGGGTGCGGCTTGGGTCAAGGGCCTGAAGGCCTCTCTATCGCGGCCACGGGGTGGCCGATCGGGCGCATCGTACGCTGGTGATGTAGGCTTAGTTGCTTCCTCCTCAAGTTGGGGTAGCAGCCTGCGCTTTGGGTAGCTCTTGGATGGGCGTTCTAGTTTATACTCTTCGGCCGCCAGGACTTCGGTCCATCTGTCGGCTAGCAAGTCTTGGTCAGCTCTAAGCTGCTGTTGTTTCTTCTTGAGGCTGCTTGTCGTGGCCACAAGCCTGCGTTTGAAACGCTCTTGTTCGACGGGATCCTCCGGCATGATGAATTCGTCGTCGTCGAGGCTTGCCTTGTCTTCGGAGGGAGGCATATAATTATCGTCCTCAACCTCTCTGGCGGTCGCTCTCTCATGAGGGCTGGCTCCTTCGTCCTCCTGCACTGAATCCTGCTGGAGGGGGTTGTCTTCGGCACTGTCCGGCGTGTTGTTATCTCTGGTGCCGAAATCGCCGTTTTTGCTTTGGCGGGACTTAGAGCGGCGCCGCTGACGTTGGCGCTTGGGTTGCTTCTTGGAGGGATCATCCTCCGTTTTTCCTCGCCATCCCCCGCTTTAGGGGTGTCCACCATGTATATGTCATATGACGAGGTGGCTTTCCAGTTCCCTATAGGTGCTGGTTCTTGATCGTCTCCTTCATCGGCATCCATGCCGTCGATGTCTTCGGAGTCAAAGTCGAGCATGTCGGTTAAATCGTCGACAGTGGCTACGAAGTGGGTGGTGGGTGGGCTTCGAATTTCTTCGTCGTCCGTATCCCAACCGTGTTGGCCGCAGTTCGGCTAGGGCTCTCTTGACAAAGAGAGAGACTTTAATGAATTCAGGATATCGCTAATAGGCGAGTGCTGAAAGACGTCCGCGGCGGTGAACTCCATGACCGGAGCCCAATCGGGCTTGATCGGAAGAGGTGCGGGATTTACGGAGTCCGGAGCGGAGTCCGGCACCTTGGAGTCATGGGCCTTGTGAAGGACTAGGCTGGTATCCAGCTCTATCGCCGTAGAGATTGCAGCATCCGGGGCGGCATCCAACCGTCCATCCCCGAATAGCGCAGTGGGATCTGAGCTAATGGTCGGCGCGGACACCTGAGCGACGCTCTGGGCGTTGTCCGGTGGCAGAGCTAAATCATGCCCATCGTGACAGTGCGGCGCGCCCGGTTGTGGCTCGAATCCGTCGAAGATCAAGTCCCCGCGGATGTCGGCCGTGTAGTTTAAGCTTCCAAACTTGACCTGATGGCCAGGAGCGTGGCTTTCGATCTACTCCAGATGGCCAGACGAGTTCGCCCGCAGTGCGAAGCCGCCGAATACAAAGATCTGTCCGGGGAGAAAAGTCTCATCCTGGACCGCATCGCGATTGACGAACAAAGAAGCCATCGGGCCTAAAGGCGACGACACAGAGGAACTCTCAATGAAAGCACCAATGTCGGTGTCAAAACCGGCGGATCTCGGGTAGGGGGTCCCGAACTGTGCATCTAGGCGGATGGTAACAGGAGACAAGGCACACAATGTTTTTACCCAGGTTCGGGCCCTCTTGATGGAGGTAAAACCCTACTCCTTCTTGATTAATATTGATGATATGGGTAGTACAAGAGTAGATCTACCACGAGATCGGAGTGGCTAAACCCTAGAAGCTAGCCTATGGTATGATTGTTGTTCGTCCTACGGACTAAAACTCTCCGGTTTATATAGACACCGGAGAGGGCTAGGGTTACACAGAGTCGGTTACAATGGGAGGAGATCTTCATATCATATCGCCAAGCTTGCCTTCCACGCCATGGAAAGTTCCATCCGGACACGGGATGGAGTCTTCAATCTTGTATCTTCATAGTCCGGGAGTCCGGCCAAAGGTCATAGTCCGGCCATCCGGACACCCCCTAATCCAGGACTCCCTCAAAGAGTCTTGAGATTTTGAGCTTGAGCCAATCCTTTGTCCTTGTTATTTTGAGGGATCCACTTTCATCATCCATGCCATGCCATTCATTGAGCTTTCCTGAAATATTTGTCTTGGAATAGCATTAGCTCAATGAGCTATATGTTGTTATGAATTACCAAAACTACCTAGGGATAGTTACACTTTCAATGGTATTCCCTCGGGTGTGGCCTTACCAGGCCCGGGACCGTTTGCGCCTTTTGGCACATGTATATGATAGTGTCGCTAGCATCCATATGACAAGGACCCCGGGCTGACATGGCTAGTCGTGAACCGAAAGTGGCACTAACTTACAGGGACATGCATACATGACCCAGTAATGAACGTGTCGGTCATCAGCAAGTGAATCCAGGCTATAGCAACTGGGCTAGCAGGACTCCGGTAAACAGGGCTGTAGCAGGCTAACAGGACTCCGGTAGACACCGCGTGGCATTTCCCCGAAGGGACAGACACAAGAACGAAGAAGGACACAAGCCGGCCAACCTAAGTGTTCCGGAGCAGTAGCAAGCTACCAAGTCTCAATGGAACCACTAGGAGACATTTCCTAGTAAGAGAGGCTACCAAAGATAAACAACTAGATAGTCAGATCCCACACATACCAAGCATTTCAACAACATACACACAATATGCTCGATATGTGCAAATACAAAATGGCATCACAACATGCCTCTACAACTCACGTATTTTATTCAATAGGCTCCAAGGAGTGAGATATTACAAACATGGTTCTCTCGACCCAGCATTCAGAGCATACAAGTCAAAGCACATGCGGAAGCTTAACATGTCTTAGTACAGACAACTATAAATGAAAAAGGCTGAGGAGCCTGACTATCTACCAGATCCTGCCGAGGGCACAAGATCGTAGCTGAGGTAACAAGTTAAACATCGAAGTCCAAGCGGAACTACTAGCGAGACTGAAGTCTCTCTGCAAAAACATAAATTAAGCAAACGTGAGTACAAATGTACCCAGCAAGACTTACATCAGAACTAACTACATATGCATCATTATCAACAAAGGAATGGTGGGGTTTAACTGCAGCAAGCCAGCTTTGACTCGGTGGCTATCCTAAACTACGACCGCAAGTAACTCTTTTGAGGTGGCGCACACGAGTCCACATATTCACCATATCAATACACCACTATGGATCCGTTCCCATCTCCCTACGAGAACGCCATCCATAGCACTCACGCTTATCTTGCACATTTTAGAGTATCCACTTTCACTTGTCTATGAACTGTATAGGCAACCCAGAGGTCCTTTACCGCGGATGCGGCTATTCGAATAGATCATATTAACCCTGCAGGGGTGTACTTCTTCACACACGCTCTCGCCACTTACCGCCATGTACACGTCATGTATCTTGACAACCTTCAAGCGGAAGCCTGGCGAGGGTGTCGGCCACGACCTGACTAACCACACAAGTCTCTAGTCCTGGTTTATTTCTTATTCGTGTTCCATCCGCAGGAGATCCGGCCGGGGTGTCGCTCACGGCCCCAAACAATGTGTACAGGGTTCCCAAGCCCACCTCGACAGATGGATCTACGCTTGGTACACCATGCCATGGTGCCTAGTCTGTCCCAAGCCCACCTATACCGGGTACCACTCGGTAGATTACTAACACAACCTACAAACACCAAAAACTAGTTGCAACTCCTGGACAGAGATCAGGTAGATTAATAAGTCGAGAGGGGCACTTAAGCATTCCAATGCGTGGTAGTAGCTGTTCATGGATCACAAACACATAACTCAGTTCCTGAGGACGGCTTCAATGAGACAACCCACCATGTACTCCTACATGGCCTCTCACCGATACCTTTACCAAATCGTGTTCACACACTTAGCTCACAACAGTAGGACATGTTCACACACCTCTAATTCATCCCCGATGAATCAGACCTAACTCAACTCTAAGCAGTAGCAGGCATGACAAGCAAGCATGAATGAGTAGGCACATCAGGGCTCAAACAACTCCTACTAATGCTAGTGGGTTTCATCTATTTACTGTGGCAATGATAGGTCATGCAGAGGAAAGGGGTTCAGCTACCGCAGCATGTAATAGTTGAAACATTGTTGTCCTAATGTAGTAAAAGAGAGCGGGAGCAAGAGAGTGGGATTGTATCGGAATGAACAAGGGGGTTTTGCTTGCCTGGCACTTCTGAAGATAGTATAGTCTTCATCGGTGTCATCGATCTCATCGTCGGAATGTCGTCTATTGAGAAGGGACAAATACTGGCAAACAAGGAAGACCACAATCAATGCAATGCACAATATGATGCATGATCATGACATGGCAATATGTTGTGGTTTGAGCTAATGTAACTAGCAACAATTTAAATGAAGTTGGTTTGAATCCAGGATTCAAATTCAAACTCCACATGTGGATATTCAAATGCCATTTATATGATTTGTCTTAAACAGTAGCTATCAGTTGTTCTAACATGCATGAAAATGGTACAGATGGATAGATTGGATTTTTCTGATTATTTTTCATATATAACTAATTTCATCTGAGTTATGGTTGAATTTCTATGAATTTTAGAAGGTTTGGGCATTTTTTGGAATTTCCCGAATTAAGTTAAATCCATAATATGAGTTATTGCATCAACACTGCGTCACTGTGACGTCAGCTGGTCAACGGGGCCGGTCCAGGTCAAACCTGACGGCTGGGACCCACATGTCAGTGTAACAACTAACTAACAGAGTTAGTTAGTGTTAGGTTAGCACTAACCTAGGTTAGTTAGTGCCTGGGCCCACTGGTCAGTTAATCAACCAATTAACTAGGTTAATTAGCACTAACTAATTTAGCACCTAAACTAAACATGCATGGCCCACACGTCAGTGACCCTGGGGGGGGTCAAACCGACCGGCGACTCGACGCTGACGAGGTCCGAGACGGCGGCGCGGCTCGGAAATCGCCCACATGGCATGGACGAGGCCATTCTTGGGCTCGTTGGAGAGCTCTTGCAAGCGCGCATCGAGTGGTGGTGGCGGCCAGGACTATGGTGGCTGGAGCCGACGACGGTGAGCTCCAAGGCGGCGGCCAGAGTGCGGGCGTGCACGGAAACGAGGCTACGGAGCACGGCATGAGATTCTTGTGGGTGTGCTCGGCTCCTGGGAGTGCACTGAGTGTAGTGACGTGCTCGGTTTGGACGGAGGCGAACCAAAACGACGACGGTGAAAAGTCCGGTGCCGGTGAGGTCTCGGTCTCGACAGGAACACGGGCTACGGTGAGCTAATGGACATGGGAGCAGGGGGATCGGTAGAGGAGCTCACGGTGAGTGCAGAGGTGGCCTCGGCGTGCTCAAGGAAGCTCCTGAGCGAGCGGGGTGGCGAGGGGGACCTCCGGCGGCCGGCAACAAAGATGATGAAGATGGCGACGATGCAAGGCCTCCGACAAGGCATGGCTGGATGGAGAGGACGACGACGTTGTGGCGGAGCTCGGAGACTCGATGGGGAGGCGAGGGAAGCATGGTGGCCGCGGGAACGTCGATCAGTAGCGACGGTTGCGCTCGGGCGCGAGAGGGAGAGAGAGCACAGGAGGGGAGAGGCACAGGAGAGTGAGAGGGGCCAGGGGGTGCGTGGCATCGTCTAGGAGCACCGGGGAGGAGCCAGGCAGGTAGGAAGGGAGGAGGTGGCCGGCGCGGGGCGGGCACGCGCCTCCGTCCTTCTGGCGGGGGGAGGAAGACGACAGGGAGGTGGCGGTGGTGGGCTGGGCCAGCTCGTGGGCCAGCCAAGTGGGCTGCAAAGGTGAGACAAGGTGAGTCCTTCTCTCTCTCTCTCTCTCTCTCTCTCTCTTTATTTCTGTTTTCTATTTTGTTATTTTGTTCTGGGCTTTATTAAAAATACCTAGACAGATCCAAAAATCATAAAACTGCTCAATGCCACTGTTTTGAATATAACCAACAACAAACATTTTAGTTTATGATTATTTGAGCATTTAAAATAGTTAATAGCAGTTAAATGCCCAGATGCAAATACTATATGATTTAATTTAGAGCCCAAATATGTCATGGAAAAATGTGAACCACCTCTGGTTATTGTTTCTAGCATTTTCCAGAAATGATGAACATTTTTGAAAGCCATTTGGATTTACTGAGAATATTTTAATTGAACCTAGTGAAATCCTTTGATGCTAGGGTTTAGGCAATCCCCATTTCAAGTTTCTTTCAAGATTAAACATGATGCACACATGAAGCTGGCCTAGTGCATTGCCAGAAGCTAGGGATGTGACATGACTACATATGCTATTATGTACAAAATCATGGCAAAATTGGTGCCCCCATAATTTAGGTATGATTTACAAATGCGATATGATATCAAATTCAAATAATTGAATGGACTTCATGTTGAATTTGTTTTTTTAAACCACCTTAAGTTGAATTCAAATGTATGCTAGTTCATAGGTAGCTATTTATAATGTTCATTGTGTAACTTTCATATGTATAATGTGCTTTACACACACAACATGAACTATACTGACGTTTATATTCGATTGCTAAAGCGATGCATTGTCTGGAGTTCAAAACACTAACTATGTAAATCAATTGTGTCCAATAATAACATAGACATGCTCAAATTCGATAGAATCTAGATGTCTGATGGATCAATGACCGCTCCTTACGCGAATTGCAAATATCATGATCCCATCCTAATATTTGGATACAATTTATATCTTTAATCAATGTGTATAACAGTCTTTTACGTGTAGTTTCACTCTCCATTGGAGGTCTCTCACACATGCTCACACACCCTCTCTCGAGGTGTCTTTCTCGCACACATGCTCTAGATATAACCCTCCCTCCCTCTCGTAACCATTTACAACTGTTTTCACTAACCTTTATCACAAGCACTCTTCCTCTCGCAAGCATACACACGCATAATCCCCATCAACCCTTTCTATATACATGGACCTTCCTACATGTCTCATGTACGCACATTATCTTTAGGCCTGTCTCTCACGCATTGTCTCACACCTCTCTTCCTAATCGACGAGTATGATTCTAGCAGAGCATTCTGTTGGATGCCCCTTAAAGTTAGGTTGGATGAATAGTAATATCAGAGATAAATGGGTTACCTTAGTCCGAGAACCTAGGGTTACAAATCCTAGCCGGCTTTGTCAGTGGACACAGAGTCCTTCACAATTCTGCTATCTTTGTCTTGTACGACTAGTCATCCATGGGTCTTCCTAAATGCATTACGGGCCGACCAATGTGGCGCAGGACGGAACCGAACGAAGGGCCTCACCTCGACCCACCGCACCTCACGTGGTGACACACCCTCTGCCCCCACGTCTCATTATCTTCTCACACCCACACATACCAACATAAACACCACACACACAAAAAATTTCTCCTGGTGCCTCTATTCCCTCCCCCCTTGCATATACACACTCAAGGGAATGGAACCTCTCGTCGTGATGTCATATTCCTCTCTCTCTCTAGACCACTCTCATTTCTCGTGCTATCTCTCCCACGCCCCCCTGTCGGCCCCTCTATCCATGCCTCTCTCGAATACGTAACACGCACACATACCTCTCTAGGCCCCGCCAAATACATCAACTACACATTCACACATGTTACATCACATACCACATTGATCTGAAAATCCCTCTCTTCACGTTTATTTCGCATACAACATTCCTTTTGAATAAAGTGTGGCCAAAAAATTATTTTAGAGTTTCTACATATATACAACATTACAAATTTATATGGAGGAGTACAAACGCTAATTTGCATTGCATGGTGTCCACAATGATATTTATTCCGCACAATGAATTTGTATATTTTTATACTACTAGTAAAGATTTGCGTGCGTTGCAACGAGAGAAAATAATATCACTATCTCGAATAGCATGGCTCAAGACGCACACCATTTCAACATGGCGGGGAAGCACTTAATAGCATAAACATTGAATATGAAATACTTCTAAAGTTTAATTTCCAAATTCAACTTGCATGGCACGGACCATGCACTCTAAATCACTAAAAAAGTAAGCAAATTATTAATAGTTTAATAGTGCCAGAAATAATTACAGATACATGCATTGTCTTTAAAATGGATTGATAGGTTATAGAGTATGTGCACGTAAGTGTCAATACTCCTTCAAAATTAATTACAAAAATATAGTGCTAGGCGGATTTTTTTAGCATATAATTCTATTATTGGTGCACAAAAAAGGAGATTTTAGTATATAAAATTACATTTAGTGACATCTCTAACACATTTTTCTTGCATTT
This sequence comes from Triticum aestivum, assembly GCF_018294505.1. Taxonomy (NCBI): domain Eukaryota; kingdom Viridiplantae; phylum Streptophyta; class Magnoliopsida; order Poales; family Poaceae; genus Triticum; species Triticum aestivum. The sequence continues at coordinate 382,626,190 of NC_057804.1, read as the reverse complement.
TGAACCCCTACGTTGCTGCTACAATTTTAAATTAAAGAAATTATTGAGGATTATATTTATTTTAGGTGGCTCCATGTTAAAAAAATGAGTAATATTAAAAATTATTTTGTCACTCTGAGTTTATTAAGTTCTTAAAATGGAGTCTGATTTTTTACATGTTCTTCCTTGGTCATTGTACCTGAAATATCCCTATGTTGTGAAAAAATCATTCAAAACTCTAGTTATTCTTTTCATGTAGAGCAATACATGTTTTGAATGTTTGAACCTAATTTTATTTCCCGGAAAGGGAAAATATATTCAAATGCTAGTTAATTTTCTCACCAAGAACATGTAGATTGCATGTTTGAGGCAATTTTTGTAAGCGCGGTGTACAGCTAAGTGAGTCCGTGAGTGTACCATCACAAAGCTATAATTTGTGTGTGTGTGTGTATATGCCTATATCATTATATGGGCTGACCATTGGTAGAAAACCGTACGTATTAGTAGGACGTAGGCCTAGTTGCATGCAATGGCCCATGCGGAGGGATGGAAAATAATCCGATCGAGAGATCTGTCATTCCCTCAACTGAAAAAAGAACGCCAGGCTGTCCGACCGATCCGATTGAGAAATTGATCGTTCTCCCATAAAAAAGGCTGAGATTGCTACGCGCGTAGGAAAGGGGCTTGACCAAAGGGATCCGGCTTGCCTGCTCCCTTTTCATGCTCCCATCCCACTTCATCGTACGGTTGTTTTTTTCCTTTTTTCTTTCTAATCTAACCATCTCCCCCCCCCCCTGATTTTAAGGGGTGGGGCCGGATCTTATTGTGTTCCAATCAAATCATGCCACGTATGCGGAACACGGATGGGCACACACGCGGGGAGCAGGCAAGTCTTGTCCTGACCAAAAAAGGTAGAAAAAAAGTTCCCTTTTTTACAGGAATATGCCCATGCATTACAACCGGATAGAAATATTCCCTCACACTCCTACTGAAAAAACACAACTCAAAATAAGGCGCGAGGATCTGGCTGGTGTAGATGTGGTAGAGATAAAGAACTTTCGAGAATTCTCAGGCTTGAACCTTTACATGCAAACAAAACAGCAAATCAATCATCAGATAAATATAACCTGAGCAAGCTTGAGAACTCTCGAAAGTTCTTTATCAGCTGCACATCAACAACGAACACAAATAGCAGTAGCAACATCAACCTAGAGTAATAAAATTATCATCTCATCTCTATCTTCTCAGTCAGATCCCTCGTTCCCTAACCCCCTCGCTCTCTTCTCTTCCCGCCCCATCTCAGAGGATCACATTAGCACGAACAGCAATAAGCAGCGTAGCAGCAAAAATCTGTACATCTCTTACATCTCTCTCCTTTTCTCTCTCATGCTCAGCCTACCTCCCTATCCCTTGCCTCCTCCGTTTGGCACCTTGCACACGTAAGGACGGCTGCATCGATGCCGCTACGACAAGCTAGCTTAATATTTCATGGTTGTGATTGCCCGCAACCTGGACCGAGCCTTGGACGCCAGCTTCCCGAGCTCGCTGCCTCCCCGGCGTTCGTGGCCACGCTGGAGCGCCGATGGACGCCCTGTTCCTGCACGATGGAGATGGACTGGTGTCTGCGCCCCCATAGCCTTGACGGAGCTCTGTCGTGGCCACGAACCTCTACCGTCGGTGGCGGCCACGGAGGAAAGTGCCTAACGTGAAGCTGAGTGCATGGCCATGGCGACATGACACAAGTGCAATACATGACACTCAAAATATGGCAGATTTGAGCTTCTTCATATACTTGTTGACAGTTTAACCTTCTGGCCGTCACTGGGGTGGCGAGCAGAGGCTAGCCAGGTGTTGCTCTTTGCTCATCTTCTATCTCTCGTGGTCGATGAGCGGAGGCGATCGGATTTGAGATTGTGGGTGCGTTGTTTTTTAGGGCGTGCGTGGCGTCTCGATCGGTTGCTAGGCTGTTGTTCTATCGCACTAGGATGGCTGGGCTTAGCTGGGCTCTGGGATCACGCTTTGATGGTTTGATGGTTGGGCTTAGCTGGGCTGGTCTGATCGATCGCTAGGTCCTCCGGTCAATCTGATCGAGAGCGGATGGATCTATCCTTTATTATTAGGTAAAAATACGCAGGTAAAATAGTACGACCTCGTTTATATTACGATTTGTCTATACAAATCGTGAAAGCGTATTATTACAATGAAAAGAAAGCGTATTGTGACGGTGAACCCATGAAGTCAATCCGTGCTTTATTATTAACTAGCAAAAGAGCCCGTGCGTTGCAACGGGTCCGATGGATTGCACTGTGTCCCCCCAAGCATGACAACGTGCGCACAAAATTAGGTACAATTACTGTTAAGGTCAGCCATAGGCTCAATTTCTGTTCCAACTTCCTGCCAAGCAAATAAATCACCAATGCTTAATTCTTTTTCTTTTCTTATTATGATGTCATACATCAGGCTGTGTACAGTAGAGTTAAAATAGCAGTTATATACTGCACGAGAACAGTATAAAATTCAAATGATGAGAGGAAAACATCAGGGTGGTAATGAAATAGCTACATGTTTGTACCTTCAACAGTTGTATTCCTTCCTCGTAACTGAGCCTCAAGATACCCTCTAGGTACTGCAGGAATAAACACAATGTGAGTCGCCATTTCAGCTACAAAACCCAGATATTGTAACATTACTGGAACCACCAAGCAATAAGAAGCAACAAATATTTTACCTTCACTGGTTCAAATGGATACTGCCTATTAATTGCCTCGAGTTCCGTCTTCCAATTTTCATTCAAGTGTCTGAACAATTCTACAAATAATCCATCCACAATATCGCAAATCTGTTTGAAGAAACAAGTTCAGCCATTGTCGTGTTTGTAAATGAAGATTTCCGTAAAAAAAAGTGTTTGTAAATGAAGAGCACTCTACCAAACCTGCTCACCTCAAAGTAGTGCCTCATAATCTCCATTTCAGCGTCCAAACCAACAAACTCACACAGATGCCTATGTGTGTTGGAATCTTCAGCTCTAAACACATCCCCAACCTCTAAGACACGACGGAACCCACCACATATAGCCAGCTGCTTGTGCAGCTGAGGGGATTGTGCTAAACAAGCACACTTGCCATTCTTATATTCAAGTTTGAATACTGCTGCTCCACCTTCACTTGACCCTGAAATCAGCTTTGGAGTGTGGATCCCAATATCTTTTGAGGACAAATATTCTCTGAATTTCTGTAGTATCCAACAATGGTAAATATTTACTAACCAGCACAAAAAAAGCATCAAATGCTGCAGAAATGCATAAAAAATAAATCCGTGCAGCCTTCATAAAACAGCTTTTGTAAAAGCATATGCATTGGCTTGACAAATACATATTCAACACCGAATGATAAAGTTAAAACTCAATCCAATCATTAGTGTAATCAGATTGCAGGCATAACATTAAGATCACTGGATCGATCAGTGTCTAGAAACAACTTAAAAGACCAGCACGGTGCTGAATAAAGGCTTTTTTGCGGGTGCGAAATAATTACAGGCTGAGGCTAAAGTTTTTTCTCTAGAACACGCACAAGGATGTGTATCATATTATTCATATATTATAGAAGAAGAGGCAAGAGCCTATCCACATCATTACGACCAAATGCAATGACAATCCAGCACTAAGTGTTGCTATGGTGCCTGCTCATGCACACTCCACCTAAACGACCACCCAAAAGTATCACTGAAATCCCCACGCAGCAGCCCAGCCAATGCCATGCTTTGGCCCAACGACTCAAAGGGGTCACCAGATCAGATACGTTTAATTCAGTGTCCAAGTAGAATATTTTATCTAAGCTACACAACATATTACTACATAACATGGTATGTTTAGTTCTGCAAACTCAATTCATGAATATATCACTGATAGCAGCAGTCCTAAAAGCAAGAACAAATACCAACATTTTCAACTTGATGTTGTATACGGAAAACGGCTTGACCTGCCGGTGTTCCCGGCTCAATAACTCGATAGTCTAAGCGTGTCCTGACCAACGCAGGGAAGTGGCACTCCCTTCTGCAAAACAACAAGATCCCATCAGCTGAACCCAGATATCATCATCATCGGAGAATTGGAGCAACAACAAAACTATGTCCTCCTCCTTCATGCATTCAAAGAGGAGGCAAGCAAATGCAGATTGTACATGCGGTTGACATACTGCTTCAGCTTTTGCAAACTCCTCCGCACTCCAGCCGACATCCTGCGCGCTGATCGGTAGCCTCGGGTCGGCCCTGGTGATGCAGTAGAGCTTCCTCACCTGAATCTCCAGTTCTCCACCTGCCAGCCATCAAACGGGGATCAGAAAATAACAGACAGACAAAGATCAGCTACGGCAGAAAGAAACCTCTCGCACTGTGGTGTATCTGAGGGGCTTGCCGAGGAGGGTGACGGCGCCCTCCACGACGACGATCGACTCCTTGGGGAGGGACAAGGCGAAGGGCTCCATCTGGGCGCTGCCGGCGAGCACGTTTTGCACGGCCACGGTGCTCCTCATCCCCTGCCGCCGCTCCAGGAAGGCCACATTCTTGGTCTTGGACCCACGGTAGACTGCCTGGGCGTCGCGCGGACCAGCACGGAGCAGCCGGCGGCGGCCTTGTCGAGGCGGCCGATCTCCGCCCACGGTTCATCGGGGACTGCCGTAGGGAGGATCTCCCCGGGGAGGACATCGCCGTAGTTGGCCGCCGAGGGGTCGTCCTCGGCGTCGGGCTGCTGCTTCTTCTTCTCATGCTCCGGCGAGGGGTCCTTGGCGGCGGGCTTCTGCTGCGCCTGCGCGTACTTGGCCGCCTTCTCGGCCTTCCTGGCGTCCCTCTTCCGTTGCTTATTGCTGACGGTGTCTGCGGGGACGCCCGCTTCGGGGGCGGGCGGCGCTTTCTCGGGCTCGGAAGACATCATGTCGTCACCGGCGGGGAGGAAGCGAGCGAAGGAGCAACGTTGAGTGGGCGACGGCGGCGGGCTGAGGCTTAGGCGTGCTAAACAGTGTTTTTTTAAGAAAAAAGACGAAACGTTTTTTCAGATAAAACAGGGACGGCGGGTTTAATTCATAAAGACCACAGGGACCTTTTTATAAAAAAGCCGCAACGGTGAACCCGGAGACCCAATCCGTGCTTTATTATTAGGGAGAGATAACAATAATAATAATAATAATAATAATAATAATAATAATAATAATAATTATTATTATTATTATTATTATTATTATTATTATTACTAGCAAAAGAGCCCGTGCGTTGCAACGGGAGAAGAAAGTACCGTACGGCCCTAACCCAATAACCATGACTAAGTCCCTCAATATGTCTTGCCGAGGCGTCTCTCTCGGCATAAGAAGAGAAATCTGATTTCTTTTTCATGCAAATTTTTTGCCGAGGCATACATTCATGGTTATCGACGGTTTCTTTCGTCTCCTATTTTGCTTTGATGAGGTGTTCATTGCAATCCAGGTCAGTGTCTGTACGAAAGAAAGATGCATCATGCGCTATTGATTAAGGTTTCACCCTAAATAGCATTTAAAAATATTTAACATGTAAACTAACATCATATTCATATTCTACACATTTTTAATCAAATTTCATGTATAAAATGTTAAAATTGAAGTTAGGCTTTAAAGGATATAGGTATTTTAAAAAGTTCGTATTATTTGTCCTAGATGGACTATGGATTAATTATAGAAATGGCAGGTTTTTTTCGCAAAAACGCAAAAAGATTCGTCTGTTGTCATTTAATGGTGGAGTGTAGATTATTTACCAAAAAGGGAGGCGGTTTTCTGTAAAATAGTAAAAAGGGTTTATTTTTCACTTAAATGTGGACGGCGGGTTAATTACCTAAATACAGAGGGGGTTTTCTGTAAGAACGATGACGGTGAACGGGCCGAAGCAATTCATAAATTATTGTAGTATATGTAAAAACATATGCCTATGCGTTGCCACAGAAGATTAAAAATCGTATGTCACTAAGACAATAAGCATTGCTTAAGAACCGGCGCAAACTCATGTCTTCTATTTTGGCATGACACCACACTCATGTTACTGCTTATACTCATTTATCATTTCTTCCTTCGTCAACAGTGGCAACAATGCTCATCAGATGACAATGTGTTTGAATGTGGTGGATTCCAACGCAATGATGTCAGTCATCGCACGACACACATGTCATTGAATCGTACAAGACAAGAGAGTGTTTGTCACCCACATAGTTCATATACCGGCACTCATACTTTTGAATTGTATTGTTATGATTCTCAAAAGAAAAATTTTATTGTTATGTGCTTATTGCATGGATGAAGGGCATGTTCTGCAGCTCTATGTATCAAATTTTAGAGATGAAGAGAAGAAAATTAGAAGGGTGAGGATCCATGGAAATACTCGAGCTAATCCACCACAATATATTTCTTAAATAAATTTTGTTATACTCCAACTTTCTCGGGGAGCACTTGTTCGATAGGCATGCAGACATGCACATATGTGCTTCTGGGATCTTCGATAGGATTGGTACGTGGCCAGTTTTGTTACTGATGATTAGACACGTACGCAGACAAAAAAGGTTCCAGATATTAAGTAAATAGGAGTACTATTATCGTCGGCTCATCTACCTTTTCAACTCCAGCCTGAGCCTCTCCCTCCACTTCGACCAGATCCTTGCCAAGCGGCCACGATGACCTGACGGGTCGGAACCACCTGCCTCGCTCTCAGCCACCTCCCTTTCCTCTTTCCCTCGTTCTATCCTTTCCTTTTCTCCACCGGTCTCAATGCTTCCATGCTCTATGCGCTCGCCGCCGCATCTGCAGCCCTCGTCGGCCTCCCTTGGTTACTTTGCAGAGACCCGGCCATTGATTTTGGAGCAGCGCCACCGCCCGACCTCCTTTAGCCGGGAACTGTCCGTTAGGCTGGGGCATCATGCTGCTTTTTTATATATTTTCTGTGCCTCTCCTGTTTGATTGGTCCTCAGCTTCCTTCCGGGCCAGCTATTTGTGATTCATGGCGTCTTTCTTCCGTATCTTTTGTTGGCTCGTTGATTCGGGCAACTCCAAACATATATAAGCTGCTAGGATATTATGGAAAGAGGCAAGGTGGGACTAATTAATCTGAAATTGTAGCATGTAGGCATAAGTAAACTGCAGCCATATGGAGAGGAGGGCATGTCGTGAGGTTGAAATTTTTTACCGGCCCATTCAAAATTTTCTGGCCCATCTGATACGAAGCTGAAACTGGACGGACGACACGATACGAGAGCGAACGAAACCGGACGTACCCACGAAAAACATGTGAGTGGACGAAAGATTAGTACCACCTTGGGTTTTGGAGAAAATATGGATGTGTTGAAAAAAAAATGTGAAAACATAAATTTACGGGAAGAAGCGTATTGTGACGGTGAACCCACGGAGTCAATCCATGCTTTATTATTAGGGAAAGATATACAAAGTTAGTCATAATAAAGAGAAACGAAGAGCATCTCTCTCTCCATCGCATACCCCCCCCATATGCCCCTTCCACGTATGCACACAAAACAATCTTCAGGTCCTCTAAAAGTAAGTCCCCAGAAAATTCACGCATGTTTCATATTTCTCTCGCGATATATGCAATGACGATAATTGTATTTGAAGCGAAAGCACGATACCTACATTGGACTTCAGAATCCACTCATTACGGTCACCATTTATGTTTAGTGGTTATTATACAGTCACGGGCTCACCGTACAACTCTGTATGTGCTTATTGCATGGATGAAGGGCATGTTCTGCAGCTCTATGTATCAAATTTTAGAAACGAAGAGAAGAAAATTAGAAGGGTGAGGATCCATGGAAATACTCGAGCTAATCCACCACAATATATTTCTTAAATAAATTTTGTTATACTCCAACTTTCTCGGGGAGCACTTGTTCGATAGGCATGCAGACATGCACATATGTGCTTCTGGGATCTTCGATAGGATTGGTACGTGGCCAGTTTTGTTACTGATGATTAGACACGTACGCAGACAAAAAAGGTTCCAGATATTAAGTAAATAGGATTATCGTCGGCTCATCTACCTTTTCAACTCCAGCCTGAGCCTCTCCCTCCACTTCGACCAGATCCTTGCCAAGCGGCCACAATGACCTGACGGGCCGGAACCACCAGCCTCGCTCTCAGCCACCTCCCTTTCCTCTTTCCCTCGTTCTATCCTTTCCTTTTCTCCACCGGTCTCAATGCTTCCATGCTCTATGCGCTCGCCGCCGCATCTGCAGCCCTCGTCGGCCTCCCTTGGTTACTTTGCAGAGACCCGTCCATTGATTTTGGAGCAGCGCCACCGCCCGACCTCCTTTAGCCGGGAACCGTCCGTTAGGCTGGGGCATCATGCTGCTTTTTTATATATTTTCTGTGCCTCTCCTCTTTGATTGGTCGTCAGCTTCCTTCCGGGCCAGCTATTTGTGATTCATGGCGTCTTTCTTCCGTATCTTTTGTTGGCTCGTTGATTCGGGCAACTCCAAACATATATAAGCTGCTAGGATATTATGGAAAGAGGCAGGGTGGGACTAATTAATCTGAAATTGTAGCATGTAGGCATAAGTAAACTGCAGCCATATGGAGAGGAGGGCATGTCGTGAGGTTGAAATTTTTTACCGTCCCATTCAAAATTTTCTGGCCCATCTGATACGAAGCTGAAACTGGACGGACGACACGATACGAGAGCGAATGAAACCGGACGTACCCACGAAAAACATGTGAGTGGACGAAAGATTAGTACCACCTTGGATTTTGGAGAAAATATGAACGTGTTGAAAAAAAAATGTGAAAACGTAAATTTCCGGGAAGAAGCGTATTGTGACAGTGAACCCACGAAGTCAATCCATGCTTTATTATTAGGGAAAGATTAGGAAAAGATATACAAAGTTAGTCATAATAAAGAGAAACGAAGAGCATCTCTCTCTCCATCGCATACCACCCCCCTCATACGCCCCTTTCACGTATGCACACAAAACTATCTCCAGGTCCTCTAAAAGTAAGTTCCCAAAAAATTCACGCATGTTTCATCTTTCTCTCGCGATATATGCAATGACGATAATTGTATTTGAAGCGAAAGCACGATACGCACATTGGACTTCAGAATCCACTCATTATGGTCACCATTTATGTTTAGTGGTTATTATACAGTCACGGGCTCACCGTACAACTCTGTATTTGCTCATGACATGACTAGTTGACCAGTTAAACGCTCCACGTGGCACCTCTAGTGTTGCATCACATTATGTCACTGCCATCACTACAAAAAAAAGACACATCCGTGACATTTTGGGCCGGACGATTTTTTTTTATCATACATATGACACTTCTATGACGATAATTGTGACAAAACCCGGTATCATCATAGATGCGGTGGGCTCCTACTTCTATGACAAAAAATCATGACAGAAAATGGGCTTTTCGTCCTGGGCGGGCCAGAGACGCAGCTGCATGATATTCTTTGGGCCGTCCATGATAGAAAAAAACCATGGTAGAAGTGAGGGCGAGGAAAATTTCGAGGAGTTCCCGGTTACGATGGGAGGTCGGGGCCGAGCGATGCGCGTTTCTCTCGTACACGTATGCGCGTGTGTGCGAGGCGTTGGCTCTAACTGAACCCGAGCGAGGCGTTGGGCTCTAACTGAACCCGAGCGATTGCACTGCAGGCTACGCGTTACTGAACCCGAGCAATCGATCGATGGCTGTTAACTGAACCTGATCGAGCGATTTCTTTGCTACTGCTGCTAACTGAAGCCGATCGATTGGATGAACCGTGAGTGTTGCGGGGGAGGGGGGGGGGGTTGGATGAACAGTGAGCGGTGGGGATGGATGCAGGACCCCGTGGCATTGCCTCTGGATGAACAGGACGACCCCGTGGAGGGTGGATGAACAGTAGACGGTGAAGGGGTGCCCGTGGAGGGGTGGTTGAACAGTAGCCGGTGGAGTAGCGCGCGGTGGAGGCTGGATGAACAGGAGCCCGTGGAGGCTGGAGGAGGTCGACGGTAGCCCATGGAGGCTGGAGGAGGTCGACAGTGGAGATGAACAGTATCCCGTGGAGTCCCGTTTTGTGGTACGCCACACCCTCCCGATGAACAGGAACCCCCATTTCGACCGTAGCGCTCCAACACAAGTCTGTTTCGTCCGTTTTACGGTACGCCACACCCCTCCCGATCAACAGGACCCCCGTTTCGATCGTAGGAGGTCCCTTTCTTCCGTTTCACGGTACGCCAGACCCCTCCCGATGAACAAGATCCCGTTTCGAACGTGACCGGTCGAACACAAGGCCGTTTCCTCCGTTCCGCGGTACGCCAGGCCTCGTTTCCATCGCCTGTTCCATCCAAGCCAACCCGATGAACACAACGACACATTCCGTTCCGACCCAGCCGGTTGGCTCCCCATGAACACGACGACGATGGTGTTTCTCCGTTCTGACCCAGCCATGTACACGAGCCCCAGCCGTACGTATGCGCGAGTAGGCGTTCGAGACCCCGACTGTATATACACATACATGGCTGTATTTTCTTTCTTGCACACTGGCCGATGTACGTACGTGTACATGCTACGTGCGCGCCTCTACTACGACACATACGCGCCTCTACTATGACACGTACGTGCCTCTACATCGACCAGTATATATGTACGTACACGTTCGCGGCCAGAATGACAACGCTATGTATGCTTCGACCAGGTGGGTCCCGACTGTCACGCACTTACTTGCGTGCGAAGATTTAGCTGGTGGGTCCCAGCAGTCAGGGGGGCGAATCGTTTTTTTCCCGGACGCACTTCCTTGCGTGCGAAGGTGTAGCTGGTGGGTCCCAACAGTCAGGGGGGTGAATCATTTTTTCCGGACGCACTTCCTCGTGTGCGAAGATGTAGCTGGTGGGTCCAAACAGTCAGGGGGGCGAATCGTTTTTTTCCAGACGCGCTTCCTTGCGTGTGAAGATGTAGCTGGTGGGTCCCAACAGTCAGGGGGCGAATCATTTTTTCGCGAAATACGGTGGCCCGTTCGGTGGGTCCCCGTTGTCAGGTGGAGGAATAATTATTTTGCGCATAATAAGGAGGCACTTCCTTGCGGCTGCTGTGGACCCAGCTAACAGCCTCTCCACATACAGTCCATGTCCAATGGAAGTCGTTCCTTGACCATGTTGACCACGCCGCGCCGAGAGCACCACGACGGTGGACGACGGCGAGGCCTAGGAAGGGGACGACGCGGAGCCGGGGAAGATGCGACAGTGGATGCACATGCGGAGAGGAGTACGAGGGTTCGCTGGTTCGGCTACGCTGCCATCGCCGCAGAATAACAGGGGGTGTGGGTGAGTGGAGGGATGGCCTGGCCAGCGGTGGGAGTAGTAGGGGCCGGTGAGGCCTCCGCGGCAGCACAGCCGACCATGGGAGGCAGGAGCAGGCAGCACGACCGGTGCTGATTTGGGCAGCTGGAGCAAGAAGACTAGAGGTTGAATAGGCACGACGGCCGTTGGATGGTCATCGTACAGTCACTGCAGCTAGAATCGTTTATATTAACTAAGTTGACAAAGCCCTTGGTACGTCAACTTAATAGGCCCACATGTCAGCTTTCAAAACGGTGCTCCCCAGATGTCAGGGGGAGGAATCATTTTTTGGGCGGGTGAAGCTAGAATATCAGAGATTGAAGAAGAAGCACGACATCCATTGGATGGACACCCAACAGCCACTGCTGCTAGAACCGTGTGTTGACTATAAGTTGACAAAGCCTTGCATACGCGTCAACTCTCTTTTTTTAGGGGACGCGTCAACTTAGTAAGGCCAGAAGTGTGTGACAGAGAACTTATAGCTCATTTGAGATTTGTAAGAATGTGCAGCCCATTTTTGAATTCTAATGGAATTTACTACAGCCCATTTACAGTTTGTTAAAAGTACAACCCATTTCAACCAACCGTTCAAAACAGAATTCAATAAAATTTCCCACATTTTGATGGGATCCGAAATATTTTTATCCCGAAATTTTTAGTCAGATTAAATACAATTTCAATATAAATTTATATTACGTAAAAATCCAACGAAACATTGCACTCGCAACAATTAATGAAATTAAAATTTTCAATATCCAAAAATAATATTTTATAAAGTAATTACGTGTTTGGTGCATTTTTATAGTTACTGCCCAGTTTTTATAATTATATCCCATTTATTATTTTTTAAAGCCCATTTTCTTGTTAAGCCTAATGCATCCCTCCTAGGAAAGATTTGCAGCCCAGCGGGGCGGAGAATAACAACTTGACCTTTCCTGGGTATTCCGAAAAAAAAGTATAGCTGGGCTAGCCATTTTCAGCTTGAAAAAAATTAATATCTTGGCTAGATATCTGGCCTGGGCTAGACGGGCCACAGCTCGCCCAGTTAATACCTGCAGCGATGTTTTCGTTGTTGTTCAGAGGAGAAAAATGAATATCTGGGCTAAACATCAAAAAACTCTGCAGTGCTCACACCTCAAAAACACAAATACTGCTCGAGCTGCTTGGTCCCAGCTGTCGGCCGCTTCTTGTGCAATTCTCTCGTTTATTGACTACTCCCTCCTTTCCGGTTTATAGTGCTCAATTCAAAAATCTCACCAATCAAGGTAGATGGTGAGTGGTGGAATAGTTTTTGTAGTTTTGCAAAAGCACCTAATTAATGCTCTTGTTATCCTCGAAAAATTATGTTTATCAATGCATTAATTGTAATGCGTGCATGCATAAAGTACATGCATTGGTCAATTTTCTCTTAATACTTGCATGTAATGATTTAATGCACCTTTGAATCTGAACATGTGATGGAAAACAACCAAATTGAGCCTTATAAAATGGAAAAACTAAAATTTTGAGATAAGCCATATAAACCGGAAAGGAGGGAGTACATAGGTTGACAATGGTGAGGAACCGTGATGTCAGGAAACCAGGATGAAGCAAAATAAATTATAGTTCATATATATATATATATATATATATATATATATATATATATATATATATATATATATAATAAGGAGGCACTTGCGTACGTGAGGCTATGGCCTTGGTGGGTCCCCATTGTCATCCTCTCCAAGTAAAGTCATGTCCTCGCCCGCGCGCGCTTTTCACCCGAAACAGTTAGCGCCGCCCGCCCCACTTCCCGGTGTAGGCGATTGATCTGCCTTCAAACGACACAAGTGTCATCCGTCCGTCCATCTGCCGCCCACATTAATGATACACGGTTGCCGAGGCGGCTACTCCGGCGCCACACGTCCGTCCCTCCGCCGCCCACCATTGCTATATAAACTGCTGCACCGGCCATAGCCGCAGTCATCCGCATCCGTTCCCTTTCTCCTGTCCACACCACTACTGCCCACCATGGCTTCCTCGCGCTCCAGCGCTCTTCGGGACGGGCGACCGATGGACCACAAGGAGATGGCAGCCATTGTTGCCGACCGGCTGGCCGGCAGGCAGCCGAAGGACGACGACATCCCAATGGAGAACATGGTAGTCGATGATCTAGCGCCAACCCCCTCCTCCGCGACATCCTCGCTGGTGCATTGCACCATGACCATCGGCGAGGCCCGTGCCCAATATATGGACATGGTGAGGCAGATGCGTGAGGAGTAGTTCTGGGAGGCGCAGGCCGACGCCGCCTACAACCACCATCTCCTCCAGGAGCACCTGCAGGCGGAGGAGCAGATCGCCATGGAGCGGGTGGAGCAGGAGGCGTTGCTCGACTCGTACCGCTCCGCCCGCAAGGGCCACCTCGAGCACTGGCGATACCGCATGCGGGTGGCGGAGGCTGCGGCCGCCTACAAAGAGGGCGATGAAGTGGGCAAGGTGTTGTTTGGCGACACCGAGGACGAGGCAGAGGACAATGCCGACTCCGATGAGTCCCCGCTCTGCTGGCGTCGACGAGGCCCTGCTCCGCCAAGGCCCCGCGGCACCAACAATAAGGCAGAGGACACCGCCGGCTCCGCCGAGGCCCCGGCCCGCCAACAACGAGGCAGAGGACATCGCCGGCTCAGCCAAGGCCCCACCCTGCCGGCAATGAGGGGGAGGATTTCCACCGCTCTTCTGAGGTGCCGCCCACTGGCAACGAGACAGAGGACATCGTCGGCTCTGCCAAGGCCCCGCCCCGCTGCCAACAAGGCCGCGCCACACAGAAAACGAGGAAGAGTAGAACACGGTAGGTCGCCGCAGCTCGAGTCCAAGTAAGGCCACCGCTGCTACCCTCCGGTTGAAGCCAAGCTAGGCGGGTTGACCATTGACGGCCGGTTAGCTTCTTCCGGCGACGTGGAGTCGGGGAGCTGCATTGGAGAAGAACGCTGCTTCTACTAAATTGCTGGTGCAGTTGGCTGACGGACATGTGGGCCCAACAGGCCACATGTCAGTTACGCAACTGCACCTGCAGTTAAGTCACTGAATCTTCTGTTCGGCTCAACGGGACATAGGTGGGTAGTTTTGGTTAATTAATTATACCTCCAGTGCACCCCTTTTTAGTTGAAGAATGTATGAAATGTAATGAAATCCGGCATGTTTATATGAAATCCAACCATGTATGAATGAATTTATTTCGATTAGTTCGAATTCCTGTATCACTGGCATTGGATGAACATGCAAAACAATACGTACTAGCAATATTCCCAGGGTGATCACCTCGTTTGTAGCAGTTTCACATGTACTCCCTCCGATCCTTTCTAGTCTGCATACAAGTTTTGTCTGCAGTCAAAGTATCTCTACTTTTACCAACCTTATACAAAAAAGTATGCACTTTCACAATGTGCGAAGTAAAAAGGAACAGAAGGAGTACAAAGAGTTTGAGCAGCTATTTAGCATTTCTGTACATTGCAATCAAACACACAGGGCTGGCAATTCATAGAGAACATTCAAAACAATCGATGATTATGCATCTCAGTGACTCACATGTCAGAGGCAATATTTACTTCACAACTAAAGAATAAAGAAAAAATTGTTCGACGCTGCTGATAGCAAAGGGCGTCCCATTCAAAAATATCAAACGCATGCTTGCTAAAATCAATGAGCAAAATTTGACAAGGTTGTCCCATTCCGAAATATCAAATGCCTATGATTGTGGAATGGGCAGGGTTTGCCATCAGTTTGGACATTGACATGGCACCTCGTGCTAAATAAAACAGTTGTTCTTTTTGTGCAGTTCCACCAAAATCAACCAAATTCGCGCGTAGCTTGTATGAATTTGCCCTTATATGTTGCAACGCCTTGAAGTTATCGACACCTCCTTTCTTGTGGTGGAAATGAATGATTCGATGTATTCATGAACATTTTGTGCAGTTCCCATTGAAATCAAGCTGAGCACCCCTATTTGCACAAATACAAAAAAGTGATTAGTATAAAGCATACTGTACTATGAATTGACAGTTTAAACAGGCACCTACATGGTCCATGTAGAGCACACTTTTAGAAAAATGGAACTCACAAGAAAGAATCCTAGAACAACATTGTAGTCGCACATCACAGCAAAAAAATTGAGATTTGTCAGTCCTTCTGAGCTGAAGTTGGTTTTGTCTTGTGGGGAGTAATGTAGTCATCCTTCAACTGCTCCTTCTGATGAGAAGATAGACAGGGCTTCTTCATACTGGCATAATCGGAACTAGTCACTTCACATACTCCATATTCTTCTTCAGAGGAAGATGATCCTGTTGTGCAAAGACAAGAGGACTACTAAATGCTAGCATCCGTGTTTACTCGAAAAAAAGGAAAGGATTTAAAACAACACAGATGAAGCACTTCTCAAGGACAATACCACTTTTTCATGACAGTATCTAAACAGTAGCACAACACCAATAGAGATGACAAAGCTCAATCATATGTATGAAATCAGTGGGTGAGTACCAACCTTTGTCAGGAGGCTTATTGTGTAGAGCATACCGATGAAGCACTTCTCCGGAACCATCTGTTGCTATCTACGGTGGTGGCCATGCTTACTATATACTCCTCGATTAGTTTAATGTTTCCAACATCTTCTTGTGCAGTTCCACTAAAATATATGGTATCTTCAAAGAAGATCCCTGTTTGCACAAGTAAAGATAATTACGTATTACATTAAGAGTGGCATCAAATCAGTGGCAAAACAATTGCTCGTTCCAGCCATAGCAATAAATTAAGATGCAAAACTATATCATTACTTGTGTCATCACAGTTCTAGTGCTTCATTACAGCACTGGGAGTTGATTTTTGTTTTTCTTCCGCTAGTTCTTCCCCTTCATCACTTGGTTCAATAACAGGCCAACAGTTGTGAAATATCCTTATCTTACCTCAATGGGATATTACAGTGCACATAAAGATTGGAAGTCTTGTCTCCATTTGTGCAGTTCACTAAAATCAAGCAACATTATCGTACAAGTAGCACAACATATGAAAGCACACTGCAGAATCATGTGAAAGAAGGCTAGTACTGACCTCTCATGATGCGGAATTCAAACAACTCACAAGAAGAAGATCTGAACCAAATTTTCCAACACGGATTGGAAGTAAGATCTCCTCTTGTGCAGTTCCACTAAGATCAAGCAATCAAGCAACATTGTCGGTGTGACATTTTGGTTGAACTGCACAAAATACTCTTAAAACAAAAGTGTTTTGTGCAGTGCAACAAAAGGTCACAATGGCAACGAGGTGAAGTAGATAACCCTGTTTACACAGAGGTGCAAAGGAAACAATTAGTGGTCAATAATGGTGGATGACACAGAAGCCAACAAAAAGAAGCATCTACCTTATCTAAATGGGAAAGAAAGCAAGACAGTAGCATTTCTCAAACGATGGCATTGATTAATATTAACATAGAGATTATATTAACAATAAAATTTGTTAAACATGTAATTTGCTTATAACTGTGGCATTGCATTAATTTTCCAGCGGCATTATTAGAGGGTGTTTGTTTACAGGGACATTTTGGTGTAGGGACTAAAAAAACTCCGTGTCAGTCTCATCTAAACCAAACAGGAGGGACTTTTAGGGACTAAAAGTGGGCATTTGGGACTAAAGAAAGAAGACCCCGAGGGAGTCTTTTTGGGACTTTTTCCAACAGTTGCCCCTGCCACGCATCGCACCTTGTCTCTATTAGTTCATTACTAGGGGAACATGGTATTTTAGCATGTCATTTAATAACCTCTAGTCCATGTTTAGTCCCTGGAACCAAGCAGGTAGGGACTAGGGAGTTTTTAACCAAACAGGGCCTTAGATTAACAACAGCTAATGCGTTGCACGGGATAGTGGACGCACCAGCACCATGTGCATCTACCGATGTACTGTGGTCATGCACAGTCTGTTGCAACAAAGAACAAACAACCAAGGAGCATATGTGTGTTGGTCCCAGTTTTATTATCTTTAGACACCTTTCCCTATGTGAGCGCAACAAATCTAGTCCTGCTCAAACTCTACAGCCTTGTCCCCCAAAATAAAAGATCAGTTTGTTACAGATGTGCGTACTGTGTTTGTCATTGTTTTCCCTTTTCGACCAATGTAGGTGCTGGATAGCCAGTCTGTACTAGTACTTTCGCCCCTTCCTTTCCTCTTTGAACCACGTCCTAGATTTATGCGATACAACTTTCCCCACTACTTCCCCCATTCCTTTCCTCTTTGAACCACGTCCTAGATTCATGCTATACAACTTTCCCCCTTCCTTTCCTCTTTGAACCACGTCCTAGATTCATGTTATATACAACTTTTCCCACAACTTTCCCCACCCCTTTCCTCTTTGAACCACGTCCTAGATTCATGGTATACATGCAGCTAGAGCAATGCATGTGGAGTAAGTAAATTATACCTTAAGGTTCTTGGGGCGTGGTTCGGTGGGCGACGGGACGGCGGCAAAGAAGAAGGCGTCGGAGGCCCTCCCACATCGCCGCTGGGTGAAAGTGAACAGCTGCGCCGGTAGTGGATTCCCTCCCTCGCCAACGGCGACATCGTTAAGCCTCCTTCCCTTCCCAGCGGACGGATCCTGCCGGCTCTTTGAGAAGCAGTGAGGGGAGAGAGAGGCCAACGAAGTCTTGTTTAGATCTGGAGAGGGCGAGAGAGTGTGAAGAGAGCAACTACAAGCGCTGAGGCTCCAACGTGTATATATATACTGGAGAGAGTGTGTGAAGCGTGCAAACCCTAGAAAACAAGCGTCGAGGCTGCAGCTTATACGCGATGAGGTGATTATACGGTCACTACGAGATCGTATAGCTCCATATCCATCCATTTTGACCAGTCAAAGAATCCTCCTGGCACAAATTATGCTCAAGTGTAGTTATCGAACCCGATACCTCAAGTTTGATGAGCGAACAGGCTAACCAGCTACACAACTCTCCCGTTATGTTCGACGAGAGGAAAATAACCTTTTATACATTCCTGCATTCGTGTGACAAGCATGCCGTGTTTTTTTGTGTGTGTGTGGGAGTCATTGGGATTTCAATCATAATCGTGTCATGTGGCTTTGGTGGTAAGACTATCCACAGTGGTGCAGAATAATGCAGCCTTAGTCACCTTACCTCTCTCCATGTAGTACGTTTGGGTCCCACCAGTCAGAGGGTGAAAAAAAATTAATAAGAAAAATTAAAAGCGCCAGCGGTGTATCTTACCTCACACATCTCGCTACTTCTCGGGAACACTGTCCAATTGATCCCTCTATTCGCTCACGTACTATTTTAAGTGAATCCTTATTATAACATGCACACAATTTTGGGCACTTGTATTCGACTTAAGTTAGCATGCCACCGTATCTCGTATACTTACTAATCCCTCCGTCTAGGTGTAATAAGTCACGTTAGAAGGTGCAATAGGACCAAGGTGCGTGCGTGCGTGCACGCGTGTGTGTTTAACAGCATGTGTGTGTTAGAGAGAGCGATAGATCGACCTACTCCTACATAGAGATGGTGTGTAGTGTGCGATTTTAGCCGCGACAGTCGGTGCATCCTCTTGTTTCTGGGCGTGTCCGGTAGGGACATGCGGACAGCTGCCACGCCCGCTCCTGACCAACCTGGCCCACCCAAAGCCCCTCCACACCCGCGCGCGCTTCCTGTCCGAAATGTTTAACGCCGCTCCAAAGAATCGGTGTCGCATTCATGCCTGAGCAGAGCAGACGCGACCTCTCACTGGCGCAAGAGTGATGGTTGCTTCGTCCGTCCAACTTACTGCTGGGTCTATGTGATTTGACGACTCATTGGTCTTTGTTACTGAGGTGGTAGGACTGCTGGATGTCCCACGCTTTCGGCGAAAGGAGGTACTACTAGATTGAAATTTTCTCCATTCTTACAGTGGAGGAGTGCAAGAGCAGTGAAAACAAGCAGGCTCAGTGATTACATGGCCCACCTCACACTATCACCGTGCGACACCTAACCCTTTACATAGTACTCCCTTCATTCCTAAATATTACTAGATGAGTCCCCGCGCGTTGCTGCGAAACAACCGTATATCTCTCTGCGCAAAATTATCGATTTCATAGAACTAAAAAGACTCTATAACCGCATGACAAATGTGGTAGCCAAACTAAATAAACTCCCATCATCATTTAGATCATCCCACGTAAGGAAAAAAGATCAGCCAACTCCTACTGCATAATGGCATTATATTTTTCTTTTTGACATGTTAATGGGACTTAAAAGCTCACTTACATGCATGCTACCGGTGCATGCTTGCATGCAGACATGTTGATGTGATTTAAAACCCACTCACATGCATGCCACGGTATTTCTGCATGCTTGCATGTGGCTTAGTGTGGAGCCTCTCAACATCTAGATCAGACGGCTATTATGGACTGATTTAGTTCATCTAACGGCTACATAAATTTTGATGATGTGGCTCAAGGAGAGTATAGAGAATTCCTAGTAGTGGGGGCTAGCTATTACTAGTAGATAAGTCTTTGTAGAGATTCCACTAGGTGAACTACATACGGAACAAAAGAAATGAATCTACACTTAAAATGCATCTATATATATCCGCATGTGGTTCATGGTGAAATCTCTACAAAGACTTATATTTAGGAACGGAGGAAGTACTAGTATAGTACGTACTGTAATTTATCAGCGAGATAAATTTGTACAATGCTATGAAGCTTCCAGCTTCTGTTACATGTATCTTGCGTCCAAGGTTGCCCGTTGCAACATTTCATCAAATACAAAGGAGATTACTAACATGCATGTTATTGCATCTCAATGATTGACAGATCATAGCAATTATGTACTCCCTCCATTCCAAAATAAGTGTCTCAACTTTGTGCAAACTTTAGTACAAAGTTATACTACTACTAAAGTTGACACTTATTTTGGAACAGAGGCAGCTAAAGAAAAAACGATCCATGCAGTCCCTAGCCCTTGAACCGTGAACCCTAACCAGGCTTCAATTTGCTGGCAACGTTCGAGCTTCCTAATAAATGAAGTTTGCAACCTTTTGACCATCGGATCATTTTGTGCAGTTTCACCAAAATCGAGATGAGCATCCCTGTGGCAAAGAAATTGAAGAAGCGTGATTAGAATAAGATTACTGGGACTAGTTGATGAGACATAAACTCATCACAAATACAGTACGTAGAAGCCAGTAGAGGTACGTGCGGGGCAAAGAAGTAGAGAAATATCCACCGGGAGTGATGTGGGCAGCTGGAGCAGTGGTGCAAGCTGGCTGTAAAGGGAGTTGTACCTGAGGGACGTAGCTCAACCTTGAGGAGGGCGACGGGAGGCGGCATCTGCCCACGTCGCGGCAGTGAGCAAGGGACGAAGGCAACCGCACCAGCTTTGTGCGAGAAAACGGTGGGACCCCTGATCGGGACGTGCCGGCAGTGGGTTTTCGCCGTCGGCGACGGCGACCGCATCTACACTAAGCATCCACCCTTCCCCCGACGGACGTGATCCGCCGGGATGTTAGAGATGTGGCCGCAGTTGTTTTGTGTGAGAGAGTGTGAAGAGAGCAACCCCAGCAAGCAACCGTGTAGGCTGGCCCGTCCTGACTATGTATATAGTGGGGTGGTTTCCTTTTGTCTCCATATGAACCTATCATATTGCGTATGTGCCACTGAAGAAAAAAAACTTTATTTATAAATGACGCAGCACCTACTACTCGTTGTCCTATAACCTTGTGCTTGGCATCTCCAAAATATTAACCTTGCGATTGGCTCTTCGCCTCTTCGGGAAGTCGAGCAATAATGGTAGTGCAGTATATATCGTTCTGGCTATATGAGACTGAATGAATTGCTGCACGTCCACCACGTGGGCGAGGGTCGAGGGGCAAGGGAGAGTGCTACATACGGAGCAAAATGAGTGAATCTACACTCTAAAATACGTCTATATACATCAGTGTTTGGAGTATGTACTAGTAGTTCATATTGAAATCTACTAAAGGACATATATATTCCAAACAATATGATATAATCTCTATAACCAAGGTAGTAGGGACGAGGAGTAAACGGAGGGAGTAGTAATTTTTTCTCCTCATCCTGCGATCCACCACGCGCATGGGCAAGGGAGCGGGCGTAAGGCGGACCAAGCTTCACCTTATCCTGCGAGCCATCGCGCCCGTGGGCGAGGGAGACGGCGTACTAAGCAAGCTTCTCCTCGTTCTGCGAGTTGACGGGGCACATCAAAAGTACACCAGTGTATAGAGCCTTGCCTCTAAGGTAGGCCCCACATGGTTTGCCTCTTTTTTTAATTTAACATAACGCGTCAAGTCGCAATTTGTTTGTTCACCCACGGTAGACGATCCTCCCTCCACCAAGTGGACAACCAGTACACGTGCCAAATTACCACATGGGCTGCCTTTTTCGTACAAAAATGAGCTCCACCGTGTACCCGCGCGGGTGTGGTTGGGAAAGAGACGGGAGTACGTGCGCCGTGCATGCACCTCTTCTCTTCGTGCACGTCCCCCACCTATGTGGGTGTGTGAGAGAGATACGAACCGCGTTTGTGAGTGTTTTTTGTTTTGGGGTGGGGGGGGGTTGATTTCATGAATTATTTGTGGGAATATGTGTCGATGACATCTCAAACAAAATTTTGCATGCAATGTGTGTGAAATGGGGGCCTATCCATATCATATATAGAGGGTCGGGCAATCCACGAGAAGAGAGGGAGGGGTCATAGCTATCGATAGAGTCGAAGAGAGGATCAAGTGGGTGGGTGCGAGATCGATGAAGAGAGCCATCAAAATTGTATGTGTGTGAAAGTCAAAGATATAGGGCAACTGGCCTAACGGAATGTTAGAG